>NC_137207.1:12894611-13239611 GCF_960531495.2 Zeus faber
ATAGCTTTAGTCAGCAAACACTGTAGTAGAAAATGAATAAAGAAGCGAGGGTCCTGCTTTCCTTCCTTCCTGCTTTTCATCATTGTCCTTCTGTGTCGCTCTCTGTCTGCGATCGGCCTTCCTCTATTCTCTGCTGGGACTTTGAGCATCTATCGGTTGGTCTATGACCCTCCCTCTCTCCCTCTCTCTCTCTCTCTCTCTCTCTCGCTCTCTCTCTCTCTCTCTCTCTCTCGCTCTCTCTCTCTCACTCTCTCTCTCTCGCTCTCTCTCTATTTCTCATGCATTTCTCCCTCTCTGTCTCTCTTTCTCCATCTGACAGTCTCCCCTTTTGGCACTGGTTAGTATCTCCCTCTCTCTCTCTCTCTCTCTCTCTCCATCCCTTTAACGTCTCCTCTCTCCGTTTCCTGCCTCTGTGTTAATCACGGCTGTTTTTCTATCCCCAAAAAAGAGAGGAAACCAAACAAATTAATGCCGCATTGTTCTCTATTCCCTCGCTCCGGTGAATAACACCAGGGCCGGGAATATCAGCGCGGCATCAGTTTCCTGGTCGTCCCAAATTAATAGAGAGAAGGGAGCGAGGGATGAGGGGGCAGGGTGCAAACAAAGGGATGGAGATGTTTCAGCGCTTGTTTGATGGAAGGGGGTCGAGAAAAGACTAATTTACTTTAACCCACGGGGGGAAAAAAACTCAGCAGAAAATTTCCGCAGAATTCAGCGTCAGATGGAATGTGAGAAGCCGAGTACATTGAAATAAATGCATTTGTGTTATCCATATTTGGCCATTTTTTGGTGCATTTCCTCAAAACGTGCAAGGACGACATGGGTCACCTCTGGCCACATACAACCATTAACTCTCACAAGCCTTGAGAGTGGTGTCTCACTGACTGGATCCCCGTTCCACAAAACAGCCTAATTGTTCTTTATTTCCTTTTCACACAGACTGTTATCAGCATGAGGCATCATTGACCGATGGGTCCGTCCATGTTTGGCAGGACTTCAGCCCGTATGCTTTTGTGATTTGCTGTCGAGTTTTTTTTCTTTTTTGATGCATATTCCCTCCCATGCGTTGTTTGCTCGGTCTGCTCTTCAGGGCCACTCTGGCCGTACGTTTTTCCTTTCAGCGTGATCTGCGACTCAGACCCAAAGTTCCCCGTTCCGTGACCGAGTGGATGCCGTGACGTGGGCGGTGAGTGGCTCTGGGTTCGAGCCTCAGCGACAAGCGTCCGCCTTAGTTATGACATTTCTTCTTCTTGTTCGGCTGTTTATTTGGGGTTTTTTTTATTAATTGTCTTCTTTTGTTCTTTATTATAAGTCTTCGGCCTTTCTTTTGTATGCCATACTCAAACCATTATATGAAACTAGTGCAAATACGACCAGTAGGGGGCGACAGAAAAAAAAATCAAAATGACATCCATTGGTTTTGAAATGATTGCAGCTGGGGCCTATGAAAATCCCTCCTCTCTCACGTTTGTATTCATGTTTGAAAGCAGGATGCTGTCTGTAGCAGCAGTCAAAATATCACGATTGGCCACTAGGTGTGCTATACTGAGTCACGTTTGGTATAACTCTCGGTGCATTACTAGAATTATGTTTTTCTGTCGTTCTTTCCATTATCCAGTTAAAAAGACACATCACTTGGTTGGCCATTTGGCGGTATTTTTTTTAATAAGCTATGGTCTAATGCCTATTCCATTGAAGCCAGAACTCGGGAAAATCCGACTTCCGACTGGTAAGTGCAAAGAAACGGCCATTCAAGTCCGAATTTCTACCTGCAGCTGTAAATATTATTAGTAGTTGTTACACCAGTGCTATTAATAGTGGCAGGACCACTCTTCATTGTTTCATTCAACATACATACATACAACCATAATATATAATTTTTGGGAGGACAGTGTGGGTTTAGCATTGCCCTTTGTGTGTGTTTGTGTCTCTGTCTGTGTGTGTTTAAGATTTTTTTGCCGGTCTGAAAGAGTGCTTAGTGCTCTCCAAACTTAAAATAGACGCAGTATCTTCATTATTCCAAATCGGTCAACTGAGAATGTAACTAAGACATGAGCAGCTCGGCTACGCACTCAAGTGCACTCGTCCAGGTATTCAAGTAAGAGAGAGACAAAGACAACACACTTCAGAATGGAGAAGAGAAAGAGGTTTTTTTAGGGGGTAACAATTGTGCATTTTATTACAATTATTGCTCATTCTTATTTTTTTCCCTCCTGTTTTTGTAAACAATATTTATTATTTTATTAATTGGTTGTGGCGTTACACTGTGCTACCCAAAGTTCTGCAAAGGCAACCCCAGGGTTAATTAAGTAGTAATAAAAAAAAAAAACCTTTGTAGGCTGGGACACACACACACACACACACACACACACACACACACACACACACACACACACGCAGGTAAGAAAGCAGGTCATATCAAGATTTGTATATTCCCTTTAGTAATCCCTCTTTCCCTTTACATTTCATGAGCAATTTCATAAAAAAAAGAAAATGCAATATACAAAATGTATGAGATTGTGTGAGTTTTTGTGTAAACACTTCTTTCACATGTCATTAAACAGAGGATTGTCCCTGGGTTAAAAAGTCTCTACTATTGATCTGTGATTATCACCGTATCAACTTCCACCCAATCCCGAGGGCCCACACACACACACGCACACACACACACACACACACACACACACACACACACACACACAGACAGACACTCACACACTGAACTGTTGGGTGGTTTTACGAGGGGTCCTAGCGTTTGCTCAGGCGCTCCATCAGAGGCCTGAGATCACAACAACAGCACGACGCTGCATCATAAAAGAACCGGTAGCGGATCAATGGCGGCTTTTAAACAAGATCATTTACCTCCGTTTGTCTCCACGAAGGTCTTAACATGACACACTCGCACACACACACACACACACACACACACACACACACACACACACACACACACACACACCACACACACGCACACGCACACACGCACACACACACACGCACACACACACACACACACACACACACACACACACACACACACACACACACACACACAAACCCACATGAAATCATAGATGTGTGAAGCTACGCATGACCGTGCATCTATTTTAGCTTCATAATTTCACAGCTTCATAATTTTTTTTACTTGTCTCTATACAGTCCATGCACACTAGGGTCATGAGGGTTATCACCATTAGTAAATAATAATAATAATAATAATAATAATAATAATAATAATAATAATGATAATAATAATAATAATCATCATCTTGTTGTTATTATTATTATTATTATTATTATTATTATTATTATTATTATTATTATTATTATTGCTAAAGCACCAGCAGATGAAAATTAACTGAGTTATATATATAAAAACCAAAAAAAAACACCTTCATGACACAAATAAATGACCTGTAGCTGTATTGTGTGTAACATGTTGTAGGGTCGATATGTCAGTGTTGATATATCAGAGAAATCTGAGAGAGGACTCCTTCCGAGCGGTCCTGTAGGTTGACATATACAACTGTGGTCTGTCAAACTCCCAGGTGCTGTATAAATCGCCGAAAGGACGTCAGCGTGTGTTGGATGATCCTGCATCGTTCTCCTCCCATTGGTCAAATGCAGCACCAACAACAAATCCACGTTTCAGAAAATGTTTTTATCCTGGTTTGAATTTCAGGCTCTCTGCAGACCATCATTTTAACACATTAACTGCATTAAGTCCTTTCCAGAACTCAGATCCCGAGGGGACAGTGCAGTGTTTTTCAACCGCTGTGCCGCACTAGTGTGCTGTGAGAGCCCGCCAGCTATGCCGTGAAAAGAAAAATTCCCACTTAGCTTTGCATTGCAAGCTCAAAATTGCAAGGCTGTACACATTCATGAGAAATAGTTGGTCGTAATAATACAGTTGTTTTGTGACGATTTTAGCGGTTGACAGGAAAGTGGTGGGACGTGGGGTTGAGAAAAGCTTGTGAAACACAATCTGACCCATTAAATTGTAATGCCAATTCCAATACAGTTAGCAAATAAAGTATATTATGTCCCCCAAAAAGTCATAATATTGATAGTAAAATACACCACAAGAACAATTAATACTAAACAGCAAGCCCAAATATATATAAAAAAGTGAAATGACAATATTGATGAATGACAACACCAAGCCGCCAAATGTTTTTGTCCTTTGCTTTTAGGTTGTCTTTAGGGATATTTTATTAAAAAAAAAGAAAAAAGTAAAATGCACAGTCGACAGGCTATATTTCATCGCCTTATCGCAATGGAAAATTTTGGGAGCGCTAAATGGAAGCGTTTAACCCTCTATTTTCTCATAGCCTCCTCCTGCCTCCAGTGGAAAATCATATATTGTCCCTTAAAAGTCACTTGTGACCTCAATGGCGGCTTAATTGAGTCGGATGTTTGCCACATTTGGCCATAACTATTTATTATGGCTGTGTGTGCTCTGCCGGGGGAGCCTGTTTGAGCAGCTAATCATTCACATGGACTCTATCTAAATTGGATGCTCAGGCAGAAAATCCTGTACTCCCTTAACCGGCATGTGAATACTTTTAAAACGTCCTGATCTCCCATTTGGATGTGGCCTAATTGAAAAGCAAATAGCACAGTCGGGCGCACAGGGGAATCGGTGAGTGATATCTCCTTAGCTGCCGCTGGAATGGATCCCTCTCGCTGCCACCTCCGATCCCTCTTCCTGTTTTTCTTCCATCGCTTCAAATGGGCTCCCTGATGTATCGTCGATTGGATTAATGCTTTAGGGATTAATGTCTTGGTGCAAATACCTTTTTTTTTTTTCTTCTTTTTTTTTTCACCGACGGAGGAAGTGGTTTCTGGGAAAACGACACTGGCCTTGCTGATGACTCGATTACCTCAGCAGATGGGAAACTGACTGAGAGTTCACTGAGCTGCTCACTCCTACTGAGAATTTTATTCCATCTAGCCGGGGAAAAAAAATGATATGTTACATATTGCATCTCCAGTGACAGTGATATCTGAACACTGAGTATAACTCTGTATTACGCTTTATTTTTCCTTCCTTTTATTATATTGAATATTATAATATATATTATCTCTTTCTCTCTCTCTCTCTCTCTCTCTCTCTATATATATATATATATATATATATATATACAGTATATATATTATACTTTATATATAATCTTTGTATAACCTTTTTATATATTTTTATCATTATTTTTTATATAAATGTTTTACATCTTTAATATTCAACATTTAATGTCTTATGACTTTTTGACTGTTTTACTTCCGTCCGTGCTACTGCAACAAACACAATTTCTCTATGGTCCTGAATATATTGTGCCATGTTTTCTAGTCCAAGATTTAAGCAAAACCTTGTGCCCTTGGCCCTCTTTTTTAAATTGCATTTAAAAATGATATTTTCGGTAAGATAAGTAGAATCTTTAAGCGATGCATGTGGAGGGATGTAAAATTGTCACCTTTAAAATTGTAATCACAAACTCCTCTCATATACAGTATATCTTCATATACATATTACAAGCACGACAACATGAGGGTTGTGTCACTTGATACCAAAGATGATAATGGCAAAGCCTTTAATTTGCCTGTGGGTTTTAATGCCAGAGTTGGTTTGTGTGTGTGTGTGTGTGTGTGTGTGTGTGTGTGTGTGTGTGTGTGTGTGTGTGTGTGTGTGTGTGTGTGTGTGTGTGTGTGTGAGCGTGTGTGCGTGTGTGTGTGTGTGTGTGTGAGTATCCGAGCTCCCTTCTGCTGATTAGAGAGTTTTTAATCAAGCAACATCAACACCAGTCATGGAGAAACACTCATCATGTGCATCAGAAAGCCCTTTGTGCACGGCATGTGTTTTATTTAATAGCTGATAATGGAAACTGCATTAGCGAGGAGATAACAATAAATTACATTTAAGCTTCACAGGCCTCTAAGTGATTGGTGATAGCATCTTTTGTTCCAAGGTGGAAGTCAGGGTGATAAGTAGTATTTGTTTACACCGTGGCATCTTAAAGAGGTGAGGAGGCGTATTGACAGCGTTTCGAGGATAAATCCAATTAATTTCACAAGATGTTTGGAAGCCGTGTGACAGAGAAACTTCCAAATTACCTCAGTGGTTAAACTGCACAAACATCAGAGAGCTACATAGAATATAGTGGAGCATATTACAGCAAACATAAAGAATCTTTTCATTCTAGTTGGGAATTGTGAAAATAGGTTTCTCAGAGGTAAAGGAAAAAGAGACTCCTGTCGTTTTTTTTTTTGCCAATAATTATTATTTCCAAGTTTTATATTTCACTTACACTGTTCTAGGTATGAGGTAAATGTTCTTAATTTTGTCAAAAGGGCCACAATCATTTTTGTTGTGAGTGGATGAAAGGAAAAACAACGGCTACAGCTTCTTCTTCATAATAAAGTTAATAATAGGGTTTTGCATTGTTTTCACCATTTGAAATTCCAGGATTCCAGGTTCAAGGACCATGTTAAAAATGGCTCGGGCACTGAAATTTGGAAGCAAAAGGGGCAAGGGGGATTTGAATTGGAATTTCCTCTTCATTTAAAATACTATTTATATCCACAGCATTTTTTTTAGGTGTTAGAAATGGTTGGTTTACCTATTCAAGCAAAAATATCAGTGTTTAAGGCAGAAACAAGAGAATCTTTTGAAATATTCTGGGAATACGCAAATTTGAACTGCTCACAGTTTAAAGATAAGACGCCATTGTAAATGGTGCTTTTTTAAAAGCGTGTCCCCGGAAGTAAAACTTTGGAAAAACACCGTCCCCCAGTCTGCTCTGGAGGCCTCTGCTGTATGACGGTGGTGGCGCTCCACACACACACACACACAGACACACACTCTTTAACGGCGTCCTAATGGTGCAGGAAGACGCACTGTGTGAACCTGGAGCCCTTGACATTGTGCTGCGCCCCGAAAAAAAAAAGCCATTTTTCACTATAACGGCTCATCAAAAAGCCGCCGCGCTCCTCGGGGCCGCCCGCCGCAGCAGATGAGCCACTGTTTGCCGTCTTTCAGCACAAATCTGCTCGCGCTCAATTTAACTCTGAGTTGCTCTGCACTTGAAGGTAGATGGACGGCTAAAGAGGTTTCCAGAGGGGCGTCGCTGCCCCCCCACCCCCTTTTTCACCTGATTTATAACTGCACCCTGGCTTTATTCTTAATGTATCTGGGCAAAGTGAGTTTTAGTCCGTTTACCGGTCAGCACACACGGTTTATATTTCACCCCTGACCACCCCCGACCGCAGCTCACATTTTTAGATTTTTAACATTGTCTCTATTTTTCGGGTTTGGAACATTCGAGTGGCAGGCTGACAACCGCGGTAACTCTTGACAGTTATTTTGGGTTTTCACAATTATTTTCATTAATTCCATGTTGGTGGGTGGTTCCGCCTTTCAAATGGGATTCACAAATACAAAAGATAAAAATGCCAAAAAAGTACGTGACTTTTGACATAAAATCGAGTTTGGACACCGTGACGGACTTTAAACCTGAGATTTAGAACCAAATTCTGGCTTTTATGTTAATGTGTGTCACTTTCTGGACGTAATGACATCCAGCAGTGCCTTCCTGCGCTTCACCATGACCAAAGACGTGACGGTGTGCCTCGACTCCACTCTGGGTGTTTGTTTTAATGGATTCAGTTCGGTCCTCTACTTGTTCTTTTCTATTGCCCGTCTCGTCGTTGCGTGTATCAAGAGAATATTCGATTGACTCGCTCCTAGAACCTCTAACTATGGCACTTGCTCAACCTCTTGCGAGGCCTCGTGAACAGGACGAGAGGTTTGAGCAATCTTTATTTCTCCCTCTGATTCTCTCTCTCTCTCTCTCTCTCTCTCTCTCTCTCTCTCTCTCTCCCTCTCTCCATCCAGTAAGACAGTGGTATCGACGCCCGCCGTGTTTTCTCTCCATTAATTTATCATCTCCATGGAGGAGGGAAAGATAGTGCCGTCCATTTGGCCAAGGTCAACAGTCAACACATTCCTCAGTCGTTCAATTATAACCACACATTAACTAATGTGCCCCAATGCCACAGGCGCACACACACACACGCACACTAGCGCACACGCACACGCACACACACACACACACACACACACACACATACACACGCACGCATTGATCGTCCACTAATTGTAGTAATACAGTCGTGTACTTTACCCAAGTATGTTTGCAAGAGTTTGGTTTCATGGACGACGTAATACACAGTCTTGACTTTACATTAACGTTCGGAAAACAAAGCCCAAATCTGTGAGCTGAGTGTTAAAAGTATAGATGCACTGTAATTCTTTCTTTTTTTCCAAGCCGACCAAGAGCTCCAAGAGTTTCCAAAATGGGGTTTTGTCTTTGAATGGTGTGATTGTGCCACTTTAAGCTTTTGTGTCATTTATTTTACAGAAAATACAGTAAATATTCGTAAATTCGTACTTTTCTATATTTTTACAGTTATCACATAAACTTGCATTTATCTTTTGAAAAAATGTGTTGAGAAACTAAAATGTCTGTAAGCTGTAAAAATGACAGTCAATATCGTCTTAATGTATATATTAATTGTTGTAAACTTACACTTTGACATAAATGTTACTACTAAAGTGGTATTTAACCCTAACCCTATTTCCATGCCTGCGCTGCATCTCCTCTTTGGATTTCAGTTTTCATGTTCATGGTCACTGTGATATTAATGTCTAAATCTTCAATTGAGCAAAGAACACGGGAGACTCTTGTGAGGATTGATATCCCATACATGTGTTGTTACATCCGTGGTTAAAATGGTTAAAATGTGGCAAAATGTACTTAAAATGTACTTCATGTGTTGTAAGTTATTTTGGACAAATGCGTCTGCTAAACGGCACAATGTAATGCAATGTAATATCAGTTAAGCTGCACCGTGCAAAAACCCAATTTGCCGGTCCATTCATTAAGTGCAATCCGATAATAAATAAAAATATCCAGGAATGTGTTTCATGTGAGTGGAATCTTGGACTTTGTAAATACATCAACATGAAGCTTTTCTCTGCCTGCGTGATGGGTCATATCTTGGGTGCAGCCTCTCTATTTTCCTCTATTGTAGAGTAGAAAGAGTAAAAGCAGAGTAGGTAGCCACTACAGCATCATACTGAGAATGTGTGTGAGTGTGTGTGTGTGTGTGTGTGTGTGTGTGTGTGTGTGTGTGTGTGTGTGTGTGTGTGTGTGTGTGTGTGTGTGTGTGTGTGTACAAGCGGCCGATAAGCTCCCGATGTTGCGACCTTGTTTGGATTGACTAGAATGACCAGGTACTTTGGAACCAGTCGGCTATCTGCTGAACATTTCACCCACCCGGCGTGTGTTCTATTTCTCCAAAATGTTGATTTTACCCCGCACGATTTGTGAACCCTTACAAATTACAGCAATCGAGGTCGATGCGCTCACTGTTGGTTTTGGAATAGTTATGTATGTTCAAGGCCATTGACGCCATCTCCGCTGATTGATTCATATACAGTGAGTTATAGAGTCCCGAACACACCCCAGACCTCTTTTGCTAAACACCTTGTAGGCAATGACAACGGTAATATCCCTAATCCACATAACGCAATATTCTTACTTCAAATTGGCGGCGTCAAAAATTCCACCTGACGACCAATAATCAATACTGTAAAAACAATAGCGACGCAACTTATCAGCGGCTCTGCTCTCTGTCTGAGATCATATGAGCGCCCAAACAATCATTAACTTTATCTACTTACCGAAAAAACACACACACACACACACACACACACACACACACACACACACACAGCCTCCCCCTAGCAAAGTCTATGTGTGAGCAGAATGATAAAGCTATTTGAAGTTAAATGCGCTGATAGGGCGGCCACCAACTTTGGCCAAATTCTAATCTTTAGCTCAAACTGACATGCATTGATTCAGTTTGGGAAAAGATAGACACATACGTCGTGTACGGCCAGCGCTTTACTCTGTCGGGGATGATACAGATAGTCGACAGGATACGAGAAATAGAAAATTGTTTTGTGATCGATCGCTGTATTTCTAGGTAATGTTTGTGAGTTTCCTTTAATCTTGTCAGCCGCCAGTCAGATTATCTGTTTGCTTTGTTTCTCTTCTTCCCGTAATAGTCTGTATTGGCTCAATTTGCTTTATACGGGGATTTCCAGATACTTGAGCAAAAAAAGAAGAATTCGATCAACCTTAAACCAATCACAAACCTTGTACCAACATATAACAGGAAACGTATGACATATGTCAACAAAAACTTGCAAGACGGAAGAAAACTGGTGGTGGTCGGTAGTTGCGTCTCGTCTTTAGAAGTCTTTTAAAAAAACAATACAAAAGATATTCACATCCATTAAAGGAAAGAAAAGGTGCTGTCGTCCTGTTGAGGCTCTCGATTGGCCTCCTTATCTGGTAACTGCAAGGGGTTTGCCTTCAAATGCGATCTGCTCGTTATAGTTTACAAAGTGGTGATATGGCTTAAAAAGAGGAGATAGTCCATGGTCAAAAAAGAAAATCCCATTGGAAATCTGAAATGTTTCCCAGGGGTCTTATCGTTGATAACTGTGACAGTGGTGCTTTCTGGCAGCTCTTTGAGAGACAGTTGGAAGTGCTACCTGTGACGGCGCGTTTCATTCACCCCGAAAGTCGGAAGTCGGAGCGGGGAATGACGGCGCACCCGAGTTGACCGCGTTCCAGTTCAGCAAGTCGGAAAACCGAGATGGACGCCTCCGTTGTTGCGCTTGCTCTTTGGGGATACAGACAACTACAGGACAACATGGGAGCGGGGAATGGAGTGATTCAAATAGACGCAAAAAAACACTGTTAACATCCCAGCCGTGATACTACAGCTTTCACTTCAGCCATCTTGGATTTTGAGGTCGGGGGCGGTGGGGGTCTTCCGACTATCCGAGTGGGAAATCCGACCAGAGGGGGTGTTCCGGTTGAAATTTCCTACTGGGAACTCGAAGGTTCCGACTTCCCAGTTCAAATGGAACGAGCCTTTTTTTTTTTTACTCAACTCTGTGTGAATCCCATTCAGTTGTCCATCATACCATGGAAATAGGGGTGTAGATAAGGTGCAGGTAAGGTGTCCAGAATTACAATTAGGGATTTTGGGAAACTTGCCCATTGGCTCCAATTCATTTTGCGCATTCTTGCACTTTGAGCATCCTAGTCGCCACCCAGGCTGTGCTTTCGACAGCTTTTGACAGCAACACTCTACCCGTCTGCCATCTGGAACAAGCTCTCGTGTTCTTAACGTGTGTGAGTCCATTCAGACATCACGCATCTCCCAAAACACGTTGAAATACACTATCCATTTTAAACTGCACAGCGGCGACGTAGTGTGATCGGCATCCGCAACCCTGAGCCAAGTAACTCAGAGTGCAATCCAGCCGCTGAATTCACCGGCTTGGGGCTAAATTTTGGGCTCAGTGATTGGATTACGCTGATGCAATGCTCTCTTTGTAGATCTCCTAAAGTAAATATGTACACACTCTTACCTTTGACTTTTTTTTTTTCCAAGGAACTTTGATATTTTGATTGGCTAATAATAAATGCATCACCCAAATGCGGGAATTGCCCTTCAAAAAAGGAGGTGGCTTTAACTTTGCATTGAAGCATTGAATCAAGCACCGATCCTTGAATTCTCAGTTTGGGAATTTTATTGTGAATAATCGAGTTCTGGGGCTGTCTTCTGCTGTTTAATTGCATTCTGTGAAGTGATTTCAAGTTTTTTGGCAGTGTTGAGTGTGAGCCAATTACTTTCACCAAAATATCTATGTATTTGCATCTACGTATAGGGGATGTGAAGTTTGACGGTTGCTATGGGTTGCTATGGACTCCAGTTGCCATTTTTGTAGGATCACTTCCCTTCATTTGCAGAGCTGAAATATACAAAATGTACAAAAATGGAGAAAGGAAAGGTGAAAAAGGAGGGTCAAGGTTTTACACAAGATGGTTTCAAGATTTTCTATGGCAATTTTTTTCCAGACTTCCAAGCCATCTTTTAACTCAAAAATGCCGAGTGATCCCCCAATTAGGTCAAGTATAGGATTTAAAATTGATGCATTAATAAATTGTTGGACATTGAAAGATTAAAACCACTTCAATTAAAATAAATGACACGTGTAAAATAACCCTGATCATCAAATTTTCAAATTACAAACATTTATTTTCGAATAACCTCAGGAATAAATCACCGTACAAACTTGTTTTGCTGAAAAGTTAAAAGGCTTCATTGCACTTCTCAACAGTTGGTGAAACAGGACAGGAGTTTGGACAGGAGTTTGGAGATAAAAAATGCTGGGAGTTCTATCACAGGCAGCAGCGGTGTACGAGCTTGATCCTCAGTGACGACCAAGTCACACATATTTAAACATTTAGAAGCAATAATATGAATTGAATTAGATTTACACTTTGATTCTGACTACATTGGAACAGTATGTAATATTTTATCAAATAACAATCATTTGGAAAACGGAGAATCATCGAAAAAATATAGGGACGCCAGTTCTGCACTGCAAAAACTAAATTGGGAAAAAAAAAAAAATCTTATTATCTCAAAATTGTTAAACCTGTTTTTTAGGGTTTTCTCAACTCATCATTTACACCTTGGTTTCTAAATTCTGAGTTGAGAAAACCTAAGGAAAATAAGGTAGGTTTTACAAATTGAAAAAATTGCTGATTCGCTGAGTATGAGTAGTAGAATTTAATCCTCCTGCAGTTTTTAACAGTCTGTTGAAATAAAACGATATCACGATCGCTAACTGACTCTGCCGTCCAGTGATTAGACCCAACCGTGGGACTGTAACGTCTTATCTCCGGCCACAATAACTGTACATAACAGTGTCGTCTATTCAGAGACAGAGATAAGAGACCGAAGTAAAAAAAAAAAAAAAAAAAGAAGTAAAAAAAATATATACAAAAAATAAAATAATAATAATGAATCAGAATCAGAATGTTTATTGTATTGAATTGTTACAAAATATGGATTGGCACAGAAAAAATATATAATAATAATCAAAAATCACGACCAGCCTTCAGTCTCAGAGCCGGCCCCGAACAAACAAAGCTTCTCTTTTTTCACAAAACAGCTCATTCGATAAACGGAACATGTTTCGTTCGACTTGAAGGAATTGGTGATGGGCTTTACCGTCACTTTAGGATACCGTTAAAACAGGCGTCAAGGGCCCAAAACGAGACAAGGCATTAAAAAAAAACAAAAAAAAACGGAGACGATTAATTTACAGTAAATAACGACACAGTATTTACAGAAAAGATATGATCTCTGAGACAGTTCAAAATAGAGTCGGTTTGCTGTCGAAAAACATTGCTTTCAAGTAGAGAAGGTACTGTGAAATAGGACATCGAAAATAAAGAGAGTGCGGGTTTTGTTTTTTTTTGTTGTTGTTTCTCGGTCACTGCAGGTGCATGGCTGGGCTATTCTGTCATATTTTTTTTTTTTTAGGAATGTTCGTCCATATCGACAGTTTACTGACCACAGCCTGGCTACGATCGGGTCTATTCAATTTCACCACGGCTGCCTTTTGCTTCTTGTGCGTGGCGGACCCCGCCACCAACAATCGAAAACCGCGTAGAGGGGAGCACATGCACGACGCAAACACATCGAATGGCCGTTCCTTAAAAAGTGCCAGCTAAAAAAAAAAAAAAAAAAGATCAAATACGGGATTTTTTTCCAACTAAATAATCTGACGGGTCGCCACTTTAATGTTCTCGTCTCCGCGTCAAGTGGGAGTACAGCGGAAAAGAAAGATGGAAAAAGTCACATATACAGCTCCCAAAAAGATGAATCGTCTTCAATCGACGTATCATCTCAAAATTGGGGATTGGGTGGGAAGTCGTCGTCCTCTTCTATGTCCAGTTCTAGGTCCGTGTCCTCCGAAATGTCCGAGTCTACGTCCCGGTGCGACTGTGGGGAGGTGGAGTGGAAGGAGCGGCCGGTCTGGCTCCTCTGCTCCGGACCCGCTGGCTCGGTGCCCGGCTCTCCTTTCAGCCTCCCCGCCGAGCCTCCGTCCTCGGCCTCCCTCTTGCCCGCCTGCGGGTTTTCCTGGGAAGATAGAAAACCAATTCAACTCCAATTAGCTAAACGCGCTTTGTACAGGACAACTAGGCTTTGAACACAAGTTCCAAAGCCAGATTTCAACGCTTGTTGCGTGTTAAAAATGTCCTCGAACTATTCTCACCTGTTTGAGTCTTCGCCATTTGGCTCTTCGATTTTGGAACCACGTTTTCACCTGAAACAGAGCGGACCTTTTCACTATTAGTTGTTATATTATTTCATGCGAGAAATATAGATGACATATAAAAATATTAAATGTATAAATAGGTTCAGTTATATTATTTCCAAGTAATATTTCAAGTTATATTTTTCTAGGTATTTATGTACTTCGGTTGATTGAAAGGGGCTTATTTGTTGCTTATAATAATAATAATAATAATAATAATAATAATAATAATAATAATAATAATAATAATAATAATAATAATAATACGTTTTATTATTATTATTTTATTTATTATGGTTATAATTATTACTTTATTTGTGTTATTTTTGTTTGTGCCTGTACAATGTGCTTTGGCAATTCTGTATTTATTCATGGTCATACAAATTAAACCTCGTTGTATTTAAAATAAATTGAGTGGGTGTGGAAAAAAGGTTCATATGGCGACAGTGCTGCATTTCTTCTTATCACTGGGATGTTTCGAGACGTTAAAAAAAGATCACCTGTCTCTCGCTGAGCTGCAGCATCTTGGCCAGTCTCTTCCTCTCCGGGGGTGAGAGGTATTTCTGGGTCTCAAACTTCTTCTCCAGCTCGATGGTCTGGTCGTTGGAGAAGCGGACCTGCCCCCCCTTCCTTTTGTGCAGAGGCCGCTGCATGAACGGAGTCCATAGAAGAGGTTTTCCTGGAAGAACGAATACGGGAGAGTAAACGGGTTGTTAGTCGAAAATAATAATAATAATAATAATAATAATAATCATCATCATCATCATCATCATAATCATAACCAAAATCATAATCATAACAACAACAACAATAATAAAAATGTATAGATAGATAGATAGATAGATAGATAGATAGATAGATAGATAGATAGATAGATAGATAGATAGATAGATAGATAGATAGATAGATAGATAGATAGATAGATAGATAGATAGAGGGATGAAGGATAGAAAGACAGACAGACAGACAGACAGACAGACAGATAGATAGATAGATAGATAGATAGATAGATAGATAGATAGATAGATAGATAAATAATTTATAAACAACAACAATTTATCCCATTAAACAATGTGTTTTCAAAGTGGAAAACCAAAACAAATGCATTGTTTTATTGTGGTTAGTTTCCTTTCCAATTAATGGGTTGAGGAGGCCCAAACAATAATAATGACACTGACAGTCAGACCGTTACATCCCCGCCTCATGCTTTTAAGGAAGGTCGTGACAGAGTGAAAACTATGGCCAAATATCCGCTCATGTGCTTCCTGCTCTGCGGTCTGATTATAGCCCATGGCCTTGGTCGGTTGCAGACACACGCACCATCTCCTCCACCAACACACCCAGGACCCGACTCGTGTGTCTGTTGTAATTTAGAGGAATTTTAAAGTACTTGCTTATTTATTTGTCCACTGCCTCGGGCGAACCAGTGGACACCAGACGCCCGTCCGAGCATCACTCCAAGAAATAACATGAAACTAAAGATACTTGGAAGATAAGGCTCAATATCCAGGCCACTCAGACCTTTTACTCAAGCAAATTAACCATGACACACAATAGTCAAAGTGAAAGAACCACATTGATATGTCTATTTAAATAAATGTATTTAACGTATTAAAAGTCAAAGTAAAAGAGAGCAGAGCCTCCATAAAGTGCCTTTCTGCAGATGGTGGCTCATGTGCATCTTCACTGTAACGTAGAAAGATACGGACCTAACGCGTCATCCATGAGCAATCATAAACAGAACACACTGAGGCAAACGCTTGACGTGCACCGTCTTTTTTTTTTTTCCACCGCTGCTCGATGAGCAAATGGAAACAATAAAAAAGCCTGATCCAATTTGACCTCGTGGAACCGAACGATAAGTCAGTTACCCCGGTCAATAAGCATCGAAGCAGTTGTGAATTGGACTTTATGCTTCCTCCTCCTCGGCCCAACGAGATTATTCCGTTCGACGTGCTGAGTCTCTGCGCGCTTTTCTTTCTCGCCCCCCCCCCCCCCGGGGGCCCCCACGGAGGAAAGTCGCTCCACATCCTCACGGAGGAAGTGCGACAATGGGGAGAAAAACGGATCCCGGGCTATCGGAGGCCGAGTGTTTCCTGAATCAGTCTGGATTGAGGATGTGGATAAAATAATCAGCGGCGAGCAGCGACTCCCCAGGAAGCGGCTGGCCCGGCCTGCAGGAACACACCGCGGGCCCCCGAAACCAAATTTACTCCTGTCGAGGGGCCCGGGGCTTCCTGGGGGGGGGGGGGGTCGGCCGGCGGGCACGCGCACGCGCACGCGCAGCGGGTGAAATAACAAGTGATTTAGTGTCCGAGTCGCTGGTCGTCTTGCCCTCCTCAGATGTTCCAAAACAATGGGAGTCAGGAAGAGCGCGTCAAGGCTGCGCCGTGTGGGCCCCCGCGGGCTGTTATCCCGCACTGTCCGTCAACGGAGCGGCGTGTGACGCGGCTCTGCGGAGCACTTCTGGTTGGGCAGAGGTTATTTGTGAATAATGGCAATGGCTAATAATAACGATAATAATAACCGCAGGGTCCCTCGTTTCCCCGCAGTGCACTATTGCCCGCAAACTCTTAAACGCGGCAGAGTCGTTATAACATCATTTCCAATCAATATGCCGTCTCAATGTATTCTTTTATTTAGTCTGGTGTAAGGGCTTATTAATGATCTTATTAATAATGACCGGCTGGCCGCCCTGAGACTAAAAGATCGTGGCAGCGCAGGTGCGAAAGCATGGTTCGTCGACATGCTCCAGACACGGGAGATTATATTGGTGTCACATCTTTATGGTTCGATGTTTGGGAACATCTACGTCTGATAACCCAAGAACAAATGCATACTTAACGAATATACGACTAAATACCCTAAACAAAAACCAAACCGGACGTATCGACAGTGTCGCCAAGTGCGTCCGCCAGAACTAATCCACAAGTAAAAGATGTTTTTCTTTTGACAATCTACAAAAAAGACAAAGCCATTACAATAAGTACATCAAGGCCCTCCCCGCCCCTTTGCGCCTTACCAAGCGGGTCGTGCCTGAACAGCCCGTGTGCGTACTCCCCCATGGCGGCTCTGTGGTGGTGGTGGTGGTGGAAGGGGTACACGGAGCCGCCGAAAGCTCCGTGGGGGGCGTACGTGGCCGTGAAGGCCGCCGCGTGGTGCGTCAGTGCCGGGTGCAGCGGCGTGGGCTCATAGATCGGTGTCCGGTACGGTGAGATAAGGCTGGTGAAGGAGGAGTTGGAGGACGGGAGGAGGGTCGGCGTGGCGGGGACGAGAGGGGCCGTGGACGAGCAGGATGGCGGTGACGACGGGGACGACGACGACGATAGCGATGACGGTGATGGGGTGGTGGTAGTGGTGGTCCCGGTGCTCCCGAGGATGTCCTCGATGTAGAAGGGGGTCGGGTGCGTCGCCTGGATGGGGGTCGGTGCGTAAAGTGGGACGGCCATGGCTGCGGCGTGCTGGAACTGCATGTCGGAGAGAGACGCAACTTTTTTTTCGAACTGCAAAAAATAGACTCTGTTCCGCAGTCTTCCTCTTTTAATTTGAGTGGATAAACACAACCCAGTTAGTCGACTGGCATTGCATTCTCTGCGTCCGGAGACGTCCCTTCCTTCTTTTACTTCCTCTCCAGAAACCTTCAGCCGCCGTGTCTCCAAATCTTCTGTGAGTATACGTGGGACAGAGGATTTATGAGCTCGAGTGGTACTGTTTGGGTGTGCGTGCCACTTGGAGAGGCTCCGGGCTCCAAGTGACAGCCCAGTCCACGCTGCTGCTCCCTATTACCCGGAGGAGGGACCAGATGGTGACCATTTCTGATTGGCTCGCAGCTGCAAGGCACAAAGCCCGAGGTTCGACATAATAAACCACTTTTAATACCGGCCATAGCAGGTATGAAGGACTCTGAAAGACTTCTGCATATTCCCATTTATTGTTTTAATTGTATTATGAAGGTTACACCCACGGGTGGAGGAAGTACCTCCAAACGCGACAATAAAGCTTCACTTCTAGTAAAAGTGAAAATCCCACATTGACATTACTTCTTAAATGAAGGTATAAAAGTACTTGCTCTGAAGTGTATTTAAAGTATTAAAAGTAAACAGGCAAGTTATTACTTGTCATATCCACTGCACTGATGCAACTGAGCCTAAAACGGCATGAGGTGCTACTGTGCCTTTTGTGGACCCTGATACAGATTCCAAATATATATAATTACTGTTTTTTTTTAATTTATATAATGCAAAAAAAAAATATATATATATATATATATATAAATATATTATTTATGATAATACGTTTTGCTCTTCTTACTCTTTCTCTCTGTCTCTCTCTCTCTCTCGCTCTCTCTCTCTCTCTCTCTATATATATATATATATATATATATATAGTTTTTGCTATGAAATGTAAAGTCTTAAGTCTTCCGAAACTTGTTGAGAAAGTCCAGATACTTTTACTACTACAGAAGTACTACTACTACTATACTAATGTGCTTAAGTACCCTAAGTACTTGTACTTTGTTACTTTCCACCACTGCTTAGACTTTTTTATTTCCCTGTTTAGACCTATCGGGAGAGGATCAACAGTCCTACGCAGCACAAAGGCCCAATTAACCCGATCCACACCGAGGTAGGCCTACATCCTTTATTGGATCCAAGTGGATTGGTCCCCTCTCCGTTTGTGATTTGTCCGAAATCTCAACCTCGAACATCCGCACATCACTTGTCAAAGAAGTTCGTGACGTTAAAAGGATGAAATATTTTTGCATCTATAAAAACAATGCAAATAGAGTCCTGTATGGGCCTATGATATATACCCCGTGGATATCGTTTGAGTCGAACAGGCCACGCGAGTCGCTAATCCGCAGCTTGAATGTTATCTATAACAAAACAATACAATGGCAATAAAAGCGACGGTACACACACCAACGGCAGCTCACTCATTTGAATATTTTAACTTTTTTCTCGTGTTCCTATCGGCGCCGTTATCGCTGCGTTACCGTCCCTCGGACGGCGCACCGACCAGGGCCCAGATCCTCATCCCCTGCGCCGCGGAGCGTTTCCCCAAACGCGTTAAACAGTAACGAATAACTTCTCTGTTTTAATGTTATCTCCCCGTTTTCAATGCAACCTCTCCCTGCTTTAGTAGGACGAATGGTTCCCATTCAATCTCTCGACGCGCTTAAAATCAACCACAGCCGCGCTCTTATTGGTTGGTTGCGCTTCGTCGCCCATGTGATCTAACTAACCAATCGGAAGGCAGTGAGGACAAGGCGCGCCTAAATATGAGGATAAATAAAGGAGATGTATTCTATTATTCTTTATAACGAATTCATATTACTATGTTCATTTGTTTTATATCTGTTTTTACATGTCAGTGTGTAAATAGTAAATAGTTACCTCACAATTTTTGAAGAAAGCTTTTAATGCCTGAATCTATTAGACTTAATGGACCACCACAACAACATTGTCATAATACAGTTATAGCAGCTATCAGTTATTATTGTACATATTTATTCATCTGCACAGAATACAAATCATGCAAATTATGTTCATATGTTTTACCCACAGCCATCAGCCATAACACCGCCGCCTTTTAAACGTACCCTGTGCCCAGACCACATTTAGAATAGCCTATTATGTATATTTTTGTATATTTTGTCCTTTTAGTCTGTTTATCTTTTTTTTATGCCATTAATTTCGTGTCCTAAACCTTACAGGCTTGTGGGGGGCGGTTAATAGAAGGGATTTCACAAATTGCTCTATAATGATAGGCGATGGCATGTCGCTGATAAACGCGCTCACTTCAGTCTATTTCCCTTTGAATTCCACGGGTCGATTTTCTAGCGGGCCTTGGAGGGGAGCAGAGAACTTTCTAACAGGTTGTAATTTAGATAAATTGAGTCGGAGAGCAAACAGGGCCGTGGCCTCCCCCGGAGACACATCTCCTCCGCATGAAAGAAATGCCCGAATAGCCAATATTTGGACTGTGACAATCATTGCAGGCATCGATCCGCGCTGCCTCCCGTGGCGTCAGTCCCTCGTCCCGGAGCGGCTGATAACTTCCCGGAGGAGCGCGTTATCGCTTGTCTTTCGCCGGGCGAGTGTCTTGGCGAGCCGACTGGCGCCTCAACACATTTTCCCTTTTTTCATTTCATTATATATACATAGTTTACTTCTTAAGGGACACCAAAACACACAATTTGACAAACGAGATTTACACGTGAATGATAATACTGTTTTTGTAATCATCCTTATTCAAACGAATGGAAATGCAGTAAATGCTGTTAAAAATGTCGTTCAAAATGACTACTTAAAAAAATATATGATTATTAAATTGGACAGATGTAGTAAGGGGTTAGCAGATTGGTTTGACATAGCATCTTTATTATTATACCGACCACCATTAACAAAACAGTAAACAAATAGAATAAAATAACATAACAGTTAATCTTTATCTGAAGCTCTTTTCTTTTTTTCTAGTTTTCTCTTTCAATGGTTCATAGCTTGCCAAAGATTCATCTTCTCCCCTTTAAGTTTTGGGATCTGGACTACGCTTTTATGCACAATAGGTCATACATTAGAAGGAAATGAACTGGGTTGGTAAAACCTAGTTACATTCCATTGACTATGACTCAAAATGAACTTTTTTTTGCGCCAGTAGCAGAACATTGGGTTTATTAAAAACAATAGTTCCTCTCCTTTCCATTCCTCGTTTCAATAAGGGAAATTGTTGTTTCTGTCTTCTGTCTAATTCAAGGCGATGGTTCCAGGGGGAAGGGGTCGAAATGGGTCTGCTAAATAAAGTCACACTCATCGCAACGCGTTGAGGGATGCCCAACGCGGTCATTCCCGCTGTCGCGTGGATTTGTAGTTTAGGATCTATTGAGCTCCCCCTGGTGGAGAACGTTTATATAATTCAGTTTGAATCTGAATTGAGTCATATCATGATTCAAGATTCAAGATTTTTTATGACTATTTTACTATTTATTTCTATTATTATTTTATTACATTTCACTGCATGTATGTATGAAAGTATGTATATGTAAGTGACGAATAAAAATCTTGAATCTTGATGATTATAACTCCTTAACAATTCTTACAATTGAACACACAGAAAAACAAGTAATTGTCATTAGTAATTGCACAGTAATTCCAAAGGGAGAGGAAACACCACAAACATCCAGAGACTCATTTGTATCGATGAAGTAGTTCTACTTTTGCCCAATTCATGATATTGATGTCCTTTATTGTTCACGAATAGTTGCAACATTAAGGCACAGACTATACTACTACTACTACTACCACTGCTAATAATAATAATAATAATAATACAAATAATAATAATAATGACAATAATAATAACAATAATGATAATGTAATAAAAATACAATTAATAAAAATAAAATAAAATAATAATAATAATAATAATAATAATAATAACAAAACAGGCAGTAGAAATGACAAAGTTAAAAATAAAGTACAATAAAAAGAAAAAACAAAAACAAGAATCGGATGAATTTGGAAGGTTGAAAAAAATGTTTAAGCTATAAAATGTACGTTTTATTTCCACAGTGAGTTTTGTAGCTCGACAGGAACTGGTCTCAATGAATTCTGAACAGCTCCATCCCAACAAGTCACGTCGAACGCGCGTCAACGGAATCAGTGCCGCTCTCAATTATGTCCGCCGGTCCTGCTCCACCGATGGGGTTCCGCCCCCCTGCAAGCTTCTCCTGGTTGGTTCCGCCCTTCGCCGTCCCCTGGAAGCCCACGCCGCGTCTCGCCATGTATCGCTCTGCGCGCAGCGTGCAGCGAATGAACGGCAGCCTGCTGGCTCTGCGGAGGCAGCTCGCCGGCTCGAACCGCAGCGCGGCCCACGCCCCGTGCAGAATGGTGAGCTATAACGTTTTTGCTTTTTTGTTGTTGTTGTTGTTGTTGGTTTAACAGACCAGCGTGAGCCGCTATCAGGAATGACCTTCTTAGCAGTAGCTTAGCCGCGTGAAACGAACGAGTATTTGGTTTGAAGGCTAGTCAGCTGGTAAACCGAGAACAGTTTCCCAAGCCGCCGCCGTTGTTCTCCAGCGAAGTGCGTCGCAAATTGACACGTGTTCCATTTGAACCGATTACAATGACACCGACTAACTAGCGCGACAGCTAGTTAGTCCACTTGGCTAACTTGAGTTTGCGATCGGAGGTCAGTCAGTTCTGACAGCGCTAGCTTAGCAGTTAGCTACTGCTGATCGGTGGTTTGTATCAGCTGTGCGGCCGGTACTGATAATACTGCTTGTCGTAGGTTTGATCAGAAGACGGTACGTCGACCATGCCATTCAATCACCCTTTCAGTTAGAAATGTAAATACGTTTCATTATTATTTTTTTAAACTTTATTCCTATTCCCTATAGTTTTGATGTAAGCTAACACCTTCTAGCGGTGAATAATTCTATATATAGATATATTATCATAATTTCTATTGTTAACATTGGATGTTTGTAAAAAAATATGTATATTGTGTTTATATAAATGAATATTATGGATACGTGGGGAAATTGCGTTGTTTGCAGCAGCACACCAAAACAACAGACAATAAGACAGTGAAGTGAAGGAGAAAAATGGGGAAAGAAATGGCAATATGAAACCTAAAAAAAATAGCCTTCCCAGAAGTGTCCGAGAGGGACACCCTTATCCAATGGGGTCTGTGGCTTAATCGGTATCAAGTTGAAAAAGATTCGGGATCACTGGCTTAAAACTGTGACTGTGCAATCAGACAAAATAGTACTTACAACAAACTGAAAGGAAGATGTTTTGTTTGTTTAAGCTATGCATACATTAGTGTGCTAATGTGCGTTGGTCTTTGCCCTTACAGGCCAGTTCAGAGTACAGAATCGAACGGGACACGTTTGGGGAACTCAAAGTGCCTGTTGACAAATACTATGGCGCCCAGACGGTGCGGTCCACTATGAACTTCAAGATTGGGGGTCCCTCCGAACGGATGCCGGTAAGTCTCGAGCTGGATGATTTAGATATGCCGTCATTGGCCACTGTTTCATGATTGATGAAGTATACTTGACATGGAAAACATAAAAATATCTTCCTCCCCGTCACCCTATTGTATAATCTGCGCCAGATCCAGGTGATTAAGGCTTTCGGGATCCTGAAAAGAGCTGCTGCAGAGGTTAACAAGGACTATGGCCTCGACCCAAAGATTGCAGATGCTGTCATCCAGGCTGCAGATGAGGTGGAGAATGCTAACAGGAATTCAAGACATACACAGACGCACCTACACACAATGTTATATTAACAGATTCACTATTCACCCTCAGGTGGCGGCTGGCAAGCTGGACGACCATTTCCCTCTGGTGGTGTGGCAGACCGGCTCCGGAACTCAGAGCAACATGAACGTCAACGAGGTGATCAGCAACAGAGCCATCGAGATCATGGGGGGAAAGCTGGGGAGCAAGGACCCTGTTCACCCCAACGACCACGTCAACAAAAGCCAGGTAACGTTCAAGCGGGTGTCAGATGGGAGGGAATGGAATAATAATAATAATAATAATAATACAAACAGGACAAGATTTATTTGCAATGAATCAGTGTGGAACTTGGAGTGTGTCGTGATGCAGCGTTTCCCAGAAAAGCCTACCTTAACCACCCAATGTCCAACTCTTTAGACAAGGCATTGAAAGTGAAGTAATGTAAGTCTTGGGCTGCAAATTAAATGAAAAAGGTGGACTTAAGGACGCGGTGACATTGATTTGGAAATGGTGCTTCAAAGTTTGTCATGCCGAGGAAGTCAAAATGAACAACCCAGCTGTCAGTGAAGGTAAGGAAGCCAAAAGATGTTAGTGCCTTCAGATACAAATGCTTATCCCCTCAGAGCTCCAACGACACCTTCCCTACTGCTATGCACATCGCTGCTGCGACTGAGGTGCACCACGTGCTGCTGCCCGGCCTGCAGACCCTCCACGACGCGCTGGCAGCCAAGCAGGCCGAGTTTAACGACATCATCAAGATTGGACGCACACACACGCAGGACGCCGTTCCCATTTCGCTCGGACAGGTACTGTACTGCAGCTCGTGAAGTCACCATGTGAGACTGTTTTTACAGCCAAATAAAGAGAGCCTGTGAATTTGGACAAGGGACAGCTGTTGTCACTTCAAACAAAATGTTTATAGTACAAAACCTTTCATATTTTCTTCATGTGGTCAGAAATAAAAAAACTAGGTCACCATGAACAGGGTTTCCCCCAGAGAAGTTGTTAGGCCCGGTGAGTCTTTTGATGGGGGCCAGCGGCCAAGTGTCTTTTTTTTAACAAGGGGACCTGGGCCAGCGACAGTGATGGCAGCATTAAGGTCGGGCCCTATAGCTTCTGTGATAACAGAGACTAGAGCCAAAAGAAAAAAAATCTATCACAGATTTCATGGGGCCCTACATAAAGTCAGTGCTAAAACCTGCCCGGACAACATAGTGTGTTGTCGTAAAAGTAAAAAAAAAAACAACAAAGAATACAAATAATCTGTTCATGTACAGTCTTGGAATGCTCTGTTTTCAACATCAAAAGAAATTTAATTAAATAATATCAACGTTTTTCTACTCTCCAAAAAACTTGAAAAAAGTCCAGATTGGCTACTGATTCTACTGACTTGGGAGTGTTGGACACGTTTCAACAACAAAATTGACTGAGCCAGTTTAAGGCCTAGGGAAAATCGGTGCTTGGTGCATTCAATTTGCTTATAATTGTGTTTTCATTATGAGCACTGGAGTCGAAAAAAAGACTGGGAAGGTGAAAATTAAACAAAGTAGTATTACTACCATGCTGCATTAAACTTTCCAGTCTCTTTTCAGACATAAGCTAATGCAATGGGGTGCTACCAGTGTCAAGTGTTCGGGCATACACAGATTACATTACTTGCCCACCTCCTCACCGTCGCTTTGCTTTTGTTTTGATAGAAATAAAACCCAGAGAGAGCGAGAGAGCACAAGCACTCAAGTAATAATTTGGAGCTGCAACTCCGGTGCAATCACCGGGCGAACCGCACCATGCAAGACCACCATGTCCAAATCCTCCATCTGCTTCATCACTACAACCACCCAACAGCCTCCATGCAATTAATTAATAGAAAAAATAACTTTTATATCAATCCACTGCTTTTATTTAAGTCATTAAGTGCGATATTGCAGAGAAAACAGCTTCTACTGCGTCCGGCACTGAGAGTTTTGCGCAGTAAAATAGAAAGAGTCTACAGATTTGTCAAATGTCCGGTGTTGCCGGTGTTGTCATGAGTTTATTAACCGATGGGGAAAAATTCCTCACCGTGGCATCCCTGACCATTACATCTATGTTTCCAACTGAGCCACCCGACTTTTACTGTAGTTAAAAAAAAACAAACTTAAAAGTAT
This sequence comes from Zeus faber, assembly GCF_960531495.2. Taxonomy (NCBI): domain Eukaryota; kingdom Metazoa; phylum Chordata; class Actinopteri; order Zeiformes; family Zeidae; genus Zeus; species Zeus faber. Next base: position 12,920,257 of record NC_137207.1, read on the forward strand.
ACCAAAAATAATCTGAAGATGCTCAGGCCTGGGTGGGTAGTACATCAGAGGAAACCCTGATGAATCCATGCGGTAAATCCATCTACTTTTGCAGCAATTTTATTTTTTCCAAATATTCAAAATTTGAATCAGGCAGAAGCTTGCTTAATATTGATAACAATTAATTGACACCCACATTTATTTGTGAAGAAATTGCACATTCTATAATTGTACTAGAGTTTTAGGGTTTTTTTTTTTTTTTTTTTGTAATTTTCCAAATATTGAAGAAACATGCTAAAACGTGATGTTGGTCAATAGTTTGAAGTGACCATGTGCACTAGTCCAGAGCAGGATGTTTCATACCTGGTCAATTTGGAAATGAGCCGAGTAGTTGTGGGACCAAACCTGATCAGGCCTCGCAAATTATCAGTCCATCACAAATGTAAACATTTTTTGTTCATTTATTTAATTTAAAAAATTAACGGCAACTCGCCCTGTGCAGAAAAAAATTGTACATGTCAGCCTAGAAACTCGATCACCTAATTAACCCAATTAATTGTGAATTGGATTGAGCTGATTGAACACAGCCAGGCTTGATTGCGAGGCTGCAGACCAACGAGCCTAGCTCCTGTGAAATAAGGGAAATACACCTTCCAACATCTCAAAATCTGAGTCATTTCAATCCTACATTCTTGTGTCTTCATGACAAGTAAAAATAAAACCATAAAAACAGGATCTTGGTACTTGTACTTTGGTGTCTTTTAGGTCCTGCCATGTTGCTTAATGTAAAAGTGTGTGTGTGTGCGTGTGCGTGTGCGCGCGCAGGTGTTCAGCGCCTACGTCCAACAGGTGAAGTACGGCATAGAGCGTGTGAAGGCAGCCATGCCCAGGGTGTACGAGCTGGCAGCGGGTGGCACTGCAGTGGGCACAGGACTCAACACCCGCATCGGCTTCGCTGAGAAAGTAGCTGCCACCGTTTCCTCACTCACAGGTACAAAATCGAGAGGTCCGTTATGGGTGGAGTAAATCTATAATCAAATATGAATGTTTTTTTTTTTTTTTTTTTTTTTAATCCAGCACAGATGTTTTAAATAGTTTTTATGAATAGAAAAAATAAATATTGCAGATTAGATAGTAGTGTAATTATCTCTACCCAAATCCCAGCTTTTTTTCCCCAACACGTATTCACTATTTTAAATTCTATTCCGTTTCTATTGTCTGTATTTCCTGTATTGTACTTTTCTAAGAATTAAGAATCTTTATTTGTCACATGACCGCACTACAACACGTGTATGTATGTATGTATGTGTGTATGTATGTAAATAAATAAATAACGCGCACACACCCATGCTTTTTGGGCTGGTGGCCAGTGAAATGTGGCCTCTGCATTTTGCCCATCCTGGCTTGTCTTTCCTCCGGGGGGGCAGCCAGGAGCAGTGGGCAGCATTCGTCGACGTGCCCGGGGACCTGGTACCAAGTGTCCATCGCTGGTCAGACGATGATGGGTGCATGTTTTTGGTGGGGGTCCTTACTGATGGTAGGTGGAGGAAACCCCATGAGAGCACGGGGAGAACATGCAAACTCCACACAGAAAGGCTCCTATTTGGGAGATAACCCGCCGGAGCACAGTGCCAACAGCTCCCCAGGCGGGAATCGAACCCAGGACCTTCTTGCAGTGCAATGCACTGCGCCACCGTGCCACACATGGGCTACATCTTGGGATGGGGTCTTTCCCAATTTCTTGTTATTTATGTCAGTGCTGTAATTAGGAAAACCGTGAACAAATATTTCTCATCTTCACAGAACTGTTGGGCAGTTCCTCAAAATAATATTTTCTACTTTTAAATATAATGGTCTATTGAAAGCATCTTCTATAAGTGGAGATACTTTGCACCAGAAATGATTTAAAATTTATTTTAGAAAATATTCAAATGGTTTGCCTCACTTTCTCATTTCTTTTTCCTTTTTTTTTAAATTTTTTTTTAAGACTGTTCTTCTGGAGCCGTGTCTTACTCAAGCCTCTAATTTTCACCTTTTGTCTCTCTGTGCCCGGCAGGCCTGCCTTTTGTAACGGCCCCCAACAAATTTGAGGCCCTGGCGGCCCACGACGCCCTGGTGGAGCTGAGCGGGGCGCTGAACACGGTGGCCGTCAGCATGATGAAGATCGCCAACGACATTCGCTTCCTTGGCTCAGGACCCCGCTCTGGTCTGGGAGAACTCATCCTACCTGAGAATGAACCTGGGAGCAGCATCATGCCAGGTGAGGGGAGGGGGGGGACTGATGAAATGACGTGGTTTAGGGTGTGAAACTCGATGTTTAACTGAGTTTGTAGGGTTTAAGGTCATGGGTTTTTACACCTGTTTTGCTGGAACACCAAGACAGTGGCGTCTGATGTGTCCTGGCAACTTTCCTTTTTAAGGACTTACTCCAGGCTGGGATTGTTGTGCGTTTTGGCGGGCTCCCTAATCCATCACTGGTACTGGTTCATACGAAAACTGCAGATTGAAAATTTGTCCTACACAAGTGTCTGACTTCTCATGCCTTTTTGATATTCATTTTTGGGATGCCAAAAGGTCTTACAGTATCCTCTATCTAGGAGAAATGCGAACATCTCATTACATTACATTTTGGGTTCAGACCCATGGACTGATCACTAACTTTATCTTCTGTTAACCAAATGAATGGTGATGCTTCCAGGCAGCAGTGCTACAACAACAATAATGCTATCACTAAATAAAAGATAGTTGAGTAGAATTCCACTGTTTAGTTTATTAACGGATTCCGCTTTGAATTCCACAGGCTGGTATTTAACAAAAAACAAAACAAAAAAAACCACACACACAACCCTCTGACCCTCTGAGTGGGGCTGCAAAACCAACAGATGGAAACAACAAAACAAGCTTCCTACTCTTCTCTCTCTCTTTGTTTTTAAACTCCCTCTCTGTACTCTCTCTACATGTTTTTACCCATAGTGCTCCCCTCTCTCCAGCTGCTCACTCCCGTCAGCAGCGGCAGGTTCACATTTCAGGCCTTATTTTATTTTAGGTCTGCCCTTTTCATCTTTACCCCCACGGCCTATGACTCACTCACACCTACACACGGTTTTGTCCATTGCTGCTTAACGAGAATATTGCTTAAGCATTACTTTACTGAACCATTGGAAGGAACAAAGGAAAACAATATACAAAGAAATACTACTTTTAACTCACAATGTATGTATTTTTGTTGTATGCTTCCCCAATTATCTATTGACTGTAAAGCAAGCCAGAGTATTTAAAAAATGTAGTCAACTCTCTCCGACTCTACAGGGTTATACAGGAGGGCAGTGCCTCATCACGGATGGTCAAATGTTTCCATGACGACAGTGCTGTGACTGTTGTAATGTTATGCTGTAATCAGTGTTTTTGTGGTTTTTATGCATCTCTAAATGTTAATCCGTCTTTCTTGTGCAGGCAAAGTGAACCCTACCCAGTGTGAGGCCATGACCATGGTGGCAGCCCAGGTGATGGGGAATCATGTTGCGGTCACCATCGGAGGCAGCAACGGACACTTCGAACTCAATGTCTTCAAACCTATGATGGTAAAACATGGGCTTGAGTGATTCCAAGAGGCATTCTTCAGCTAATTCTAGACTGTTTTTTTCATGGACTGTCACTGCAAAAAGGGTATCAATGGTATTTTTCTTTGAAAGCCTTTTCAGATGTGGGATTTTTTGAATGACTGGCAAAACTATAACTATGATAATTACTTTATACACTCTGAGCACTTTATTAGGAACACTTTACTCATACTGAGTAGGGCCTCCCTTTCGAAACAGCCTCAATTCTTCTCGGCATAGATTCCACAAGCTTTTGGAAACATTCCTTTGAGTTTCTGGTCCCTGTTGACCTGATAGCACCACATAATTCCTGCACATTAGTCAGCTGCAAAGTCATGCCTGTTCTGTCACATCCCAAAGGGGTTCTACTGGATTCAGATCTGGTGACTGGGAAGGCCACTGAACAACATTGAGCTCATTGTCATGTTCATGAAAACCAGTTTGAGACGACTTTTGCTTTGTGACATGGTGCATTATCATGCTGGAAGTAGCCGTTGGGATATGGTAAATTGTGGCCATGAAGGATGCACATGGTCAGTAACAACACTCAAATGGGCTGTGGCGTGCAAGCGATGATTGATTGGTATTCACGGCCCAAAGTGTGCCAAAAAAAAATTCCCCATGCCATTACCCCACCCCCACCAGCCTGGGATGTTGACACAAGGCAGGTTGGGTCCATGGAGTCATGCTGTCGGCGCCAAATTCTGACCCTACCATTGTGTGCTTCAGCGTTTCCATCCGCAGAACTGCTGCTCACTGGATGTTTTTTTGTTTTCCGAACCATTCTGATTAAACTCCAGAGACTGTTGTGCATGAAAATCCCAGGAGATCAGCAGTTAAAGAAATTCTCAAACCAGCCCTTCTGTCACCGTCAATCATGCCACGGTCAGAAACACTGAGCTCACTTTTTCCCCCCCCCAATTGTGGGTAGTTGTGGTTGATGTGAACATTAACTGAAGCTGCTGACCTGTATCTGCATGATTTTATGCACTGCACTGCTGCCACACCATTGGCTGAGTAGATAATTGCATGAATAAGTAGGTGTACAGGTGTACCTACAAAAGTGTTCATTGAGTGTATATTGGCGTTATTCAACCCTCACACTTGACTTTGTTGACTTCCATTGTTGACTGTAAGTGCTATATTTTGCACTATCCTCTGTTCTCTTTTCACTTCTCTCGACCTCTCTTTCTCTCTCTCCCTTTTAAGATAAAAAATGTGTTGAACTCTGCGAGGTTGCTCGGCGACGCGTCCGTCTCCTTCACCAATAACTGCGTCGTCGGCATCGAGGCCAACAGAGAGCGCATCAACAAGCTGATGAACGAATCCCTCATGTTGGTCACAGCACTCAACCCACACATTGGTACGTGCAGCATTTGACTGTTAGCATCTCTAGCTGCGGCCTAGCAGCTGTTGTCAAGCAGAAGTCAGCAAAACCTGTGTTTCGAGAGTCAAGCTTAAAAGCACATAAACAAAAGTGGCTGATCCACCCATTCAGGATTGGCATGTTTGCTGCAGACTTGTAAGTCCCCAATTCTACCACTAGATGGCAGTCACAGACAATGACATTATTTGACACGTAAAATTGTGTGTGTATATATTTTTTAATGCTCTTGTCAGAGGGATATGCAAGTGTAGCCATGGAAGTCATGTACAATATGGAATATAATTTGCATATAGCACCAACATATTTTAGTGAATGCCTTTCATTTATGCCCAGTTTTTTTCCCAAAGCGACTTACATGAGAGGCTAGAAACAATTAAAGCGTACACTGACCGTTGGAGCAACCTGGATTTTAAGCACCTGAGCACCTGTTCCTAAATTCAACCAGATACTCGTGCATGATAGCTGTAAAGAATCAGAATTGTTTCCCCTGATATTAGTGTGTAAGTACTTTTATGTTGTTAGTGGAATATGCCAATACGAGGGCCCTTTCTCAATCTGCGTTCTTGTCTGTACTTGTGGACTTGTAAAATGTCATCAGTCGCAGCCCAAGTACTGTTCCAATTCAAAGTACGCATCAAGCCAAGGCCAGTCCAAATGCCCGGATGTGGACTTTCTCCGCCCATTTAATCGAGGATGCATCGGTGGTGACTTGTGTGGACTTGGGACGGCCAAATATCCCAGAATGCATTTCGCACCAAGCGGTGGTTATGGTCCCCGGGAGTCTGTACTCCCAAGTCTAAACTACCAAGTCCGGACTTTGCGTACCTGGTATTGAGAAACGGCCAATAACTAGAGTCAATTATGGCAAAGTTAATCTTAGCATTTAACTGTCATTTTATAAGGAAGGACATTTGTACACATTGTTAAACTTGCATTATCTGATGCTGGACCTACATTTTTAAACCTCACAGTTGATTGTGCTCCACAGAACTCACTCGCTCAGCTGATGTACTTATTCACGCCCATATCATGTCCCCCTCAGGCTACGATAAAGCAGCAACCATAGCCAAGACGGCCCACAAGAAGGGCTCCACGCTGAAGGCCACAGCGGTGGAGCTGGGCTACCTCACCGAGGAGCAGTTTGACCAGTGGGTGAAACCGAGCGAGATGCTCGGGCCAAAGTAAACACCAACACTTCAACCAACACCAGCTCCACACTCAAACTGACCGTCCTGAAAGGACATCCAGTTAAATCAGCCTTTTAATATGAAAGGGTAGAGGTGGGTTAAAACGACATAACGTTAAAAAAAACAAAACCGAAAGCACTATCTATTTTCATCTAAGAATCTTTACGAGTATTTCAATATTTAATCTGCTAAAAAAAATAAAAATAAATACATTGCCCGGCCACAGCCGTCAAAATATTTCTCATCTGCTGAAGAACAAAAGGCCAAAAGAACAATCCGTCGAAAAACTTTGTTCTGGCATGTTTTCGTGTTCCCACGGACAGGGATTCCCAACGGCTTAACAACATTGTTTTGAGACAATTGTAGAACTAGTATGAAAGTTGAAAATCAAACGACTAAAGATTACTTGCAGACACCATTCAGCCCAGGTTGGTTGTTGTATGCTTGTAGTTATGGGATCGTAAAGGAAGTGCCAGGTGGATTAGTTTTGCACTTTTAGCACCTGGATGTTGGTGTCAGCTGTTATTTGAAAGATCTTTTTCCGGGGCCAAAATATAGCAGCCCCGAGACAAATGATGGCAACTCAGTGGGGGAAGAAATTGATATACAGACTATGGTTGAGCTAACGTCTTATTTTAAACGGTTCGAAAAACAAAGGTTTATATATTCCATTGTTGGGCCATTGTTTGTGCATGTGCCATGGTATGTGTCAGTGTTTGAAATAAAATGTTTTTGTTGAAACAAATGGGGTGTTCAGTTGAATCCGGGGTTCCCTCCATGCTTCTTTCTCTAATCACATCTCATAACCATGTTTGTTTTTGTCTGCAGACCAGGAGGGGTGGGGGGTGGGGGGGGGGGGGAGAAAAGTCCTCACTTTGAATTTTATGTTTCAAAGATTTAGAACTGACGTCACTTTACTCGCCTGTCGCACCCCTTTCAGTAATTCCAAAGCAATACGGTGTTAATTACATTCATATTCAGAATCACCTTTGTTAACCTGACATATTGTGAAAATATGGCTTTACTTTATGTAGCGTTTTATTAGACGTGGGATTAGTCAGAGGTCGGCCAACGTTCTTCGCCAATAAACTACTTCTACAGGACAAATCCCGAGGAAGTCTGTCCATTTCGATATCGAGACGGATGAAGCGTTCCTAAACAATTTTGTGACAAAATTCTTTCAGCCAAAGTGAGAAGAGAAGAGGAAATGGATGGATCAGCGAGTGCAATAGCTACTGATGACTGACAAACAGGGCGCGGCCCATCAAAAGCGAGCGGCAGTTACACGTTAGGCCCCAAAATTCCATTAGAAACTGCAATGTGTTCTTTAACCCCCCCTTTATTATTATTATTTTTTTTAACATCCCCAACATCTGGGTTTTCCCTTCACACACTTTAGTTCAGAGGTGGTTGCTTCAGGTCGCTTCATTTCTACAGGAGGCCCCCTCATTCTGATGGATTGTTTGTTTTTGGTTTTTTTTGCCATTTTATTTCTCGCCCACTTGAGGCGGTGATGTCTCTGCGTCCGAGGATTCGGCTCGTCCGTAGCGAGAGTCCACCGACGACGACGAGGCTGCGAAATAACCGCGGCCGCCCCTTCACCTCCCGTCAGCGCCTTCTCGCACGGTGGCGGCGACGGCGCACGGATCACGCCAATGCGTTGAGTGGCTGTTTTAAGGAGCAGCTCGGTATCAAACGCGGGGTTTAAAAGCACTGATCTTACGGAGCACCACACCACGTGTGCGAAGTGACGCCCTCTGGGGCTCGAACCGGTTGTTTCCCCGCCCCCACAACCGTGAAAAGACTTCAGCAACGTCTCCCGAAAGTGAGGAGCCCGGGGAGGACGGAGCGCCGTTGCGTAAGCGGCCGTCCCCTGCGTCGCCCCGTTGCCAAGGCGCCCCGAGTTGGGCGCGAGCTCGATCGCTCGCAACGTGATTGGCTCCGGGGGTCGGGGGCGCGCGGGCGCGCGCGCGACCGGGTCGGAGGGAGGAAGGCGGCGCGAGGCGGCTCCTTCAGGACACCGCTCGCTGATGCGTTTCGGGGCGCTCGTTTTTTTTGTTTTAATTTTTTTGGTTTTTACGCCTTTCCAATGGGTGAAAGAAAACCACGGATTCCCAAAGATTGACTGTTGACAACCGAAAGAGGTTGTCAACCCCTTTTTGTTGTGTTTTTTTTTTTTTTTTTTTTTTTTTTTAGAATTTCCTCGTCTTGGATATTTTGAGGGTGGGGGGGGGGCACGAGGGAGATAAGTAAGGAAAACGAAAATACCAGTGTTTAAAACATGCTTCCTCTCTGTGCGAGGTTAGATTAGCTCGATTGGTTTAGGAAGCTGAAATAAGCTATTGGACCGCCAATGAGCGTTTGGAGCTGTCCGTGGTGCTGAAATTGAATGGTGTGCGTTTGGCTCCAGCAGCAGAAACTCCGCTTGTGTGTGTGTGTGTGTGTGTATTACACTGTATGTTCAGCTCCCAAAACACCACGGGACGGCTAGTAGTTTATTTGCTATCCCCAGCCACAATGTGAAGCGGAAGGTACTGTATCTTAATTCAGATCTCTGCCAAATTTCTTCTTTGATTGCATTGTCCTCGTCGCCTCGCTCTGGTGGTGCTGTCAGTTGTTACATTTTTGGCACTGGAAGCTTGCTGCTTGTTCCTACCACAGCCTTAGCTAGTACTGTGTGTATTTGTCCTGTTTTCAAGTTACCCAGTTTGCTCTTTATGTAGGGATGGTTGAAATGGGTGGTTTATCATGGTCATTAGAGGGAAATTTTATAGATATCAACATATACTGCATGATCTCCTCATAAATTCAACATTTAACTATATGGTAATGTGAATTATATCGGGTCAAAACTCTAGCCTTAAAATAAAACTCCCTCAAATATGTAATATTCTTATCACTGATTAAGACGACAAATTGTTTATAACCGTTTGACAATATCTTGATTTAATGACGGTACATTACCACTGAGGGAGCTTGCCCAGCCCTAATATTATGGCTATCAGAAGTAGATTCAAGGTCTTACAATAATTAGGAAGCCAGGCAGTCACTTTTCATGAAGGAAAAACAAAAATTGGAGAGTTCTCGCTTTTGTATCAAACATTGCACTCTTGTGGTTTGACAATGCTTCACGTGTCGTGTTATCAGTTTGCCGGCCAAGAAAGAACTATTGACACCCTGGCTGCATTCTGTGCATCTCCCTTCCACTCGGATAGGATCTTTATATCCATCTTTGTTTTAGTTTCATTCTCTCCGGCTTTCTCTGGCTGACAAGGTGCTAATCACTTTCTCACATATTTTAACCCTGGTCGTGAAGACGGGAACATTTGCTGTTGACAGGTTTTTGTGCCTTATAATTGCAGCAGAAATAATCTCTCTCTCTCTCTGTGTAGCAGAAGTGTGGCCAGCCCCCGTGCTCGGCCATGGCCCAGACCAACAGCAGCAGTAACGGCGTGGTGGATGAGTCTCCAAACATGCTGGTCTACAGGAAGGTAAGAGGAGGATGTTTTCGTGATCAGAGCATTACTGTGCGGGGGAAACGGACAGTAATGCTGATGGTTGGTTGAGTGTCCAAGCCAGTCGTTGCTGTCCATTAAGTGAAAAGGTCATGGCCTCTGTGCGGAGGTCAAACCTGCAGGTGCCCTAGAGAGTCCTCAGTGTGTTGCCTTGGCTTGTTGACAAAAGTGCCCTGCATCCTCAAAAAGTGAAATTTGGCGAAGAAATAGCCTAAAAATCAGAAAATTTAAATGTTCACTTTCTGTATAATATGAGTGTGTATTTTTTGCTCGATGTCAAATTTCTTTCCATGATTATTGTAATAATTTCCGACATTGCTTTATCCTAGCTTTCACAATGCGGACTAGCTTTCAAAATACTATCTAAACATAGCTCAGACTACTGTTAATCTCTTTATCCTATTGTTAGTCTAACCAGAAAGAATCTAAACAGAAGGACCTCATTTGACCCAGAGTTTGAAGGGACTCGCAGTCATTAAATGGAGACAGGGTGATAATAGAGTTTCCTTGTCTCTACTGCAAAACAAGAACAAAAGATCCTGAGGAGATACCGAGCTAGACATTTGTACGTAGCAGTGCTGAGTACAAAATGCCCCCTTTCTACCAGCGGTCTCCTTTTTGACTATTTTCCTCCGTGTGAGAGTTGTGTTGTTAGGCTGGTTGTGTCTTCATTGTCAGAAGGACAATCTCAGTGCAGTTGTCATTCTATGATCTGCACATTAATTTTCAAGCACTAACCACATTTTAACGCTCTAGTTTAATGCCTTTCAAAGAACTTGTTCATTGACATCTGGCCTCTGCTTTCTTTTTCCTTTTTACTTGGAAAATTTAGATTTTTATATCTTCAGTATAATGTTTAATGAAAACATGTTTTAATGTACCTGGAAGGAAGCCCTTCAATAGCTTTGGTAGAACAACGTTGGGTGGGTGATGAGAGAGAGTGAGAGAGAGAAGAGACAATGAATAAAAGGTGTTGCGTATCTACAGTAATTCTTTGTCCATGTAAATTGTGTGGGTGTGTTTGTGTGGGTGTGTTTGTGTGTGCGTGACATACATGGGTAGGTACAGGGCGTGCCGGGCTCAGTCCCAGTGGAGCCTTTTTCCTCTGGAACGAGACAGAAGGGCAGCTATTGTCTGCAAGCACCCTTTCTAATCAGGGAAATGTGGATAAGATGTTAGTCACAAAATGTCTATTGATTGTCCACGCTAAGATTTTTATAAAATGTCATGGGATATATAATAGCCTAGGATTGTTGTGATTAACCACTCTCACTATTAACCATGCTGGAAAATGTCACATTTTCCAGCATGGGGGGCGGGGGGTGATCCTGCGATCCTGTGAAAACTCCTCCTGTGACTCGACTGAGTCACGTTCTGTTCGTTGAGCCTGGCTAGCTCCTGGCTTGTGTATGTATTAGGCTAGTGGCTGTGGATACACACAAGCACTAGTGTTGTGTGGAAGGTAAGAAAAAACGACCTACAATTTTTGGGCCTTTCCAACAGACAAATCTCATTCCCGAGCGGTTCACAGTAGAGTTCCCTGTGAGACTTTTCTTCTTTCTCAGTTGATTTCAGGGGATATGGCATCACTTGCAGAGATTTACATGTTAGTACTAATACTATTTAGTATGCTCAGTTAGTATGTGGGCTTCTATACAAACTATAGAATGCATTGACTAGTATGCACAAAGTACCAGGATATCATACTACATTTGGTGAAATATCTTATTAATATCTTTGACACTATTCTGGCAAGTGTATCCCACAATGCATTGTGATAATACTGCTTCGCTATGATGATGAGCAACAATTGCAAAGTGCTGAAAGGAAGCGGCGTGGTTATAGGGACATGGAAGAAGTGCACATATGTATTAGGCTGAACGCAGTACACCACTTCAGATGTAAAACTGGTTTATGGTTGGAGCACATAAGATATGATCAGAAGATTCTTTATGTACACATATAAACAGAAGTTGACAGGGTGGCAATTACGCAAAAGTAAGTACAAATCTAGCTGCAGGCAGCAAAACACGTGGTCCAGGTTTGTCGGTGTGACGTGGGTGATCTCTGTGACGTAATGATGTTTAAGGTGTATTTGCAACGGTGTAGGTTTTTTTATAGGTTAATGTCATAACCAACTTCAAGTCAAAGGGACATATCGCCAAATAAATTGTCTGTAATGGAATATACACTTATATTATAATGGCAACAAATCTGACGTTGTTGGTCATTCTCCTTCTTTCTAGATCTCCCTTGGGGGTGTGATTTTTGTGAAGATTCCGAGTGGAGTGCTGAGTCATAAGATGCTCTGAGCCACTGTCGCTTACTTTTTGTGGAGTTATGGACAAAGGGTTATGAGAGAAGTCAAAACAGAGTTAAAAGCATGACTACTAGTAAAAGATAAGTGTTTTATTGAACAGTTGTCCAAAACAACAAAATTCCAAAACATAGCAGCGTTTTCAGAGAGTATTTTAGTCTTAGTCAGGAGTAGCTGACCTCTAAGGCAGCAGGTTCTGCCCATTGCTTCTTTACTGTCTTAGAGCTTTGGCCTTTCTGTAGCATCTGGAACATGAAAACACAGAAAGAATGGAATTATTTCACAACACAGACACAAATACATGTTCCTTTCGCTATATCATTTATTATGCTTCTTATTAGAACTCACTACAATTCAGGAAGACATTGTATCTGTAGAAATAGAAATTTCTGAAATTTCTATCAATTCTGAAGGCTAACTCACCGTGGCGCGTGTATAGCTGCTCTCACAGTGGCTGGCGTCACACGTCTTGTGTATTCATCTGAAGTGTAATTACATGTTGTGGACAACGGTGTTAGGGTGCTCCAGCCTGATCTCCTCTCTGCTCGGACAGTTAATAAACCACTTGTATTTTGAGAGTCCATGTCTTAAATTCCCTATTTTAAAAATAAATCCTGTTACACAACAAAAACACATAAAGAAAAGGACAGCGTCAAGCCTGTGTCTCTATGCGTGCTGGGGCTGGACCCCTGAATAGTGTATTGCAGCAGTGTGTAGTATGTAATGATGGTACTAGTAAATATGTGCATAGCTGTATTGTATAAATATATCTGTAGTCCGGTGAGATAGTAGTGACATACTGTGGCATAATTCCAGAAATACTAATTATAACAATAATAATAAGGATCATCCAACAGTAGTGATAATAACAATCACTAAAAATACCACTGCAAAAGAAACATAATTTAACTGGAGTCCTGGAGTGGAGGGGAGCGAAGGAATGGAGTAATTACTTCCCTGAACAGGACTATAGACTGCCAGCCTTAAAGTAGCCTTTTAAACGCCATTCTCTTATCTCTTATCTTCCTTTATTGTCATTAAAGTGAAGGTGCCTTTGCCCATGTCCATGTGCAAAAATATAGCCCAGATTTACAATCCAAAGTGGTCTTGCATTGTTCCAAATGTCTTAAGTGTCATGGAGCCAGCATGTGAGGCATGTGACATTTGGGCGGCAGCAGCTCCGGAGGTAGAGTGGCTGTCTGGAAACCTAAGGGTTGGTGGCTCCATCCTCAGCTCCTCCCGGCTAATTTGCAGAGGTTTCTTTGAGCCAGACACCCAACACATAAGTGCTCCCGATGAGCTGGTTGTACCCTTGCATGGCTGACGCTGCTGTCAGTGTGTGAATAGGTGAATGTGATGCATGTGATAGGAGTGGGCTTAGTGGCTAGAAAAACTGTATGTGAATTCAGTCCATTGACCATTTAGATGGTTTTATTCCCCTCCAAATATTTGTAAATTAATTGTTATTTTAAGCGATGGATGGGTTTTAACTTAACATGGGGTGGTCAATTAAATATCAAAGGCTTCTTTGACCGTAGAGAGCTGGCACGTGGAGGTCTGCAATTCAATGCCTACATTTATGTTCTCTCGTACAAATTCACTTTGGAGCGACTTGCAACACGCTGGGGTTAAGCAACGTTCAGCGTGAGTGGACCATAAACCTAAATTTCAGAGAGATGGAGAAAAGGGATCAACAAATTCAACCTCTGAGCTTTTCCCACCATCCATTCATCCCTCCATTGATTCCTCCCTCTCCACCCGCCTCCTCTACCAAAGCCCCCCATGCTTCCTCCGCTCTCATCTCCTCCTCCTCTCTCCACTGCTCTGTTCTCATCTTGTTTCCTCCTTTGTTTTTTACGCGTCTCCTCTCTCTCTCTCTCTCTCTCTCTCTCTCTCTGTCTCTTTCTCTTTCGTTGCTTCCCGCTCCTCTCCTCTTCTCATCCATAATCCTGTCTTTGAAGTGTTTTTTTTAATCTTTTTAATGGAACACCACATCGGTTTCTGTGCCGTCCGTCCCTTTGTAGGTTCCTAAACACAAGTGAAGCCGTCATTTCAAGCTAAAAGGGCCTGAGCTGGTAAAAAAAACCTTCACAGGCACAGTTCCCGTCGGCACAAAAACAACATTTGATGTTTAATTAATGTCGTTGCTGTGTAAATATAAGGCACCGCTTTTTCACGTTCCAGCAGGTTGCTCTTATAGGGGCACGTTTTGCTTAGTCTGGTCTTTTCAGAATGGGATATCAGCCAAATTTCCTGGCCCAGTCCTTTTACACTTACAGTTGATTGTTGGGTTTGTGCATTAGGGTTTAAATATGAATAAGTAAGAAATAACACAGTAGTAAAATTAAAACAACAATGTTAACAACGTGGCCTATGAAAGCTTTCTTTATTTATTTATGGCTTTTTATGTCCGGGCTCTTATTACTCCAGTGTTTTTATATAATGCCTGTTATGTATTATGTAAAGTACTTGGAAATGTCCTTGTGTGTAAAATGTCTGTCTGCCTGTTGGGATGTCTGCATTCATCTCACTCTGCCTTCCCACTCACTTTTTGTCTCTCCGCTGTGCTGCTCCGCTCTCTATTTCTTAATTTTCAGACATTAGAATTCTGCCAAACACACACTTATGTCTTTTGCACAGTTAATGTCTGTAATTTGGCCGATCTCCTCCTGCTTAGTACCACACAATTATGACAGGAGGACTACTGCACCCCTAAAAAAACAAATTTCTTTCCCTCAAGTGTTTTTTCTCCAATACTCCAATATCAGTGTATGCACAAACAGGCCCACACACAATCTTCTTTTTCAGATCTTCATCTTAAATAAGTGGATGAGCGGAGTGGGCGAGCTGCACCCAGCCTGAAAATGCCCCGTCTGTCTGACACACATGCAGTGGTGCGGATGCGCATATCTGGCTTTAAGAAGTATGTCTGCCATTGTTGTGTCAACAAAGCGTATGCAACGAACACACACACACACACACACACACATCGTTTTGTCGTCTGGAATTTGGACGGTTTTGTGACATAAGTTCATTCAGTTGGTGTTGATGCTTACTTACTCGCATGAGTTGGATGAAGACTAGTTGATGCTTATTTATCTGGCACCAAGCAGCCAGCCACGTTTATACAACAATGGTGGCAGAGATGCATACATTGTTTCAGTACACACACACATACACACACACACACACACACACACAAATTGATTTTGATACGAATGGTGACTATTCAGATGGCTCACAAGACGATTCTGTTATCAATATAAATACTTATTTTTTTCATTTTATTCTTTGATTTAAAACTAAATATCTTTATTTACTCTACTACTATGGTACGACCCTCCTTTTTTTTTTTTTTTTTTACTGGTATGGTGAAGGGAGGGATTGAGGGAGGACTATTCAAGGGATATACATTTTTTTTTTTTTTCCAGTTGACCATCTTTTTAATGATGTGCATGACCAAAATATTTCTGGGAACAAAATATCTTCTCCTTTGGGATGCCCCTGTTAGGGGGCGCCACAGTGGATCATCTGCCTCCAATACTTTCTGTTCTGCAAATCTTCCTCCCTTACACCAACTGCCTGCATGTCCTCCCTCACCACATCCATAAAATATCTGGGAACAAAATATATCATATTGATTTCGGGCATGGTGGTATTTCAATGGAAAAACGCTCTAAGTATCGATGTTACAACTTTCAAATACATTCAGAAAATCAAAACAATATAATTAAGTCATATCAATTTTCTTCTTTTTTTTTTTTAAATTTTTAAACCCGTCCTCATTAAAGTATTTCTGATTCTGATTCTGATATATTAATACTCAAGCCTTCCTAATGTGTTAAGAAACAGCTGAGCACCAATAATCTCTTCTTTCATTGCCACATATGTAATAAACTCCCTTCCCATAATAAACTGTGGCCTCTCAGTGATGGACTCTCCCTGAACCCTCCGTGCATCTCCTCACCCTGCAGCCCCTTGAAAGGAGTGTATTTGTTTTACCCCCGATGGGGAACATTGGTCAGGTTCCAATCTGCTTCATATGTTCTGGAGGTTGAATCCTGCAGGCACCTGCTCTGTGCTGATGTTACTGGATGAAATTCGACCTTCTCATTTGGCCTTCGTTGCCGCTTTGCTGTTATGTTTGTTGTTGTATCACTATACAGTATTGTTAAGTCTTAAAAGTGGCTGCCATTCACTTTGGATAGAAATGTAATTTAAACTTTTAGCATTACCCCTACACTTCACAACATTAAGCTTGTGTGTATTTGATTAAGACCTTTCTTTGTTTTGTTTGTACTTATACTTATAGGAAAACACTGGCTTAGTCAATTCTAGTCTGGTGATGTTGCTGGTGCAGCAAAAATCACTGTGTTCTCTGAACGAATGACTGATTTCTCTCAGTGGGAGTATTGCAGGATGTTGACCATCAGGGATTCCTGGAAAAATCCCTGATTGGCTGAACCTCATGATACTCATGGTTTGCGCTGTAGACATCACCTGGTCTGTAGGACTCCTGTTTAGCTGCAGCATTGTGAAATAGCCCTTGGGATGCATTTCCATCGCCTGTCTGCCCCTCGATTATCTTGACAACCGCTCATCCGATCTACTTTACACTTCTTCTACTTCTACTTGTATTGCCCGGGACCCAAGGACGTGCAGTGTCGAATTTGGTGCAATTTGGACACGCGGCACATGTAATATTAATAAACTTTGAATGAACAAGCAATCTGCGAGCCGCTCAGCTGGCCGGGCGGGGCTTTGCAAACAGTGAGCCATGTGCAGCGGCGGCGCGGGCCTTCAGGATTCTGAGACTGAGTTACTTACGTCCACAATGCACCCCGTTCCAAAAAGGCATGTTTTAAACAGGCACTGCACTTGTAGTCTTTAACTCCATCTTGGTCTTGCTAGGTTTGTCCGGTCAGTGTTTCCTTTCCCTTGCCCCTTGTTCACAGGTAGCAGGGCTGGTTGCACACGTGGCTGCTATGCATCACTGATCACTATGAATTAAACAGACTCATATACACACACACACACACACAGGCGCATGTGTTGACACAGGCCACAATCCACCTCTCTCAGATTTATAAATAGATGCGTTCCTCTCGTGCAACACTAAAGAGGGCTGCTTCGGTATGTGTGTGTGTGTATGTGTGTGAGACTATGTGGTCGCGTGTGTGTATGCATGTGAGCACGCTACATTGCATCGCACAAGCCTCAGTGGTTTTCCATAATACGTAAGTTGATTACACATTTTGCTGCATTCACGATATTCATCTGTGTGCTGTGCTGTATTGTATATTTACTGTAATGAAAATCAAATGCTTAAGCTCAGTGACTCAGAACCGGACCCTTCTGAAAAAGGCAATATCTACTGTATATAGTCAGATCCAATTTTGTCAATATTTTCTGTGTTGCTGCACATTCTATGCGCTTAATGCGAAAAACAGTTGCAAACGTAGCTGGCTAGGGTCTTGGCGACAAGCCCCTCTCAGCAAACATGTCTCGGAGCACAGACAAAGATCTCCACACCGACTCAGGAAATGAACGTCTGGGAAACGTATGGTGTGATATCGCGCGGTGCGACAAGGATGTGACCCCGCACGTCAGGCCTTTTGTCTTCTGATCCAATTAATACCCTCTTCTATGGCGCATCCCACCTGCTTCCTATCCCCCCCACTACCACCACCACCACCACCACCACCACCTCCCTCTGCTGTTTACGAGGGTAATTAGTAAAGTTAAAACTTCATGAAGGTAACCTTTAGAAGGAGCGAGTCTTTGGACGTGTTCTGCGTGGTGTTAGGGTGTGTTGGAAATCCCTCGGGAGCGGAGGAGATAAGGTCACTGCGTCCCATTCAGCAGCCACACTCAAGCCGGCGGCCGCTAATGAGAAGAAGTCACGGCACGATACCGTCTAAACACCTTGTGCAACACAAACAAGGACACACATACACACACACACACACACACACACACACACACACACACACACAAACCAGCTGCGTGGAGGGAGCTGTGGCGCATGGAAAACTGTCTGAATATTGTGAAGGGAAGGGGAATGTTGAAGTATACAGATGGTGTGTAAGATATTATAACTCTCTGTCCCCTGCCGTAGCGTACAGCTTAGTTTATTTATTGATTGCACATAAGTAATACAGGATGGCCAATAGAGCAATTGGGTGAAAAGAGAACAGAAATAGAACACAAAAAAGTAGAAAAATACCACTATCTGCTTACTGTATCAATTGGCTCACCCAACAACAACAAAAAAATTCCAATCATAATCGAAGCAAATTATATTCACTTAAACAAATAACAAAATAAAATGTAACCTATCCTAGTCTAACCTGGGTTTAA
The DNA here is from genome assembly GCF_960531495.2 of Zeus faber. NCBI lineage: Eukaryota > Metazoa > Chordata > Actinopteri > Zeiformes > Zeidae > Zeus > Zeus faber. Next base: position 12,938,601 of record NC_137207.1, read on the forward strand.
GTTATCCCCAACAAGACAACAAACATGGTGGCATTGGTAACTATAAAAAAAAAAGTGCATTATTTTCCCCTAAATATTATTTTATGATCATTATTATCATTTTCACACACACAATTCTAGTGATTGGCGCTAGAATCTTTAAAATTGATCCAGTATTGAGAGAATAGCTTCAGCTGACTACAGCTCATTAGTGCCAAAAACAAACTTCATTTGGCTGAAGCTTTTCTCTCAATACTGGATACATTTGAAAGATTCTGACAGCAATCACTCGGGTTGACTCCCAGTGATGGGAAAATTCCAGTATTATAAAAAGATGGGACACTGCATGAGGCCGCGGGGTTTCTGGCATGCTGCGACCCGTGTGCCTTCCGGGGCCCCTAGGAGGCCGCTTGCTGTCGTGGGTGTGGGTTGGGCTGTGTGCGACGGCTTCGATACATGTTGTCATCAGATTTTTATGTTTTTTCATGTACATGTTGTTTGTTTCTATGTTTATTTGTTTCATCCGTAGTGATTCTCCCCCTCTTGGAGTAGGGATTAGTTGTTTGAAGACCAAAACATGTTAAAATAGTTATAGTTATACAGAGACACCACCAATTGGTGGTGATTGGTGGTGTCTCTGTATAACAAAAAGCTGTGCTCATGTCGTCCTACAGGTCGTCCACAGGACAGAGTTATTGCAGCAGTTCTTGATGATTAAAGAATTAATAAAAAGTTGAATTGCAGGTTGAGAAGTTGAACTCCACTTGCAGACTAACTCTGTCCTAGTTGCAATAGCACAAATACTTGATTTAACAAAATCTGCCCATCTCATTATGGTCTCTCATCCAGAACTTAATTCTTTCCAATCTTCTTGAACATGTTAAAAGAGATGAATGAAATGACCATCTGGTTTACAACGACAATTATTGGGTGCAAAAAAGTGACTTGACAGGCCTTGATAGGCTTGTGCTTTATATTTACAGGTCATTGTTTATGCAGTTATGGGTGGTGCATACTGTATGAATTTTGGACTGGACTCGATGAGGTTGTGATGGATGGTGATTGATCCACTGTGTCCTCTGGAAGCACAGCGGAGTTTTAGAGTTTATTTCCTTTATTATTTATTTATTTATTTATTTTCTAATTTTAAGCCAGTTTCTGAGTATGACCTACAGCACCAGAAAGAGACTGCAATGAGGAAAGGTGCATTTTTTTAAGTAGTAGCATTGAAGTAAAGTAGTATTACATATATTCATACTTGTTTATAAGTTTTATCAGGGACTGAGATAAAATTACATAAAAACATAGTTTGCTTCCCAAAATGCAACTCTGTCTCATCCTGCCTTTCTGACTAGTGTCAATCCCTCAAGACCAGATTTGTTGCCATACACACCATTCTAGACTGGCCGTTCTTAAAATTTGAATTCCAAACCAGTTTGAAGTCGATCAACGTTAGATAACGTAACAGAAAGTGAGTATATGTAGCCTACAGCACAGACGCATAGAAAGCTCAGCATCTGTTGTGCACATCTGATGGGAAAACGTGTTTTTCTGAGACTGTGAAGGGAAGGGAAATTGAGTCTGGTCCTTCTTATATGGGGAAAATGAATTATGAATGAATATTTGAAATGATTGAACAAAACATAACTTAAATGACCTTGGGTCAGGTAATTATGTGAAATGTATTTTATTTTGGGTCCTATAATGGAAAACTTCAACAATTATTAGAAAAAATGTTTACCTCTGAATAGCCAACTCACCATCCAATCAGCCTCCACTGTTGTTTCTGTCGTAGGCAGCGTGACTTCACCACCACCCATCAGAACTACACTTCTGAATTAAATGCACCTGCACATTGGCATACAGAACAGCATAGGTTATGGTTCCCTTTTCAAACATTTCAAAAACTTCCTTATTATTATGGTGACTTATAATCAGTTTCTAATGCTGTCAATGAAGGACATTAATTCTTAAATGGTTTTCCAGTAATTAATTGATAACTCGACCCTGCAAAAAACAATTACAACATTGATTACCATTACTGCTGAGCTGTTGTTTGGAAGCTGGTGACATTTGACAATCACACTATTTCTGCATTTTATAGAACATTGACATTCCACTGTTTACAATTCATTAGCTTTGTCCGGCAATGGCGTCAAGATCCAAGTAGGCCGGGGGGAGACCGGGGGGATCTCATGCTGTGTTCAAGTAAACTCGAAAAATCGTGCAGCGTTTCAGAGAACCCGGAAACGGTAAAACACACCCAACACGACTAAACTGGACCCCATGTGTTGCTGCCTGCAGCTATCTGAAAGACATACTTCAGCAGAAGCTACGAACACGGTTGAGGTGTTGCTTAAACCGTTATGTCACAAGGATCTCGTGGTTCCAATTTCAGCCAAAGCTATCTACATACAGGGCGGATTTTATTGAAAAAACCTAACAATTTTGACCCAAACTTTTCAGCTGTCTTGGTTAACTGACACGTCACTATTCGTAAACAAAATGAAGGAGATAAGATTTATAGTAAGATGCTTTATGATGTCATCCTAGTGTTTACTATAGATATACATATTCCAACTGGGAATGTCCAGTTGGATCGTGTCCAGTGTGCGGTGTGGACTCGGTCACTTTGTACTTGTTTGACATTACCAAACTATTGATTTACGTGTGTATTTATTTAGCTTCTTACCAGGTCGATGCCAGGAGATCTGTTCGATTGATATTTTAAATCTGTGGTCCATATAACTTTCCCGGATTAATGAAAAATACGATAAAAATAAGCCTCAAGAACTCGTCAACACGTCCACTCGAAACTACTAAAATGTGCGACTCAGTGAGGCATTCAAGATCCAGCAAATGTAGTAATTAGTCACAGAAATACCACAACATTTTTCGTATTTCATAGAAACTTAACTTACTGAAAATGTAATCCAAGGAAAAAACTCAACAAAGGGTTGCGCTGTGTAAACTGCATGGTGGTTGCTGTGTGAGACAAGCAACCACGAGCGGACGTACGGCATTCAACGTAAACTTGGAAATTCGTCCTGCGTTTCAGGGAACCCCGGAAACTGTAAAATGCACCCAACGCGACTAAACTGGACCCTGTGTATTGCTGCCTGCAGCTATATTTATTATTATTATTCTATTATTGAGATCACAACATGACCCTGCTCCCCCTGAGGCGCACACATATAACCCCCATGTCTAGGCATCACTAGTATTCTATTAAACATTTAGGAGTCCAGCAGCTGCTTAGAGACCAGTAACTGTAATTTAGGTCCACAAGCCTTCATTACTCACAAAAACTACTAATTGTAATCACAATAGGTTGCAACCTGGATTATCATTTAATAATTCCTAAACTGCCATGACCTATTTTAGTGTCTAAATTACTGGTCTAAATCTATAATGTTTTTTTTTACAAAAAGCATTTAGACTTGCTAAACAAGAGCTCTTAGTACTAAAAGCACCCGAAAGAGAGAGTCACAGGTTGCCAGACAGAGGGATCTCAGACAGGCTCCTGGATGTCAGCGCTAAGCCCTCCATGACTTAACTCTGCTAAATAGGTGTAGCGATGGCTGTTGTCAGCGGGCACCGCCATAAATGACGATCGACGCCACCTGATGCCTCAAGCAAAGGAAATTAAATCAGTGTTGTCGGCCTGTGAGCTTCGTCCTAGCGCTCAAACCGCTGGAACATTTTAGCCATCGGCTCCTAAGAGGGTTTCAAATGTTCCCCCGCAGGTCTGCTAAGGCGAGCGCCACGGCGTTGTTACTGTGACGACAAAGTACTGTGCTCCGGGCGGCAGGCCTCTCTAATTAAACCCCAAACTGTTCCTCATTCCCAGGACCTCAAGTCTGAACTTCCATTACAGCAAAGTGATTCCAGCGTCTATTAATTAGACCTAAACATCCAGGACCGGCTTCTGAGGCCTGGTGCTCTGAGGCACTAATGAGAAAGCAAAATAGTCCTTAAAACGGTAAGAAATATATCATTAATGGACATTCTACTCTGCTCTACACGCAACCTCTGGATGTAAAAGCTGTTACTTTTGCAGAGAAGCAATAAATAATGTAGTTGGATGAGGGAAAGATACCTTCCTTTAAAAATTAAAAAACCTCCTTTTAATATTAATACATTTTATTTATATTCAGGATTTCAAGATTCAAAATTGAAGAGGTTATTTGTCACTTCCATATACATACAGTCATACATAAATGCAGTGAAATGTCAGTGAAATGTTAAATAGCACCTTTCATACACAAAATGCACCTGAGAGCAATTAAAAACAAAAAAAGGGGGACAAAGGGGTTCAACATGACCATTGCACAAATGTAACTAAAAGTAAAACATACGCAAAATAATGTACATAAAATTATATAAAAGTACAAAATAAAAATGAAAAAAGTGCTGCTTATTACATGCAGGGTTAGATTTTCAGCTGTTGTTTAAAAATGTCCTCTCTGACATCATGATTTCAGTTTTAGAATTATTAAGTCACTATAAGGGATAGTTTCAGGTAGCTTATCGCACAAATAAATGTTTTTATATTCTGCCAGTTATAAATACATATTGCAAAAACAAAACCCACCAGTAAACTAGATCGTTTAAACATTGAAGCAGGATGTGATGCGTACCGTCCTATAGCTCACTGATGTGCCCATTCTCTCTGTGATCACCCCAGCTGTAGATTTTTATTCTATACGTGAACATTTGTGATGCTGTGCACTTGTGCGACGCACCATTTCCTACCCCCAGCCCTCAATTCGATCATAAGAAGCCTCATTATAAAGTTTTACACCACCACTATTTTAGAGTCCATTAGGGAAGGTTATCTCTGCAATAATTGCATTGTCCCAAGTGTGTGAGACGATGACCAAAACAAGGTCATCACAGACATCAAAGACATCACACGTTGTCGGACTGTTAGCAGGACCCTGTGCCACTTGATTAACAGTTGAAGTCATTGGATAATGAATAATAATGAATATCCTATATACATATACTATAGCGCCGTGTGTCCTTTATGAGTAACTGGAGCCACCCTGACTCATTCGATCTCACTCACCAATCTCAAGCTCTAATTTTCCTCTATCTTCCCTCTAATTGCCCCCTTCCTTCCTCCCCTTCTCCTTCTAATCCTCCTTTCATTCTGTTTTTCACCTTCATACCAGAGTTGCTCCCTTGTCATTGAAGTATCGCTCTCTCGCTCTCTCTCTCTCTCTCTCTCCCCCTCCACCCTCCCTTTTTCCTTTTCCCCAGTCATTATCTCTACATCACTTCATCACCACCCTCTGCTCTCGGTCTTTCCCTCCATCTCTCACCCTCTTCCCCTTTCGCTCGATCTCGCTGCCCCATATATGATTAAATAAGCTTAATCTAATGGAAAACCAACCATATCTTCAAGAGAAGAGGAGGAAAAAAAGTGAGATAAAAAGGCTGGAGCGGGCTTTTCAATAATAGATGTGTATTAATGCAATGCCATGACACTTGGGAGCAGCTGGGAGCTCTGGTCTGCACCTCTTGCCTCCGCTACAACTAAGCTCACCCCAGATGGGACACTCTTTGATTTGTGTGTGTGTGTGTGTGTGTGTGTGTGTGTGTGTGTGTGTGTGTGTGTGTGTGTGTGTGTGTGTGTGTGTGTGTGTGTGTGTGTGTGTGTGTGTGTGTGTGTGTGTGTGTGTGTGTGTGTGGTCCTGTTTGTCTATTCAACCTCCAGTCATGATTGTGCCTTGATGGTTTTGATGAGTTTTTGAGGGGCAAAATGTGTTTGTGGCTATGAAGTAACAGACTGGGATCAAAAAGTGCCGACATAAGCGGCCATTCACAACGTAGAACATGGACCCCCATTTCTAAATGGGAAAATTGCATGATATTTACGCAGGTCTCGAACAATAGTTATATCACATTTTATTTGCTTTTTGCAATTGCCACAGTACACCCAAAGCCTAAGTAGGCTGCCGTCACTTTTAGGGTGGAAAAAATGAAGGGGCGAAACTTCCTGTTTCTTGTCTCTTAATGTTAAGGTCAATGAAGCCAAAATAGTTATGATATCAATGGTTATGAATGGTGGTAGCGGCCATTTTAAGAAATTCTTTGTTGAAAAATTCTTTAACAAAAAGATATTTCAAGAATATCTCTATCTAATAATTAAAAACATACAGATATGAGACCGTTGATATAAAATGTGTTTGGCTGCTGAAACTGTTTCTTTTTTGTTATTTTAGGCCCGTGGTTGTGGGCAACCCTTTTAGTGTTTTCCCGTCTTGCCAGTTGTCACTGGGTGTACACTTTTTGTCATACTACTGCATGTAGATGAATTTGGTTCCACCCATATTCAACTATTGAACTATCACACATTGGTTTCTTGCAAACCAACGTGTGATAATGTGAAATCTCACCGAGTTCATTCGTTCCGCAAGTCGCACGGAAGAACATGAAGGGTTTCTCTCCTCAAAACACTTCCCTCATGGCTCTTGTTTGTCTCACTCGTCTGTGCTTCCTTTATCGCTCCATCTCCTTCTCCCCGCCACGGTCGCTGTTTTCTCTCATCAGTTAAATCTTTTGGGTTAAAGCGTCACGTCACTTGAGCAGCCGTCATGAAGTGGCAGAAGCAGGGCTGCTCCTGACTTTTAAATGTTGTTACCCACGTTATTGTGCATTCCGGACAGGCTGTGAGTGGAGGTATTTGAAACAGCCAAGTAGGCCTAGTCTAAACAGTCGGCGCAGACTTTCTTGGGTTTCTTGCCGTTCTCCTCATGGAGAACTGTCCTATGGACAGTTAGAAGATGCAACGCCGGGCTCGTGTTCCCCTTCAACCGGTCTCTCACGTCGTCACCTCTTTCTGTCTTTATGCATCGCAACTTACAGAACATAAAGTGTTTTAAGAACCACGCGTAAGTGTTTTTCATTTCTGCACTTCCGGTGACCTCCGTGAAGTGGGGTGACGGGCGTGGCGCGCAGCGTGATTTTTCACTGGCTCCAGGCGGTGTCAATGTTGTCGTCGAGGAAGAGGAAGAATCGTGAAAACAGCAGCAATTTATTTATTTTTGACACAGTCTGATAATAATGTGATGTGTGGCCGGGTCGACCAGACGGACACAAAGTGAAGGAGACGCAGAGGGAAACAAATTGAAAGAGACTCAGACGGAACCCCCGTGTATTGCCTGCCGCGAGGCTTACAACCACCCCGGGGCCAAGGTGTCCAGTCGGAAAATAACAACCTGGGATGGCCCTGTCCCTTTTTATTACGGACTTCTCTTCAGACGCTTTTTCTGTCCTTCCACTCACACCCAGCACTCTCCTCGCTTCGCTCTCTCGTCACTTCCCTCTCTCCTTCCACATGATCCTGGACACCTCCAGTCAGATGACCTTATGCACATTATAACAACCCACCAATGAGCTCCCCCCCCCCCCCCCAGAGTCATACACAAAGACACAATATGTTTGTTCTTTGCATTTAAAACGGGTCTTGATCAATAAGCAGATCCGACAGCAGCTCTCGGCCTCTGGTACCATGAAGACTCATATGAAACACATTTAAATTGATTGCACTCTTTACGAAAACATTTCTCTGTAGTTTTATCACGTGCTTCTATGGAAAAGGCTTGCGTAGCCGGGTGTGTTTCGTCCCGGAAATGACCCACTTTCGGACGTGGTCAGGATATAAATACAGAGCTTTTTTTTCTTTGTTGGGATTTTCCCTGCAACGTATTCATTATTTTCTGCATAATATGGGAAGTTCTCAATAAGGTTTTTTAATAAGTACCAGCCCAACTGCTTATTGAAAAGTGAATATAATCACACTTCTATTGATGGGATGTGATTAATGGTGTAGATTATGTTTTCTATTGTACTTTCTATTGGCCTGATCCCACATGAAGGTACTGCATGGTTGTAGTGAACGCTCAGTAGGTAGAAGTTGCTCCATTAAGGCTTAAACATCTTTTCACCCAGCGAATCCTACAGACACAATTTTGAATGAGCTGTTATGATGATGGTTTCCCAAATCCATTAATTGGAAAGTCATTTTCCACTCCGATTCGTCCCTCTCACCGTGCGGCCTCATGTAGGCTTACTCTGATTGCTTTGCTGTTCTGGGAGGGGCCGCTTGGCGCATGGTTCAAAGGCCAAACAATGCTCCATATTCCGGTATTAACCTCGGCGACGTGGCGGCTCCATGGACACAGTCACAAACACACACAGGTACACAGGAAATAGCACGCAGTGGTTCTCATTTACGAAACCTGAGCACCAACATATTTGTGTGGAAATCATTAGTTGTATAAATCATGTCACGTGTACATAACATTCATTGGGAACCATTTATAATCTTGTAGCTAAACTCTACCTAAACAACATGTTTTTGTTTCATGTTCTTATTGAAGGTTTTGCTGATTTACATTGGAGAAGCTTCCATGTTTAAATGTTCTGCTGAACCCAGTCCTGTGTCTCTAGCTGCTCACCTCAAAGCGCCGCTGTCTGGCTGCGGGACTCTGCGCTCTCCAGTGCCAGGTCGGGGCTCCGCGGCCTGCTAGCATGCAGCTAATTCCAACATAACCAAACTAGGGATGCGGTGGTACATGGTATGTTATCAAAACCCTTTGGTAAGCCTCCTACTGCTCAATACACACATGTGAACCGCAGTATTACGGTATCACAGTCGAAATCCACCGGATGGGTTGGCGCAGTGTAAGGGCAGCGTAAGTGCTGCTTCTGTTAGCCACGCAAGCTCTGCACTTCTCTATTTTTGCGCAAGAGAATTCTATTTCATAGGGCTGTACCCTGAATTTGTCAGTCGAATCTGATTTGGCTGTACCTCCGTGCCCCGTCCCCGCACTGTTCATTTGGAAGAATGGGGCACAGCGACCAGGGCGCACTGAGAGCCGTGTTTGATTCGCACATATAAAAATATATTTCTAATTCCCTAATGAAATGTTATCCCTGTGCATTTTGTAAACAAAATTAAAACACTCTTCAAAAGAAACCCAAGATAAAACGACATAGAAATGTTTTTGTAAAGAGTGTAATCAATCAAGGCGTCCAGTCGGAAAATAACCCCCTGGGATGGCCGTGTCAGGGAGAAACTGTTCTCATTACGCACGGTTTCGTTCCATGCTGTTCCATACGCACTTGTTTCGTTCCATTAGGAGACGTAAAATAAAAACACACTGTTCTGGCGCACCGATCGTGGGCACCCCATCGCTGGCGCACGCATCGTCATTTCCGGCAGAGAGTGAGACAGGTGCACAAATCGCTCCCTCTCCGTGACACCCCTCTCCAACACCCTCGGCGGTCGCCTATATTGCCTGTAGGAAGAACTATTTAAACCCATTATTATTATTATTATTGGCTATTTATTTTATTTAAACCCTGGTAGTTATTTATGACTAGCTCTATAAAAACATTTTTTACACCTTTTAACTTAAATTTTCTTTTTATTTTCTTTTTATTTTTTTCTTAATTATAAAGATACCCTATGGTTACCATGGCCCCAAAAGCGTGATACATACCCAACCATGGGTCCACTGCACTGTTGCATCCCTAAACCCAACCAATGGGACGGTTCTTTTTTTGTTCTGGGGCACAGGCGCTGATTTATATTTGTGCCGGTGGGTTCCCGGGGGAAGAGCGGTGAATCTCTGCTGTGCATCCCACTATGCGACAATGGGGGGGAACACCGGGGTGTGCCGGAGGAGTGCCCACAGGATTGGCGCCAAGATTTGGCATGAGTTCACGGTCTCCCTGAAGACGCCTTTTACTACAGGTGTTTATTCCCAAAACAAAGTTTTATCCCAAATTCCAGCTTTTTAGCTTGGCTTATTTCACCACTGATGCTCAGATTCCGACCTGGTGTTTATATAGTGTTGGGGGAGGGGCCGTGCTGAGTATGACCGCTCTACGTCATGGATTCATGATTTAGCCCCACACAAAGAATCCGGACCACAAAATAAATGGTGAGAAACAGTTTAATGGTTTAACCCCACAATTCAGTACAACATTGTTCAGTCTTTTTACATGTTTTCAATTACTTTTGTAACATGTTTAATGCGTCACTACAGGGACTTCAATGTACCTATTTTAACTGTCTGCTATATGACATGTTGTATTGGGTGCAAGCATGGGCCTTAGTATAATAAGTTTGGGAGCCAAATGTCAATATCAAATATCATGCAACATGATAATAAACATATTGTCATACCACTGACTTTGGAAGTTTAAGTAGTTGACTTATTAAGGCGATTTCCTACTTTCATCAGGTGGGGGAGACAAACCGGGCCCTGGGTCTCAGGTGGCTTCCTGAATGACAGCAGCACTAATTATGCTATCATTAGACCGGATCCCTACTGTGTAAGACTACATTTACTCATCGCATGCCCTGGGCAAAAATAAGTTGAAGGACCCCCCCCCCCCACCCCCTCCCATGTGTGCTAGACTCATCCTGGCGACCCGTATCTGCAGGCTGGCGCACTTGTAACATCTCCACTTTCTATTTTGGTCAGCCAGGTTTTCAACCTTTTTTTTTTGCTTAGGTACTGTCATTAATGTTCCTCGACAGCACTGCAACTTAGAGTATACTCCATGGCAGAGATGCTAGTCCTATCTCCTGATATTACAATTAGCCATACTGAGTGTTAATGTCATGCTGCTGTGATGACATGATTTTGAGTGTATCAGTGGGATTTGGCAAGCACACAGCATGTGTGCAAGTTCCAGAAGCCGACTCGACACCAAAATAGACCCGAAACTTGGACCCAGACCTGGGTCCATACTGTACTGAACCATCAGAAAATGATGGTGCGGTGCAAAGCCTCTGGTGTGGCCAGGGGTGAGGTCTAGATTTTGGCCTGTAGTCGATACAGCACTGGTTGAGAACCCCTCATCAAGGCGATCTCCTGAGTCCACTGGGGACCTATCTGGCCCTGCTGCTCAAGAGAAAACACTCGTAGCCACTCACACACTCACACACACTTGTCAGCTCCAATTGTTAATGAGAGCAGGATATAATAATGACTGGTCTGGGGAAATGCTACAATAATTAGATAGGGAGGTTTGTGTGTGTGTGTCACACCCACAGGGACCAGCCCTCTTCTAGGTTTTAGTAAGGCAACAACTAATAATATTAGTTGTGCTAAAAGTCAACAAAAAAGGTACAAATATAAATAATATTATAAACTATATTTGTACCTTGTCTGTTTACTTTTTGGCAAAAAAAAAAAAAAGTGGCTTTGACGTCAAAGTTCAAGCTCAACACTATGACTAAAACAAACTGTTACCATGGTGACTGGACTCCTCATGAAACTTTAGCATTCACTTTTTTTCAATGTGAATTGTTTGATTTACATCTTAAATTATAATATTATGACAACGTTAAATAGTGGGACCATTTTGAGACCAAGACGTAGAAATGACTTTCATACTCATGTGACCATCTGGCGCCTTTGGAGCAGATTCCGTGGTCTCTGGGTGAGTCACTGTTTATTCTGTTATTTAGTATTACATTAATAATACAATTATTATTAGTATTACATTAATAACATCAATTATACATGTTGACTCTTAATGGTATTTTGCAATGGGTTTTCAGGCCATAAGACATATTTACTGAGAAGAAGACTAATGCCATGATAAGATATCTCGGACTTAGATTAATCGTATAACATTATGCAAATGAAACCATGCCTTTGAAAAATAATTAGCCTATATTAATCCGTGCATCAGAATTTCCAAGCTTGAAATTGTAGTTCTGATCTGATACATCTGATGACACATTTCACTGACACCATTAAAAAGCATGATGGGTAAAGAGTGAACACTGGCCTCAATTTGCGAACTCATTTACTAAACATCTAGGTTTTCTGAAATTAACCGCAGCCTTCGTGGATGTATGGTACCAATTACTGTATGCGTGTTTGGGTGGATTAAGAAAAAAGGATTTATATGAAATTTACATCGTAAACATTTTCCAGCAGGCATAAATCAAGCATTTTATTTTAAATGAGTGAGATTTATGGGACATCTTTACAGCTTAACCTTCATAGTGGTTAATCCACATTTAGGTCAAGTTTTACTGACTGGTGTTTCGTGGAGCATAATTTAATACAGAATAGAAATCCAACCCACGACAACAAGACAGACATTACTTGTGGTGAGGCAGTTGCTGCCAAAACTGCCCATGTTGGCACACATGGGCAGTTCGGAGTTGAATGTCTGTCACAGTCTCATTAGTCATCATGTCTTCGCCATCTGCAGTAGAGTTTTGATCTAATTTTGCATGGAAAACCTCTGCTCTGCCTGCATACGACACGGGGACGACACAGTTTGGCCCTTTGGGGATATGTTTGGGGAAATTCACAGATCAAGACTTTACGGGCGGAATGAAACATTGGAAGTCCCGTGTCCAATGAATTAAATCCACTGAGGCAGTTTGCACTCTTTGCAATGGTCAATAGTCATGTGGCTATTGAGACTTTCTTAGCTTTTTTTGTGGTCGCATGGCTTACATTTTTTAGATTTCTGGCTAACACATACTCTGTGTATACATTAGGAATGACGTGTGTGTGCGTGCTGTAAAGTGTTTTAAGTGCCATCCTCTGGGTCAGTGGCATGGTGGGAAGACAATGGGGAATATGGGTGTGTGTGTGTGTGTGTGTGTGTGTGTGTGTGTGTGTGTGTGTGTGTGTGTGTGTGTGTGTGTGTGTGTGTGTGTGTGTGTGTGTGTGTGTGTGTGTGTGTGTGTGTGTGTGTGTGTCGGAGGCCAGGACTGCAACGAGGAGATAAGCTGCTAATGGTAGCATGAAGGCATCATGGGAGTCTAATACTGTTGAAACAGCCAAAGCTGCTTAGGGCCAGGAGGGAAATGGAGGGACGGATGCTTTTCTTTGTCTATCTCTCCTTTCTCCGCCTTCTCGTTGTCCTTCCCCTGGTTCCACACTGCTGTCACCTGTTCTAATACCTCTCCGTGTCCCTCCTCTTACAGTACCACCATCTCGTTGTGGCTTTCTTAACTTCCCACTCTAAATGACCTCCGATAGGTACACCTGCGTACGTATCCACACACGTGCACGATGGCCTCACACACTCACACCCCCACCCTACTGTACACCCCACACCCGCTCTGACCTAAACGTATCCTAAATGTCATATCCTCTCTCCTGCATTAACTAAGCCTGGATTTCCTGCGGTGTTTACCCCCAGGGCCAGCGCTGTGTCTGTCAATATAATCCCTGTGATGTGAGCTTCCCCCTCGAGCCACATCCTGCGCTCGGCATCAGCGCAGGGTCAAATTCAGTCAAGGCTCCGGCAACAGTGGAGCCCCCTCGTCGAAATAGCCGACATCATCCGGTCCCCGGTTTTTTACACTGCTCTTTGCCGCTCTTCCTCCCTGCCATGTTCTTTCGAGAGAGGCTCAAAACAGACTCTCAAAGGTCATTGTTTGTTCGATCCCGGGCTGATGTGTAAGAACCAAGTGTCGGAACAGCTGTATAAAGTCAGTGAGATCGAGACCAACTTCATATCATATCATGTTTTTTCTCATCCAAACGTTTTAGTGACAGTTGCTACTTTCCTACATTACAACGGTGTGTGTGTCAGATAACTGTGCTGTATAAAAGATATGGGAGATATGGCAGCCTGTAATTACTGAAGAAACAATACTCTGTGTATTGATTCTGACAGGGCCAACACCGTAGATATTGAGGAAGATGACAAAGTCTCAAAATGTGAATATCTTGAAGATGTTACTCTGAAAGTCAAATTGTGTGTTAATACACAGCCAACATGTTTGCATTCTTTATTGTTTGGGTCCTTCTCTGAAGCGACCATTTAGCACAAGGTTTAGTTCTTTGCCGTCTGTATTAATATCTCTGTGGTTCTCATCCTGTTTCCAGATGGAGGACGTCATTGCCCGCATGCAGGACGAGAAGAATGGGATCCCCATCAGGACCGTCAAGAGCTTCTTGTCCAAGATCCCCAGTGTCTTCTCAGGTCGGGCTGGTTCTTCTTTCTTTGGCTTTGGCTTTCCCTCCTCTCCCCTCTTCTTGTCTCTGGTTGCTTCTTCTTTTGCGATAATGTGGAAAGGCTGAGAGCTGAACTTGGTACAATACCTGTAGTTCTGCGTTCACCATCATCTCACTCATAATTTGGGTGGTTTTTGGGTGTTCCTAAAAGAGGCTGACCTCCATCCTGCACAAACTGCAGAGGCCCGGTGCAGTTTCTGCCCGCCACGTCGCCTTAAATGAAAGATAGATACACAGATGGCTGCTAATGCTTCTTGCTCCTGCTTCTCCCCCTTCCTCTCTCCTCCGCTCTCAATCTCTCTTCTATCATTGCATAAACCATGAGTTGCCTGTGGCCTTAATTTGAATGGAGGTGAGGTTTAATTTCCTGGTTGGGAGTTATATAAACACAGACTGTGTGAGCCCTGCAGTACACCAGCCCAAAAGTGGAACCGCAACACCCGGTTAAAAGCTTGACCTTTTTTGGTTGGTTGGGTGAGTTTGTAATTGAGGAGGATGCCAGCCGAAGTCAAATGAACTGGAATGGCTTTTCACTGTGTGCAGGGAGGAGAATATACCGGCGCTGTTATATTCCATATATTGGAATATATTAAACCAGCATGGGTTGCATAACGCTAGAAATTATGGCTGGCTTAAAAAAAAATAAAAAATCGATACTTCAGTTCTATTGTTTCAATTTCTGAATCAATTAGAAAATTGCAATATTGATACTTTGTAAGGAAGCTATACCAATTTTTCATTTTACACAACTTTAATACCACCACAGTCACAAATGAATTGAAATATTGAATTTTCTGTGTTAGACTGAATTTCATCCATGAAATATTTTTGGAAGGCACATCAGATGGTATACTGAATACCTTGTAACGTTATTATGTTAAAAATGTTAATACATCAATATAAAATCTCATCAATATCAGATTCAATCGAAATAGAATGGTGAGATCCTCCCCATTACCCAGCCCCAGTAGAAATGGGCAAAATGCATCCATTTCTACCATTAAGCAGCCCATGCATTCAAATTCACCTGCAGATAAATAGTAATACTCCATTATTCATACATCAACCTGTCACTTTAATACTGCAGAAGGGCTTCATACAGGGCATTGAAGAGCGGCAAAGGGCCAGATTGCACTTTGGGGAGATGGCGTGCTGGCACTGAACAGGGAAGGGATTGATGAGAGCAGGCGCTGGCCACACAGTTTGAGATTTAAATGTGCAATACATCACTCTGAGCTGTCTGTGTAGAACAGATAATCAGGACACCTTGAGAGCAGAGGAATTTGTGTTGCACTAGGAAGAGACATTTGCTCCAGATTGCCTCTTAGTTCTCCATCAGACTGCTCAGCTTATATTTACTGCTTTGTAGATCGACCTATGGCAATCAATGCCTTCGATGCTTTCCAAGTATTATGCATTCTCGGCTATTCAATCTCCACTAGAAACTCCTTAGTTGGCCGAGGGTTCTTTCGATTTACATCAACGATGGTCGATCCTGATCCATTATTTTGAATGTACACATGCACTCAGTTACAAACTCAGTATATCAGGAAGTAACAGAAAATAATAAGCAGAAAAAAGATGAATTACAAATCACCTGGAACCCTCCAGTTGCAGAATGACTCTGATACGTGACTCATTAGACTGTAAGCTTTTCACTGAGATCTATCCAAGTCTTCCGTGCACATGATGGGTGCGAATAAGAAAATCTTTCTGTGAAATAATTCCTTTAATTTCTCACAAAAGTTGCCTGTTTACTTAGGTGTTAGAAAGACTCAAGCAGAGTTCTTGCAAATTGGCCACATAATCAGTATGTCCAGTATAAACAATGTTGTGCAGACAGTAGATGCTGACCTTTTTGGAGACTGGCAGTAACAGTGTTCAACAGTTTAAACGCTTAGAAGTAGTTCTTTCTTTATTTCCCTACTCTGTTCAGAGTGTTTTCCTTGATTGATAACTTCTGTCTTGGTCTATGTCAGAATTGTTTTATTATAATATGTATAAAAGTGATTTTGCTTCTTCAGCACCGGTCCAACAGTTCATGGGGAGAGAGTTTTGCCGGTAGCCGTGCATTTCAGTTCCCTGCTCTCCCTTGAGTCACTGTGTGCTTGTGTTAAAACTGTTAAATCTGTGTTTACAATGCTTTGACCTTTTGGCTGCTGCATTCATACACTCTCTGTTTTGATAATGGTTCGGCTTCTGGGCTCTCCCCCTGCCTCAGTCTTTCCTGCAAAAGGAAGGTTAAGGGGATGTTTCCCCTCTGCTTTTGATCCCTCTTCTCTCTTGCTTTTCACTCTGATTCCTTATCGTGTCTGTCGGCTGTGTTGGTGTGTGATGGGGTGATAATTAAACAAGTTGAGACCCAGTGGAGAGAACAGCTGCTGCTGATGCGCAAACTGTCTTGATGCGTGGCAGCAGGTAGCTGTTTAGAACATCACCCACACACCGAAATAGAAATAAATTGCATCCTTGACTGAATACAGCCTTTTTAATATGTTCTGATGATTTATTTCACCTAAATGTGGACCTCACACAGTGACAGCTCTGATTCAGAGCCAGATATTCAGAGTGGTTCAGTCCGCATGACAGCCAAAAGACTATTCTTTACAGGAAAAAACATGATGAAAGAAAATGTGAGTAAATCACAATACCATTAAATAATGAGATAAAATACAAATGTATTTATCTTGATGTGCATTGACAACTGCTGTCAGTGCACTTGACATGGCATGGTGGGTGTTTAACAGTTACTCATCAGTGCATTTGAGATTAAGCTGTCCTGTTTTGTCCTGTTTTTGTATCACAAATGAGCATTTGTTTTGTTTGCGCACACATTCTACGAAGTTCAATCAAGTCTGGCATTTTTAAAATATGAAGCCAATTCACAATTACCTCGAGTAAGATTTCTAAATAGATGTTTTCAAACGGAAAATGCCTATTTGTCAATTTATACTAGCTACCAAATATGTTACAGCTACCAAAACTTCCTTTTGGGACTGGTAAGTCTACCAACTATGAACATTTATAATTCAGTAACAATTCATGATCATTGTGCAATTAATTAAAATAATAATTTAGTTTGTGCGATTTTGGGGATAAAAATGTAAAGCTTTTATCCAGAGCAGGGGTAATATTTGAAACTCTGAACATGACAACTCAGGTGTCAGTAAACAGGTGTGCTGAAACCAGCAGCACCAAAATCTTTCAACACAAGTAATGTGATAATCTTTAAATACTCACCTAAATTTATATATTTTTGGGTTATTTGTTTTTCAGGGTCAGATATTGTCCAGTGGATGCTCAGAAATCTCAACATGGAAGATCCAGGTGAGTCTTTTTTTCGGTGGTGCATTTGTATGAAAAGTCATTGTGACAAGGAAGAGTTTCTCGTACCTAATTCGGTGTAGGGGTAGCAAATAAATATCAAAATCAATATTTATGTGAAACTCCATCTTTTTGTCTGCGTTAACCTAGATTCGGACGAGAAGGTCAATATCTAATATGTCTTCTTTGGGTGTCCGCCACCTCGATAGTGACGTGTTGGTAGGGTTGTTAAAAGGAAAAGCCTTTGTCTTGGACAACAATTTTTTTGCAACCAAATTTGAACAGTGTTGTATGAATGTTCATCCATGCTCACAGAAACTAGAATTAAAACCAGTTTGCTAAATGCAAGCGACGTTGTTGAGGGGGGATTGACAGTGTAACAAATCTCCTGGACCAGGAGGCAGGTAGAACACAAACCAGCTGGGGGTTTATTCAAATACCAAACAAGATGTTTGCCTGAAAAGACAAACGTATTCTCATTAATGTTGGGTGCAGCCTGGACTCGGAGCCCAGCCTCTGCTGTCAAGAGAGAGAGGGAGTGAGGTGAAAAAACAGCAGCTTTTAACTGCTACACTAATTGCACCAATCTTATGCAGCTGTATCCCCTTCTGGTTGCCAGTGCTGGCTCTCCCCACCTGCAGATGGTTCCCAAAACCACTTCCCACTGCCACAAACCCCCACCGCCCGACTTAGGCCGGGGAACCGCTCTGCTGACCACTAATCCCCCAAACTCCCCTCACAGAGCGAGAGAGAAAGTCTGCCACCACCATCTTTGCCCCCAGCCTATGGTTCACTTTAAACTTAAAAGGCTGTAAAGCCAGATACCACCGTGTGATCCGGTTGTTGGCATCTTTCGTGCAATGAAGCCATTGCAGCGGGGCATGTTCCGAATAGACGGTGAACCGGCCAGCTGGCTGAGGTAATAACGTAGATCGCTGATTGGCCACTTCACCGCCAGGCATTCCTTCTTTGCGGTGCTGTACTTTGTCTCCCGCTGGGAGAGATTCCTGCTGATGTACAGCACCGTGTGTTCAGCCCCGTCCACCTCCTGGGTCAAACGCCGCCCAATCCTCCAATTGAGGCGTCTGTCTGCAGGATAAAGGAGAGAACTAAGTTAGGTGTAGGGAGCACTGGCTCCCCACAGAGGGCCTGTTTAACCCTCTCAAATGCCAGCTGGCACAGCCCTGTCCACTGGACCTGATCCGGGTGACCGCTTCTGGGTTGATCTGTTAGGGGACTGGTCAGCGCTGAAAAGTTTGAAATACGGCGCCTGTAATAGCGTCCCATCCCCAAAAATCTTCCAGAATCCCCCCCCAAAATTTGATCTTGGGCCTTGGGCATGCCGCACTTGCCGCTGCCGCTGTCTATCCGAGGACACACCTGCCCACCGCCAAAGTGGTACCCCAGATACCGTATCTCCCTCCCTCCATCCAATTGCAAATTCTTTGGGTTGGCTGTCAGCCCGGCCTGCCTCAAGGAGTCCAGGACAGACCCCACCTACCGCATATGCTCCTCCTGGGTATGACTGTGGATGATAACTACATCCAACAGCAGCCACAGTCCTGCAGTCCACAAAGTGCTGACAGGGGCTAGGACCACAAACAACCCAAACAGAAGTACTAGAAACGTTTCGATTCCAGCACATTGGGGCTACAACAGTCACTGTTGAAGGCGATAGGCAAGGGATAGGGTCACTCAGACAAGTGATAGGGCCGTAAACGTACCGTCACCCCTGGGGATGTTTCAATGTGGTGGTCTATGGGGGTGGTGCGCCCTGGAAGGGGAGAAAACATCGGCAAACCGCCGTTGCAAATCAGAAACCTCTCCCAGTGAGAGATGACAGGGGCTGCCTCCCTCCATGGTTTTAGGAGGTTGGTAAA
Source organism: Zeus faber (assembly GCF_960531495.2). Lineage (NCBI taxonomy): Eukaryota > Metazoa > Chordata > Actinopteri > Zeiformes > Zeidae > Zeus > Zeus faber. The sequence goes on from NC_137207.1 coordinate 12,957,805, forward strand.
TTTGGGTTTCTCTAAGGTTCAGGATGTCCTTGACCTCCCTTCCAGCTTTCTGTAACCCGGTCCAACACACCCCTGGGCTTTCTACCGAAGAAAAGCTCAAAGGGAGAAAATTCCATGGAGGCCTTGGGAACCTCCCGCACTGCGAATAACAGAGGGTCCAACCACCCCAGAGGGTCCAAATTCAGCTATCCTCATGAATGAACTTAAACCTGTCCACCTGACCATCTGTCTGGTGGACAGCCAGCAATTCGTACCATTCCGTGAGGGTGCGTGACATACTGTAATTAAAGTGCCTTGATCAGTCAGAATCTCTTTTGGGATTACAACTAATCGAGGCACTTCATTCGGGAGACTCAGAAGATAACATGGCAAAGCCTGTGCAACTCTCTTTGCTGAGATGCTATGCAGGGGAACTGCTTCAGGAGACCGTAATGCATTATTTATCCACCAGGACTAACACAAAGCGGTATCCCTGTGTATTCCAGTGTAATGGCCCAATGAGGTCCATCCCAAGGGGACCTCATCTAAGGAAAGTGGGTGCAATGGCCGGCATATTGACAAACTGACATTTGCAGCAGGACACACACCACCACTGCAAGTCTGCGCGAATCCCTGGCCAATATGAAGATGCCATTATAGGGTTCAGTGTTTTCTCATAATCCAGGTGACCGGCCATAGGATTGTGATGAACCGCCTGAAAAACCATTTCCCGATGGCTTTTTGGCACAAGCAATTGCGTAACCTCCTCCTCTTTTTGACTGTCATGACTGTACAGTTTATCCTGGATTATGCAGAAGTATGGGTGAGTGGGAGCTATGCCAGTGGACACCAGTTGACAATCGATCACCTGGGAAATCTGCCATGGGGCTGACCTCAGCAGCCTGTGTGCTCTCCCTCGAAAGCCCCTCTGGCTTTCTCCCCCCAGCCGCATCAGATTACCCTGCATCTCCACTGAGCACTGAGCACCACTCAGACGACTTGTGAATATCCCCATGCAGACACCATATCTCTACCCGTGATGTCTCTACGATGTCCCTGGGCTGAACCAGGAGCTGGTGGATCAGGGTCTGTACACAGTGTGGGTCTGGACACTGGCGCTGGCTGGTGTCCAGCTTCCTTCAGGCCATGAAGGGGGAGGGTAAGATTGTTCTCCACCAGGGTAACCGCTGCTTCCAGGCTGGTTGGGCGGTGACACTGGTCCCACTCCGCTGTGTTTCCCGGTTGGATGCCGTTTAGCTTCTACATCACCACCTTTTCCACCATTTCCTCGACTGCTGGGGTCTTTGGTTGAAGCCACCATTGTCTGGCGTTAAGGAGCTGCTGCGCGAGGGCGAAGGGGCGGTCGGTGGCCATATAGATGAACCACTTGAACCAGTGTTGACGGTCTTCCATCTTCAACCAGTCCAGGATGGCCCGCCTGATGACATCATACTCCATGCGAGAGGCAGCTGGCAGGCTGTATGCTACTGCCTGCACCCCCCCTTCAGGAAGGGAAGCAGGCGCACCGCCCACTCCACCTTTGGCCAGCTGCGCTTCTGCTGCTGTGTGAAGAAGAAGAATCTTTAATTGTCACACAGCACACCACACTACGACACATGCACGCACGCACACACACACACACGCTTTGGATGGTGGCCGGTGAAATGAGGCCTCTGCATTTAACCCATCCTGTGCTTGTCCTTCCTCCGGGGGCGCAGCCAGGAGCAGTGGGCAGCATTCGTGTCCAGTGTCCATTGCTGGTCAGATGATGATGTGTGCATGTTTTTGGTGGGGTCCTTACTGACGTGAGGTGGAGGAAACCCCATGTGACCATGCATCTCCCCTAGGTGGCAAAGGGCCCATCCATCGGACCACTCATTGGGCGCCACTGTAACAAGTCTCTTGTCGTTTACGTGGTAAACAACAAGAGACTTGTTACAGTGGTGACATCTCTTCTTGTTACAGAGAAGAGATGTCTATAAAGACAAATGTATTCGCCACTAATGTTGGGTTTAGCCTGGACTGGGAGCCCAGCCTCTGCTGTCAGGAGAGAGAGATTGAGGTGAAAACACAGCCGCTTCTGACTACTCTGCAAAATAGCTCCATCTTCTGCAGCTGCAACCCCTTCTGGTTGCCAGTGCTGGCTCTCCCCACCTGCAGATGGCCTTAAAACCACTCCCTAATGCCCCATATAAGTAGGGGGATGAGGAGTGTTTCCTCCTAAATGGTGAGTCCGGAACTCACCCTTATCTATCGCAGAACTAAATAAGGGTGAGGTTTGTGGCAAACTTACTTCCCATGAACTGACTCGGTGAGCCTTTCTTCTGGATGAGTTCCCCAGCTCTTGGGTTTGGGTGGGGGAAAGAGAGGAAAGCGAGGCGGAGAGGTAAAAGAGAGAAGGAGAGGAGAGGCGTTGTTTTGCGCCTGGAGGCGGAAGCGTGTGGCTCAGGTTCCTTCTCCCATGGGAGCCACACAAGGTCTTTTTTCTCTCTCTAGGACTGGCCCGTGGCATAAACACTCTATGCGGTTGTTTAGGGCCACAACTGCTGCGGGGGCAGGCACACGATCAGCATAGGGGCCACACGATGAGTGTGAATTTGTGTCTCCTCGTTGCCTTTGCCAATTTGCGCCGCTTCTCCCCCCCCCCCCCCGTTTCTCCAAAAAAAACAAAAAAACCTGTTTTTATTTTAGATCATGTATTTATCTTCCTCAGTAATTCTGAATTGAAAGAAAAATGGGCCAGCCCTGGCTCTCCTGTCCCAGGGGTGTTCACCCTCTTTCTCTCCCCCCACCCATCACTTTCAAATCACTCAATTTCTCTACAATCAATTTACATTTAGAGATGTCTTTGCCCTGTGATGAAGGTTGGTCTGTATGATGAAGCACTCTCTCGTAGACTATCTTTGACAGAACAAAGATGTGCATTTGTACCTTGTCACAGACTTGTGTACAAAATATACACGTTTATATACATATATGTTAAATTCATAAATAAAGAAACCAGAAATCCCCAAATTTATATCGATAAGTTGTAAATATCCAGCATATCCAACATATCCAGTATTTCATTCTTTTACTGGTGAAATTTACAGCAGTGCATATGGTGTGTGATATTAAATATAAAACATAATAATCATTGATTAGTTATCATCATTGACTATCTTCCATCCTTTGTTCAAGGGCTTCTGGTTTAACAAAACTTTTCAGTTGCTCCGCTCGTCACTTAAGCTTTGCATGCAGCTGGCGAGGGTCCATTAAACATGAGCGGGATTTCTTTTGTGTGTGTTCGATTGTTATTAATTATTTTTAGGGCTTTTTTCTTTCTTTCTTTATAATCATCTTCAGCAAATATCAGTCCTCATTCTTTACTCACTCACTCCTTTCCTTTTTTGTTTCATTTTTCTCCAACTATCTCTGAATCTCTCATCTCCATTTCTGCTTCTCGCACTGTTTCACTGCCTCTGTTCTAACGTCGCCCTAGTGGCTCATGGGAAATCAGCTTTGAGCAGAGTTGCAGACGCTCCCTAGAGCCTCCATCAAACGCACTGTGACTGCTTTCAGGCTGCTAGGGAGCGACACACAAGTTCAGGATTTTTTGGGGGGGGGGGGAATACAAGGTTTTAATAATTTAAAATAAAGCACAAGTGCGACTGCTCTCATCAACTTTGCTTTATTTACTCTGTCAGTCCCTCCAGCAGATTTGATTTTGTTATTCCGCAACAACTCAACCAATCTCCGCAATATGTGTGATGCAAATGTAATGAATTTAAAGGCCAGATCACTATTTTATTTTTTGTAACTTTTCGTTTATATTTAGAAAATAAGAACTTGAGAACTTACATATATATATATTTTTTTTAATAATAATAGAATATAATTATTATCCTATGATAATATTAACGTATTATGGTATTATCATAGGAAGTGATCAGGAAGTGACGCTTTCGTCGTTGTTTGAAGTAAAAGAGAATCCCCTTTTTGATGCCAATTCCGACAATTGTACTGCAAAAACACACACAGACAGATAGCAAGTTTTGAGGGAAGCCGCTGCAAAATGAAGCGTTTTCAATTGCAGTGTTGCGGTGTTATTTCCAGTTATTACTTGCATTCTTATCACCTGTCATAGGTTCAAGGAAATAAAATCTAAATAATGATCACAGTAAGTACATAATGGGTAATTTTGCAGCATGAAAAACAAGTTTCTTTGCCTCCTCCCTTCCTCTCCTACAGTACATCCATCTCCTCTCATAAGTGGTGGAGCTGAAAACGCTCCAAACGCCGCCTCCTCAGCAACAAGCCAATTGCTTTCCCCCATGAATCGTTTGCTAGCAGACATACACTACTCACAAAAAGTTAGGGATATTCGACTTTTGGGTGAAATTTCAGGATGAACCTGAAATGCACTATAACCTTTACAGGTGAACTTAATGTGACCTTCTCTAAACTTTTGAATGCACATGTCCAACTGTTCAATGTTTCAGTACTTTTTGCACAACTTGCTGTTCTCTAACAAGGAGCTGAACAGCAAAATTCACAACAGGTGTTTGATCCATGAATCGACCAATACATTTCCTGGTTCAATTAGAGTTGGTATTTAAACAGTCCTCTTCATCATGCTGTTCACATTTTGACATCATGAGACCAAGACGACACCTAACAACTGATCAACAGTCCCTCGCCGTTGCGAGGCTTCAAACAGGATGTTCTCAGAGGGAAGTGGCCACTGAGCTTAGAGTGTCACAGAGTGTCATCAGCAGGTTGCAACAGAGATACAGAGACACTGGAAGAGTCACAGAAAGGCATAGAAGTGGACGTCCTTTGGCCACATCCCACACTGATGAGCGCTTCATTGTGAACAGTGCCCTGCGGAACCGGATGATGATGCCACTCAACTCCAGGCACATTTAAGGGAGGTGAGAGGCACCCAAGTGTCACGTCAGACCATTCGAAACTGTTTACATCGGCGTGGTCTGCGTGCTAGACGACCTGCAAGGGTACCTGACCACACCACCAGGCACAGGCATCATCGTCTTGCAGGGGCCAGGGAGCATTTAAGCTGGTGGGATCGCATCATTAGGGAACGGCTGCTGGAGACTGGGGTACCTCAAATGGAGTTGCCTGCACTTTCTCCAGACCTGAATCCCATAGAAAACCTATGGGATCAGCGGAGTCGCCGTGTAGAGGCTCGTAACTCTGTACCCAAGAACCTCAATGACCTGAGGGCTGCCCTTCGAGAAGAGTGGGGTGCCATGCCTCAGCAGACAATAAGTCGACTTGTGAACAGCATGAGACGTCGTTGTCAAGCTGTAATTGATGTTCAAGGGCACATGACAAGTTATTAAGACATTGACATTTTATGTTGTGGTTTACCCACCACTGTTGTTGTAACTGACTTCTAACTTTTTGTGAGTAATGTATGTAATGTATCCGTTCTTTCCCATTGCTAGACATGTCGATTTATCTTCCTGCCAAAACGTGACGGAATAGGAAGAAGTTGATGCTAAAAGGCTGTAGTTCCCCTCAGCAAGGAGAAAGAAAGAGAAGGGGCGGCATTCTGCTTTTAATTTTTGATATACAAGACACCCAAGACTCTCTCATAATCACCAATCACCAATTAAATAATGAACAACATTTTAGAACATGTCACATATTTATATGGACAAATTAAACAAATGAGATGATCAATTGATATGATATACTGTATATTCATAAAGACTATATTCATAGACATATTGAAAAAAAATTATTTGGTTGCAAACTTTGCAACCAAATCATATATGAACATAATCATATTTTTGAAATTTTTATTATTTTTATTTTTACCGGTGCTGGCAGCATGCTGGGCAACACAGAGTATTTGTATGCCATTGCATCTAGGACAGAGTTAATCTGCAAGTGGAGTTCAAGTTCTCAACCTGCAATACAACTCTTTATTAATACTGTAATCATCAAGAACTGCTGCAATAACTCTGTGCTGTGGACGACCTGTAGGATGACAACCCCCACACCTGGCTCTGAGCATCTTAGCCCTGAGCAGTTGTATTTTTCCCATGCAGCAGTACAGTGCATCCAAGGCAATAGCCATACCACCGTGCCCGTGTTTGCCTATAGATAAGTTTTTCCTCCTTTACATTCCTTTTTACTGTCCAAGTATTGCAGGAAGTTTGTAGGGATACATACTGTAGCTACATAAACAAATGAAAAATAGACAAAGATAAACATAGAACATTGCTGAGTCAGACATACCACAGAGTGGATAGGGGGTGAGAGTCAAGGGAGGGATTAGGAAGGTGAGATGATGATAGTGAGCCAATATTTACAATCTTGACATAGATAGGGTGCTAATTTCTACATCTCACATACAAGAATAACCAGGGTGTGGTGGAGGAGTCTCTGAATAACAGGCCGTCTATATATAGTTTAACAACAACCAGCGATACCCGTTAACCCTTCTGCCGGTTCTCCTTCAGGATGGGGTACAGCACCGTTGAACGTTGATCTCCCGGAGGAATTAGTCCTTCAGCGTGGTTTCTTACAGATCCCGTCCGTTGCTTTTAACAAGCTCCCTATGCTTGAAGTGTTCAAACATAGCAATGATGGAGCGGGTACAATTCCCCACGCGGTGTCCCAGTCGGTGAACCCAATGGAAGGTGATCTGCTTCACGATGTCTGTGAGGAGTTTCAGGGCGGTTTGGAGGAAGTCTTTCACCATGTTTTCTGGTGTCTCGGTGTTGTTCTCTGGGATCCTGGAAAAGATGAGGTCCCGCATACTTCTGGATTGGATATCCAGAATTATGATCATTATTTTATTTTTTATTTTTTTAACAACCTCTATCTCCGTTGTGAGACTCTTCACAGAGGTTTTTTACACCTGTGTTGTCTTTTTGCATCTTGCCGACCGTGCAGTGCAGAGAATTAAGGCTTGCTTTGATCTCGGAAATGTCTCAGAGGAATGGACCAAGCATGTCCAGCTTCTTGTTAATATTGTCCAAGACACTAACCTCTACAGCGCCGGATATTAGATCATCTGTATCGGTAGCCGAGCATGGTCCTCTTCCATCACATACTCGTTATAATAATAATCAATATAATCCTTTAGGTCCTCCACTTTGGATTTGCATGGTGTTTTTTTTTATTTAAATATATACATTTTTTGTAATTCACTTTATTTGTACGAGTTGGAGTGGATTGTCGGTGTTTTAGTTGATGCAGCTGGGCGCCGCAAATGTTTGATCTGTACCCACTTACATCTTCTCACAAGATCACAAAATGCTCTGCTCTCGTCACAGCCCTCCGCCCCCGTCCTATCATAAGCTTGTTATGATATTACTTCACATAGAAGTAGAAATCAGATTTATTTGCTCATACTGTATGTGAGTCAGATCTGTTTTCTTTTCACAACAGTGTGAACAGCACAAATCACATGGAATCCGATCTATTATCAATGACCGCAGCCCACAAAATGTTCACGGACAGGGGACGCAAAAAATAAAAGTAGCACTGTGTTTGCAGAATAATGCCCCCGTCACGACATCCGCATTCCCACCGTGGCCGCCCGCCACCATTGAGCAGCGTATACAGCATGGGGAGGGAGAAATAAATAATAGATAGATAAATAGATAAACAGATCGACCCGGCGAGGGACCACCCACGCTCGCTGCGTTTTTTGAATAGCACTAGATCTAAAATAGTGTGTGTGTGTGTGTCCTCTGGGGGAGCGATTGGGGCACAATTTGCACACATTGTGTTTTTATTTTAGATGTATTTTATTTTACTAATGTTCCTTATAGAACTAAACAAAAAAGCACCATGCACGTGTCTGGATTCAAAGATTTAATCCACGCTTTTGAGCCAAGGCACACTGTCCAACCAACGTCCATTTGCCTGCCACAGCGGGCTGCATCTGACGTCTTTGTTTCTTCTGCGCATGCGGCTCAGTTCAGGACCGTGACCCGTTCACACTGGAATCTGATATTGGCTGCATTTAAAAAAATAATGTGAACAGCCAAACAAAAATATCGGACCCGAGCAATAAATCCGAATTGAGCGCTAAGACTTGCAGTGTGAACCTGGTCATAGTGAGTGATATCTAATTTTATGCATCGGCTGTTGGTTGCCAGGACTGAGAAAAAGGTTGCTGAATTTTTATCATTTTGTAGTTAAGTAAAACCCATATTTGAATATTAAGAGAGTGCTTAATAGTTAAATTGGGAGCATTTTTTGGTGATATTTAACATGTTTTTCTTTTTTTTTAAGGAACCAACATGGTCCTTAATATCTTGACTGAAGTCAAACATTTTGGGAAGTTGACAAAAGCCCAAATCTGGTTGCCGGGGGGAACTGGGCAACCGTCAATGCCCTCGTCCCTCTCTTCTGGAGGAACTGCAGATAAGCGACTCTTTTTGGAGCAAAATCTGGTATTTCCCCGGACAGAGATTTCAAGTTTCAAAGGCAATCATCATCAAATTGGCGAAAATGACGACGACCTCGTGCGACGGGGCTTCCTCAGAAAGCTTGTATAATTTTACATTCTTCATGCTCATTCTGCCTTGTAACTCTGACTTGTAACTCTCTTTCCGTCTCTCTATCCTTCTGTTTTTCCACCCGTCGTTGAAATGTCTTCAATACGCAATAACGCTGACGGGGCCCCACGCCGTGCGTGTGCGCGGCTTAACATGTTAGAGTGCGTGTTGATTATTTATGGTCGTCACGGCACCTGGATAAAGAGACCCTAATGAGAGTTCCGGCCAAGGTGTTTATTACACACCTGTTCCCGCCACATAACCATGACGCTCCATAACCACACGCTGTGATGGTTATGGAGCGTCACGGACGCGTGACCCCGAATTTGGATTTAATATGCCTCTGCGGCCTAGGTGTATGAGAGTGATCAGAATCAGTTTATTCCGCCGGGACATTTACATACACGAGGAAGTTGTTCTGGTGAGGTGCGAATGAATAAATAACTAAATAAGATATTAATAATAAAATAATAATAAAAAGTGAAGTAAAACAATTTGAAAATAAAAATAGTCAAATACTGTATAAATAAATAAATACAAAACAGAAATTGTCAGATATATGAAAATATACACCAGAGAGGGATTTCTGTGTTTTTAGGAGCGGGTTTTTGAGAGTATAGGTTCTGTGTGTTGATGGAAGCTAGTGTCTGTAGGAACAACTCAAAAGAAAAACACACACACACACACACACACACACCCTTTTTGTCTTTGTTCTGATCATCCCCCCCCTCCTCTCCCCCGCTGTCTCCTCGTCTCCCGCCGTCGAGACGCATTCTCTTGTTCTTGCTTTTCAACTTTTTTTTTTTTTTTTTTTTTTTTCAAAATCCCTCTCGCTCGCCCCCAGCTGCTTCTGATGTTTAAAGTGATGATTTGAGGGGCAACGGGGATCGCCAAAGCCGAACATTCACCATTCTGCGTTTGCTGTCTCACCATATTCATCGGCACCTGGACCAACACTGTTTGTAATGAAATGAATGAATGAAAATAATTACACATTGTTTGATAAAACAGTGCCAGGCTGCTCCGCGACCTAGAAATACAGAAGCACTGTGGTGTAGACTAATACTTGTTTGCCTCCCCCTCCCACCTGCCTCTCTCCCTCCTCTACAGTGGAGGCTCTTCACCTGGGCACACTGATGGCCGCCCACGGCTACTTCTTCCCCATCTCCGACCACGTTCTGTCCCTGAAGGACGACGGGACCTTCTACAGGTTCCAGGTTCGCTCTCATCTCGTGCACCTTGAACTTTTTCATCCATCGTTCCATTTAAAAAAAAAATACCGTTACTGGAATTTTAATTTTAGAGGTGGCCCTACCGTTTCATTTTAGCTAGTATTGATCAAAAAGTGTTTCTTTGAAGCATAAAAAAAATCATAATGATAGTTTACTCTTTACAATGCATTATCACTATCAAAATAATCAAGTCATTAAATCTGTAATTGCAGAGACATGGCTTTTTGTCAGAAAAATAACAGTATTGTAAAGATATTTATATGATCAGTGTCTGAATCATCATTTAATTAATTAATTAATTATCATTAAAATAAACTATATATGAAGGCAAAAAAAAAGTAAAATTCGCTATAAAGTAAACTCTATTTGGAACCAACCTAAAAATGTGATTTAGACAGTGAAAAGACCTGCAAGGTTGTACCACCTGGCATCTTTAACAAATTATGTCAAAAATCGAACAATTGAAATCTCCATTTTTTCCACAATAAAACAACTATAAATGCATGTATCTCCTCTTTGTCATTTACCCAATAATGAATATATAATATTTTATCATAATATTTTGTCTGTCTTTCAGACTCCCTACTTCTGGCCATCGAACTGCTGGGAACCAGAGAACACAGACTATGGTGAGTAGGTTATTGGCACACACACTCACTGGCATTTGCATAAGTTCTCGTCTGTGTCGAAAGGCATTGTGAAGAACCAGATTCCTAATTACCGTGTAATATTATAATGAAGTTGTCTTATTTAAATCAATCAAGATAAGACAAGATATTACTTTATTCATCTCGAGGGAAATTACTGCGCACCAGTTGCAGTACCAAGTAGGAAAGGAGTGAAAATAATATAGAGTGCAATATATTTGATCAATCAATACCTTTAATGAGCACATGGCCAAGGTCAGTGTCACCGTCACACCACCACCACCGCAAGATGTAAAAATGTAATATAATAATGATTATTTGGATAATTACAACAAAATAATTACAATCCATCATAATAATCCTAATGTTCACCTCAGCCTCACTATACCTCTATTTTACAGTCATTTCACAAACATCATTGCGTGGGTCTGGGGACCTCCAGGAGTCCCTGAATTTTAATATTTTTTGGTTCATATGGTGAGACGGCTGAATGAATTTTATATGCTTCTTGAACTTTTTCATCCATCGTACGTTTTAAAAGTACTGCAGCTGTAATTTGAATTTAAGAGATGGCCTTATAGTTTGATTTTAGCCAGTATTGATCAAAGTGTTTTTTGAAACATAAAAAAAAAAAATCCTAATGATCATTTACTATAAAAAAATCACACACAAACAAACCATATCTGCACTGGTGACATAGGCTAGTTGGTTATTCTGGTAATAATATGGTAATAGAGATAATATGGTTAAGAGAGAGGAAGGGTTGGAAAGGGTTGGAAAACCAAAAAAGAAGCCAGTCGAGAGACAAACCAGATTAGAGTGAATCGGGAGTGTAAAGGAATCGCCGGTAAAAGCAATTTTCTTGCTGCGTTCCTCAGCGAGACGTGGTTCGTCTGGAACAGCTTGGCCTGTTGGCGATGTCTCACAAGATTAAATTCTTCCCTCATTGTTTGTTTGTTGACCTGCAATCCCGCTCAAATGACATGAACAACACTCGCGTCTGCTGGTGTGTGTTGCCATCTTTCCACTCCTTCCGTCATCCAATTTTAGTTAGGAAAGCTGATATTTCACCATCTTTGGGGTTGCGAAAATCAATCATGTCTCAGTACGTCATGTAGATGGTTTCATTTGGGATTGATAATAATAATAACAACAATACTTTTTTTATTATTATTATTTTGCTGCAAAACCTCACATGTCCTATCTTTGTCTTTTTTGTGAATCATCCCATCCTGACCCCCGCCCTCCTCCACCTCCTCTAGCCGTGTACTTGTGTAAGCGCACCATGCAGAACAAAGCCAGGCTGGAGCTCGCCGACTACGAAGCGGTACGTTCCGTTCCGTTCACCATCTTTTCTTTCACAGCTCATCAGCTGCTTGAAATAACCATCATCTTCATCAGTCAGACGGAGGTTAGTGACACGGTCATCAGGAACTGACCCGAATAAGAGCAGAGATGGATGGAACAAAAAAATATATATATATATATAGATAAATAATATAGATATACTTGAATAAAAAGGGGGTATGGGTGTCTGCAGGTCCTTTTTATTCAAGTTCAAGAGTTCTTACGCGTTCTTATGCAGTTTCTACCTCATTCTTAATATTTAGAACTTACCTTTGTACTTACCTGCAATACTTATAAAGGAATACAAAACTGAAAAATCGGTCTTAGATTTTGTCAAAAAGGTCTTAAAGTATTAGATATCAATCTCAGATGCTGTGTAATGAACCAATATGGCAAAACCGTCCATAAACACCAAATAAATGGGAAATTACACAGAAGAAACAACAGATTGATACAAAATACTTGTATAAGTTCTCCAACTGCTTTTTTTTTTCTTTGTGGTCTCACTCATGAAATCCCAATTACTGATACATTATATATGATATTGACGAACAAAAAGAAGTGGAATACTCAACTGGGGACTTGTGTATGTTTCTTTAAAACAATATTACAAATAGATGGCAGCCCCCGAACTGCTGCAGTGGATGACACATTGCAGAAATACCAGACGGCTGTAGATCCAGACAGACCACAGGAGCGAAAAATGTGTGTGTGAAGTCTGGAGTGGGAAGAGGAGTGTTTTAAATAAAAGGCCTCGTCTGCTCCGGGTGTGTGATGCAGGAGAGTCTGGCGCGGCTGCAGAGAGCCTTCGCACGCAAATGGGAGTTCATCTTTATGCAAGCGGAAGCACAGGCCAAGTACGACACACACACACACACACACACACACACACACACACACACACAAACAAATCCATGGATGCCAATACAGCGTTTCTCCGCAGGGTCGATAAGAAGAGGGACAAGGTGGAGAGGAAGATCCTGGACAGCCAGGAGAGAGCCTTCTGGGACGTCCACAGGCCGGTGGTGAGTGTCACAGACCCGTCCTTAATAAGTCAGTTTTTACTCAAATTAAGCCTTAAAAGTCGTCAAATGGGCTTAAATTTGACTTTACAGGTCTCTGTTTCAACATAAACATTTTGTCTTATTTTTATTCATCTATATATTTTGGGTCAAAATGAGTAGCATTCCTCTACATATTAATTTATATCTCCAATCAACTATTAGAGGACTATAGTAAGGTTTTTGAGATCTTTAATGTTATGTGGATATGGTTTAGTCCAAACCTCTCTATATACTGTGTCTTTCTCCCCCCCCCCCCTCTCTCTATATATATATATATATATATATATATATAGTGTGTGTGTATATATATATGTATATATATATATATATATAGTGTGTATATATATATATATATCATAAATCATATCTAACATTAATCTCCTCAGATTGATGTTCCAGAGACCAAATCAAAGTTCCTTGATATGAACAAGGTTGAGAATCGCTGCTCTATAATATTTTTTGTATCATTATTTTAATATATGTATATATGATAAACTTACATTTTTATCTCAACGTATGTAGCACTTTAAGCATCTCATAGCTCGGATGTCAATGTTGTTTTTTTGAGGGAGCTCCCGGGGGGGGGGAGCCATGTTGGAACAACCTCCATGTGATTAACTGTGATGAAAACCGTCAGCCTCCCTGTCTTATTTATAAAGGAGATGCATCAAAAATCTCCTGTTTAAAAAAAAAAAAAAAAAAAAAAAAAAAAAAAGAAAAGAAAACCACACACACTGGTCATTTGCGTGTTCCTAGTTCCACTCTGTGGTCTTGGGGTCTTTAATCTCCGCAGTGTTTTCTTTCCCTGCTGGAGCCCGATGACGTTCTCATCACTGAGATCATCCTCCCGGTCCACTTTCTGTACCCATAATTAATGCAACGCTTCACTAATGAAGTGTGTGTGTGTGTGTGTGTGCGCGGGGAGACACAGCGCTTGCAAGGACCTGCAGCGATGAGTCGAAACAAGTGGAATTAAATAAAGAATAAATAAGACTAAGATTTACCATCCAGAACTCGGTCTGTTAATGTACTGAAAAACAAGTATTATTAAAGTATTTAATTCTGCACTTCGACCATTTCTTATTTAAATCACAAAGAGGATTAGAATGTCTGTCTTTCAGATGGATATATATTTTATTCATATCTGGAGGGAAACTGCAGTGATACAGTAGCTCACATCGAAACAATAGGAAATATGAATAAAAAATACAATACAATAAGCAATATACAATAAACCTAAAAATGATACAAAAATAAATACACACATAAACCAAAAATTCACCATCTGAAAAAAGTAGGAATTGTGCAAGTTTTTTAATTTGCATAAATATACTGTATATTATATCTTCTTTGAGTTCTGACGCTCATGTGCCCATTGCAGGAGCTTTAGGTGGTGGACAGGGCTCAGCATGGACACTCTGACTGGTCTGCAGCTACACAGCCCCATACACAGCAAGCTGTGAAGCACTGTGTGTTCTGACACCTTTCTATCAGGGCAGCATGAACCTTTTCAGCATTTTGTACTATAGTCGCTCTTCTGTGGAATCAGAGCACATGGGCTAGACTTCGCTGCCCACACACATCAATGAGCCTTTGGCACCCATGACCCTGCCACCAGTTCACCGGTTGTCCTTCCTTGGACCACTTTTGGTAGGTACTAACCACTGCATTCGGGGAACACCCCACAAGACCTGCCGTTTTGGAGATGCTCTGACCCAGTCGTCTAGCATCACAATGTGGTCCTTGTCAAAGTGGCTCAGATCCTTACGCTTGACCATTTTTCCTGCTTCCAACACATCAACTTCAAGAACTGACTGTTCACTTGTTGCCTAATATATCCCACCCCTTGACAGGTGCCACTGGAACGAGATGGGCAATGTTATTCACCTTCACCTGTCAGTGGTTTTTATGTTGTGGTTGATATGTATAGAATTCTATCATTTTGGTGACACCTTGTGTTAGAAATTCTAGTTCCCTGAAAACGTCTCCATCGCTCGCCTTTCACTCAAGCGACACAAGCTTTTCACTGAGCTTGACGTGATTTAAAAGAGATGTTTTATATCTCTCGCTAAGATTACATCACTCTATCTGATAAAACAACAATCACACAAACAAAGGAGGGAGGGAGGGAGGGAGGGAAGGAAAAGAAGTGGAGAAGCCATGAGGGGAGGGCTCGCCACAGCTGGGACCAACACCCACACCCTCTAGCACCTTGTGACGCCATCTACCCTTCCGTTGCTCCAAGCACTAAAAAAAACAACAGAAAACTTAACAGCTAGGAAATAACGCCCCCCCCCCCGAGTTTGATTTCCGCTCAGCGCTACAGTTTTGTTTATCCCAGTCCTCTGCCAAGGGACCTTATTGAATAATGAACGAAAACATATGCACTTGATTTATTTTTTTATGTCCGCACGCTGTATGGGACTATATGTCGTCTGGGGTTTTGGTCCTCCTAATATCGCGATATAGCTACATGTCGTCCTTAGGGCTGCGTTTTCTGAACCTCTTAGACCGCTCTAGCTGCTCGGTCTGAATAAACATAATTTCTATCCTTTCAGCCCGGCTGCGTCAACACCACGGAGGCGGACATCAAGAAGTCATCCCGCATGAAGCAGCCTCATAAAACCAGGAAGGTGAGAAACATTCAACAGATGCACTGCAAGAAATCAATGAGAGCTCTTTGATCAGGAACTTCATACAAGTCAATTTTAGTGAAAATGTATATTTTCCCAAGTGAGATCTACAGTAGATTGGTTTATATATATACACTCACTGAGCACTTTATTAGGAACACTATACTAATACTGGGTAAGGCCTCTCTTTGCTCTTAAAACAGCCTCAATTCTTCTTGGCATGGAATGTTGGAAACATTCCTTTGAGATTGTGGTCCATGTTGACATGATTGCACTGCATAATTCCTGCAAATTTGTCAGCTGCACAGTCACGCTGCAAATCTCCCGTTCTATCACACCCCAAAGCTGTTCTGTTGGATTCAGATCCGGTGACTGGGAAGGCCACTGAAGAACATTAAAGTCAGTCATGTTCGTGGAACCAGTTTGAGACATACGGTGTATTATCATGCTGGAAGTAGCCATTAGGAGATGCTCATGGTCAGCAACAGCAGTCAAATAGGCTGTGGCATTCAAGAGATGATTCATGGGTGTTAAGGGCCCAAAGAGTGCCAAGAAAAAATTCCCCACACCATTACCACCAGCCTGGAATGTTGACACAAGGCAGGTTGGGTCCATGGATTCATGCTGTTGGTGCCAAATTTTGAACCTACCATCTGTGTGACTCAGCAGAAATTGAGATTCATCAGACCAGGCTACGTTTTTCCAGTCTTGCGTGGAAAGTGGAAAAGTGGAACCCGACGTGGTCTTCTGCTGTTCCTCGAGGTTCGACGTGTTGAGCATTCGGAAATGCGTTTCTGCTCATCACAATTGGCCATTCTCCGTTGACCTCTCTCATCAACAAGGCGTTGAACAAAAAAAAAACATGTTATTGCCAAAGCGATAAGCAGTTACAGAAACACTCAAACCAGCCCGTCTGGCACCAGCAGTCATATCATGGTAAAAACACTGAGATCACATTTTTTCCCCCCATTCTATTTCTGCAGCTGTTGACCCATATCTGTATAATTGTATGCAGGCTGATTAGATAATTGCATGAATAAGTAGTTGTACAGGTGTTCCTAATAAAGTGTTCAGTGAGTGTATATACACTGAATATGTATATTCTATGTGTCTGTGGCTTGTTAGGATTTTATTTTAAGTGTTAAGCTGAGAGAAACACATAAAGTACTCAGCTTGGTGTCGTATGTGGATTGCGTCCCTTGTGTAGCTGTAATAATAATGTTTACACCTGCAGTGTGCAAATATAATGTTTTTTTCTGGTTAAGTAAAAGCAAGTTTGCTTTTTGAGTAGATCTTCCCAGTTTCACGAAGTTGATTTTCAGTAAATTTCTGTCCTCCAGGGCTGCTGCAGATCCTTAGTCTAAAAAATGTCTTCATTCCACTTTTAGAAATGTGACCGTAAGCCATTAAATAGTCTTGAATTTCAGTGCGTGAGGTCTCAGTTTTAACACAAACATTTTGACCGATTTTATTTGTGTTACTTACTCTCAAATTTAGTGTATTGTTTCTGCAGTTATAAAACTCTAAATGCACTGAACCTTGTCCTTAA
Source organism: Zeus faber (assembly GCF_960531495.2). Taxonomy (NCBI): domain Eukaryota; kingdom Metazoa; phylum Chordata; class Actinopteri; order Zeiformes; family Zeidae; genus Zeus; species Zeus faber. Next base: position 12,974,778 of record NC_137207.1, read on the forward strand.
TTGTAGTTAAAATGTGGTCGATAAAGACCTTAATCAAGACTTTCTTTATTGAGGTCTTTATTAAATTTATTATGTACGTAACTCTCTGATAGTTGTTGTTGGGTTTGTTTGTGTGGTTTTAAATAACATGTCTTCTTGTTGGTTTCCCCCTTTACCTTCCTACAACTCCCTGTTTTCTCTTCCACTTACACACGTTACAATCACCACTGTCCTCCTACCCTCCACCTCCTGTTTCTCTCTGTTTTTGCCTTTTTCCCCTTCTCTTTCTTTACTTTTATAAAAAAAATGTGTTTTTTTTTAACACAATCTCCTTCTCACTCCTTCTTTAATTAGTCCGTCTATGGAGACGTAGAGAGGGATGCAGACGGGAGAGTGAGTTGTGTAAAACAAAACGGTGTTGAGTTTTGCCGCCACTCTCCCGCTCCTTCCCTCACTCTCTCCCTTCTCCTCCCATATGGCGTGCGTGCGTGCGTGTAGTCAGTGTACGGTCTGCAGAATGACGTGCGGAGCCACAGCCCGACCAACACACCGGCACCGGAGGTCAAGGCGCCCACAGAGGAGGAGCTACGGCAGCAGGCAAGTCATCACCCTCCTATGTGATGTAACAACAGTGGGCAACCTGCTTTTAACCCTTATTAAAACAACCACAACAATTATTACAATAATTAATAAGAATAATCATTATTTTGTTATTTGTTAATAACAAATAAAGCAGTAACGATCCTGTCCCCTGGAAACATTTCCAAATGTCCTTAATAAAAAGAGAAAATGATTGTATGAAGCTAAAAGTCTTTGACGGTTGAAAAAGAGCTACAATACAAATAAAATGTATTATGACTAAAGGGTGACTCGGACTAAATAATGTTATTGCCGTTTTTGATCCACTTTAATGTTAAGATACTGTATGTACAATATCCTACAGTTTGAGGTTTGATGGAAAGATTTGTCTGATATAGTACGTCACATGACCAACTCAGAGATTTTGAGTCGTATAACAGTGTGATATATAAAAATACACATATTGATACCTGTGATCCCTAAGCACCACTTATAACACTTCCTATATCTCTTCCTCCCTCCTTCCATGCACCAGATCCAGTTTGGGCAAGCGCAGCTGGACAGACACCGGTTAAAGATGTCCAAAGTGGCAGATGGGTAAGTCGGCCGCCGACCAACTGCATGTTTGTTCGTTCGTTCTTCCTTGTAACAATCTGAAGCCTCTCCCACTTGAAGTCCAGTCCGTATAATTCGTAGAATCCTGTTTTTGAATTCGGTGCAATCTGTGCATCTTCAACGCATCGATGCACGGAGTGAAACTGCCAACCGAGCAGGTTCCACACGTCCTTATCCATCACACACAGGAAACTGTCCAGTCTGCTCTCTCTGTCCCACATAGCAAACCCTGGATCTGTAGAACTGATCTGGCCCGGCTCCACTTTCCACACTGGCCCAAAAACTAGTGCGGATCTGGGTTGAAAACGGACCGGAATTATCTCTGTATCTGTCTTGTGTTATTCTGAAGTAGTTCAGTCTGTTCAGCACAGAGCCATCTTCTCTCTCTCTCTCTCTCAGTCTGATAAGCTACACGGAGCAGTACATGGAGTACGACCCGTTCTTCTCGACTCCAGAACCTTCCAACCCCTGGATGTCCGACGACACCACGTGCTGGGAGCTGGAGGCCAGGTACTGTTTCCACACAACACTAGAGTAGCTGTACTAGAACTATAGGACAGTTCAATTAGTTCATGACTGATTTGTCATTCACATGATAGGATTATGATTTGGAAGACGGGGGGGGGGGGGGAGAACGAAAAGATCAAACGTGTGTTGAATCATTTTAAAAGTCACTTTGGGGTCCTTCCACTGCGCTTGTACCCCAGGGATGTGAACCTCTCTCTCTGTGTGTGACACCAGCTGCTACTTTAGTCGCGCAACATCCTCATTAGCACTGCGGCCATTTTGGCTCCGCTTCGACCGTCTGTCCCTCGCGTCCTTTCCCCAGGACTTCCAGATCAGAGACGGCTCAGGAGGGAGAGTTTGATAGAAGATGCAGAATTATTATATATTACTTCTTAATTGGAGGCCTTCAATTGTGGATGGTTTTCTACAGTGGTGGGTGCATTCTTGCAAACATTTGGTTGGATGAAGTTAACTCTTGGAACTGCATCCGTGACGGACCAGCTGTAGTCGTCTGTTCATCAGTGCAAGCTTTCCCACATTTTAGCTCAGCAGCTGTTTTTCCACCGTCTCTCCCTAATGTGCAGCAAGGAGCCGGTGCAGCACAGAGTGCGGCGATGGGGATTCGGCTTCAACGAGGTTCTGAAGGACCCGGTGGGGCGGGAGCAGTTCCTCAAATTCTTGGAGTCAGAGTTCAGCTCTGAAAACCTCAGGTTGGTGCAATCAGTGCTGGAGCTTCAGTCGCTCGTTTTCCATCGTTACTGATTGTACTTTTTTTTTTGTCTGTTGGCTTTTGTTACTACGGGGGCGATGAATCATTCAAATCCAAAGCCATTCCCAGTTGGTGTTGATTGCTGTTTTTCAGAGAAAATACACGTGTCTAAAATGTAAGATCAGGAAATAACTACCTAGGAATGTGCACGATCAATCAGTCAGTTCTTTCGTGTCTGATCACGTTGGTTGAGTTTAACTACAGTATTTTCTACTTTACTTGACACCTACGTTTTTTGGATTCTTGTCAGTTCTTCGTGCAGTATGTCTGCAGCAGACTGAAGTGATCACTAAGTTTGTTCTTTCTCTTGTATACTTTGCGTTCTTGTAGATATGACGTTTCCAAGTAAAGTCAGTGGTTAATGTCATGGTTCAGGTTCTGGTTGGCCGTCCAGGAGCTGAAGAAGCGTCCCATACGGGAGGTCCCCACGGGGGTCCAGGAGATCTGGCAGGAGTTCCTGGCTCCGGGAGCTCCCAGCGCCATCAACGTGGACTCCAAGAGCTACGGCAAGACCACCCAGAATATCAAGGACCCGGGACGCTACACCTTTGAGGACGCACAGGTGAGGGCGGTTATCGCTTTTTTGAGTCTCTCAAGTACACTCCAGCACCAAACAAAGACTTTGATTTTCTATCAGATGTGTATCCAGGCCGTTTGGTTACATCCAAACTGCAGGTGAAAGCATCTCGAGTGATATTCTGGCAGAGATGTGCTTCTTCTTACATCAGCGTGAACAGCGCGAGTCAAAACTGGAATCTCTTTTGCGTTCACGTGGTCCTAAATTTGATGTATGCAACCGCAGTATTATTTTTATGCCATTCCATGGTTAATATTTTGGGAAAGCGCTCTAGTCAACGTTCAATCGACAAGCAGCAGAATCCTTCAGAGCCGGTGTAGGACGCTGTCCCGGACTTGAGATTTAATTCAAGAGGACGGATCTGAGTACTTCTGGCTCATGGCAAACATTGCAGTTAACCCGATAATGGAATTTGTAACCTGATCTGTGTCTTCCTTCCCGTCTCTCCATGCAGGAGCACATCTACAAGCTTATGAAGAGTGACTCATACAGCCGCTTCATCCGCTCCAGTTCCTACCAGGAGCTGCTGCAGGCCAAGAAGAAGGTAAAGGTCAAGAGGGAGACGGTTGTTTGACACAAACACACACAGCAACCAGAAATACCTCAATTAGTATATTGCAGATGGTGTAATGCAAATGTCCGACATACTGCTATTTGCATCGTTTGCCGCTAGAATAACCAAACCTCCTTGGCAGTGTGGACACCAGTGTTAAAGGAAAACAGGTTTTTTTTTTGTTATTTAACCTACTGTAAGCCCCATTTTTCAATCATTGTGAGTGAACTCTAGGGATGGCATCCATATTTTTTAAGGTTCAGGTTAAAAAAAAAAAAAAAAAAAAAAAGGCAGCGGCGCCTACAACACATTTCTACCACAGCAGAGCTCTGTGGTCAAAAGACCACTTGCTTCTTCTCATTCTTCACCTGTTTACTCTATAAGCTGTCCACACTGCTGCTCTGTAGAGGAATTGGGTTTCTTTTGTTTTTGGTTTCTTTTATGCCTGCCTCTTTGCTTTCCTCCTCCATGCCTGCTTTGCCTGTTTGTGTTATTTTTTGGTTAAGTTGGAAAGTACTGGGGAAGCTGGCAGCACTTTTGAAAGATTTTCTTGCAATGTGGTAAGTGGCAGAACTCATTCAGATGAAAAGCCAAGCGCTCATTTGAATAAACCATCACACCTCAAATACACAATGTATTTATCTCTATTTCCCAGATTCAGACAAGACGGTGAATTTCATTTGGTAAGTGATATTGTAACTTCCTCCCTTGTCTCCTGTTTCTTTACTCAATATAATTCTGCTTTAGAGAATTGTCCTGCCACTTTACTGTTTTTATGTTTAATCACTTCTTCATAATAAGTATGTTCACTGTTATCATTGTTGCTTTTTATCTGCAGAAGGTCAATACCAATGTGTTAGCTCAGTGCATGGCTGCAGAGGGAATCGCCTAGCTCCTGGGAAATGCACCTTCCAGCATCTCAAAAACTCAGTTATTGAAGCAACACATAACCGTGGTGTTTTATGCAGCTACATTCCGCTGTGAAGCCTTGTGCCAGAGCCTCCCAACTCAGCTGGTAATTAAAAGTAGTTGAGAATGCTGCAGCATTTAAAACTACTACAGTTTCGTTTTTACTGGTCCTAAAGATGAATTGCGGAAATAACAGATTTTTAAATGCTGGAGCTGGGCCGGTTGTCCCTGCAGCCGTACGTTGAGCTAACACAACTGGAAAGTGTCTCAGTACTGGACACACAGAGATGAACGTGGTACTGATCTTAGTGTGGTAAGATGGACAAAAAGCTCCCACAAGAATGATAACATACTTATTGTGAAGCATAGATTAAGTAGAAACAGTACGGGGGCAAGAAAATTATTATTGGGGCATTTGCGACAAGAGTAGGTTTATGTTTTGAAAATATACGTGGCCACCAAATTTGCTTAAATGTTGTGGAACGTGTTGAGTCTGGATGCCAGAATTTCAGACATTTCTTTCCCCTCTTCTATTAAAGCTTTTAACCAGAGAAGAGGCGTGGGTTCAGGGTGGGAGTTCTCCACCTTGCGTTCATGCTAGATACACATTTATTTGTTAATTAGCACAAAAACTGACAAAGTGGGATAAGATGTCTCTGTGACATACAGGGTTTCAGCTCCAATAATTACTTTTTAGAACTATATGTATAAACTGGTGCTAGAACTGAGGAGATAAGAACAACTAGTGACATAGCATAACCAAGATCCACCAAATGGTTTAGACTTGAAAGCTCATTGTAGGTCTCTGTCCAAAAAGTCTAAACCATGTGGTGCATATTTCCATTATTCAAGATTTATCCCCCGCGGCCTTAGTTCTTGTATCGTGCCATTGGTCTCCATTTCCACTGCGCACACACACACCTTTAAAGTGGTAAAAAAAATATGTAATCGTTGTCAGTGCTGGCACCTTGCCTTGTGATCTCACCATCTTTTAGCACTAATGAAAAACTAAATACAGCGTTGGAAAGTTGCTGTTCCCGTATTGAAGTGCATCGCGGATAAAGGCAAGCTGGAGAGTTCTTAACCTGACGTAAACCGTGTCTCTTGTATTTTGTAAAAAGGGGAACGATGTGTCTGATCTAGCCTCTTTTCCACAACATTCAAGCCAATTTGGAAAAATGGCTTCCATTTCTTTTCAAAACAAATTTACATATGTGTCGACTCTGATATTTCACCTCATCTCCAGAAGTAAGTAAACTGAGTAAAGAAACGTGAAGACAGGGGGAAAAGTAGAAATATAACTTAGCAAATGGAAGAATACTCATAGGACGCCAGTGGCAGCAGCTCCCAATAGCACGTTAACCACATTTTCAAGGGCTAAGTGGACAATCAAAACAAAAATACCAGAAAGTAAAGTTTAAAAAAACCCCAACTTATTTTGTGTTTTTACTTAAATCCTTTTGGCTATCAAAAGCAGGAGGCAGTTTCTGCTAAATAAATACAATTCAAAGCTTACTTGTATTACCCTTTGAATGTCTTGCATTAGGTTGTTTCCAATGGCGTTTCCTTTTTTTGTCCACAGAAAAGCAAAAACTTGTTCTGAAACGTACAGGTGAGAAACACTTGCACTACAATTAAGTTTTTCTTTAGTCTGAAGAGTGACAAGGATGGACACGTGTGTAGGAGAGATGAGAGTTAGATTGGGAGAAGGATGCTGAGGATGGAGCTGCCAGGCCAGAGGAAAAGAGGAAGGCTGAAGAGAAGGTTTATGGATGTGGTGAGGGAGGACATGCAGGCGGTTGGTGTAAGGGAGGAAGGTATTAGAGGCAGATGATCCGCTGTGGTGACCCCTAACGGGAGCAGCCCAAAGGAAAAGAAGAAGGTTATTCAATAATGTTGGTTCCCATCATTAAGAACAGCTTGCATGCAGTCCAATGGGGCAAAACCTGTAGAAACCTTTTTCCTACATGATCAGTAATGCAAGACTAGAAACAGGAAGTTGTGGCGTCAAAATAAATACAGTCCACAGGAAGACACGCGGTTCTATCGTGCGGGTTTCCAAAAAGGAGATGAAACTGCAGCAGATTCTTATCCGTCTCTCACGTGAACCATCGCTCATTTGCTCTCGTCTCGTCTCCAGGAACTAAAGACTTTTCCTCAGCAAGTTGCTTCTGTGAGATCCACCTGCACACGATGAGCTATGGACGAAGGGATCGCCCGGACCCCCCATAGAGGACCGCACTGAAACAAACAGCCCCCCCAAAAAAATACGATGTTGCATGGTCGACTCAACCGATGACTTAAGTTTGAGTCCTCTGTTCCAAACACTTTCCCCTCATGTTTGTGGTTGTTGTGTGTTACTAAAACGGCATTTGTACCTGGACTTGTCAAAGACTGAACGACGCCTTCAGCAGAACGCCGTCCTGCTGCACGTGCAATTTCATACCTGACAAACGTCACAAACTGGAGAAATGCGTGACCGCGCTTCCTCCAGATCTTAAAACTCTGCCCGTTATTCAAGGCCTCATTTCCCGGTATGGACCTGGACGCGATGCCAGCGATCCTAAAGCTCCTGCTACAAATTTTTTTTTTTTTTTTTTTTAACCGAAATTTACGACAAAGACACTTATTTTCTCCAAAAGTCGCCACCGATAAGATGCCATTGAAGAAGTATAACGTGGTTCTACAAATTCATATGGGAATAGTATGCAAGCGATTAAAAGTGTTTTTCCCACATAATCTCAATAAAACACAAACTTAACTATAAAGCTAAAAAATTTGGCGGTAAGAGACGTGAGATGATGTCGTCGTCGCAGTACCTTCCCAACCATCCGAGGTGAATGTTCAGTAAGATAAAGTTGCCTTTACACTGTAATGGATAAACCAGGATTAGTAAAGATTTATGGATCGGGTGAAACACTGAAATAATAAGGAAATGGGTTTACATGTTGCGCTGTGCTCTGGCTTGACTGCAGCAATGGCAAAATATAGTCTTGAATAAAATGTGATATTACGGTTACTTAAAACGCATGGGATCAATGACAGTTTTCACGTTTACAAACAGATCTATTTTTCTTTTTTTTTTTTTTGTAAGGCTAACAATTCAAGCTCAGTGAGAAGTTTGTCAATTTTAAAAAGGTTGCAGCATCAACCAACATTTTAATCAAGAGCTGGGTTGAAGAACAGCAAAATGCCGAGCCACGGGGTCTGATGGTTGTTTGGGAAGGCACCGTCTCTCCTCGAAGGAAATCCCTTTCCATTCTGCTATTTTATATGAATCTCTGGCTTCCTGGTCGAGTGCTAAGTAGAACAGGGGAGATGCACTGTACATGTTGTTCTTTTTGTGGACTGAGTTGACAAAAAACAGAATCCTTTAAACGAGTCGTCCTGCAGCTGCATCAGCCAACTTTGCCAGAATCACCTGAGGAACTAAAAAGGCTTCTCTCAGAACAGCTCATCCTTTCAATAAATAAAATGGGGAAATTAATCGTGATTTTTTTTTTTTGATCTGATCCCAATTAAATATATTAAAATGTACCTTTCCTCTCATATTCCTGTATTCTGTATTGATAAATAGGTAAAATGGCGGGCCGCTTATTTTGCTCAGTCATCTATTCATGAATTTAAAAGCATTTTGCTTTCAAACAGACTAAGACTAACTTTTTCTGTATGTTGCCACAGTTTTAATGGAGCTTCAAGACCCATTCAGATTGTGTATTATCGAATCCACATGTGATGGTTAAAATATAATGACATTTAAAACAATTTCCTTTTCAAATTTTAGATTAAACACTTTTTAAAAGATCATTCCAAGTTTGCATTGTATATTCTTTCATTTATCTAAAATATATGTTTAAATATATATTTCTTAAATGTATTAGAACAATATTTTAAGCAAAAATGTATTAGAACAATATTTTAAGCACAAAAGTTTATGCAATCACACTTTCATTCAGCTTTCCTTGCGAGACGCTTACTCAAATGAACTGTTGTTACAAAGTGCGACCACTAGGTGGAACCATAATGTTTCCGACCAGTCATCGTCTGAATTGAACTGTTGAGGGAGAGAAACATTAATATTACAATCTTGTATAATGCTTTGTGTGTGTCATTAGATGATTTTGCTTAGTTTAAATGTCTTCCACGTTCGGACTCATTTTAAGTGCCGTTCTCATATAAAACGTGAGTTTTCTGCATGGAATTGCAACTGCACTTAATTAGTTCAAGATCTCCATGAGGAGCCTTGTGAGTTTATCCTCCCTAATTGAGACGTGCTGGAGACCACTTCAATGGCCCTCGGCGCCAAAATTACTTTCCTCCCACAAACCAGCCGCTAAGCTCTGCAACGTGTCCCCACCTCAGAGAGGGGGAAACCACACTGTCTGCCGATGTGTTGGATATGGAGCGATGAACGAGACCCCCGTTTCCCTGCTCTCCTACCTTCCTCCTCCGCTCGCATTCCCCTCCATGTTTCGGTGTTAGGGAGGTGGACCCACCACAACACACGACCTCCACCTGAGAGAGAGATGGTCAAACTTTAATATGAGGTACACGCATAACAATAACACAGTTATCAGTTAATGATGAAAAACACTTCATCAAAAAGACTTAATCATATTATAAATGCTCAATACTATTGTAATGTATTGTAATATTACATTTGGTTAATTGAGTTTAGTCACAGTTAACTTGGTGTTCAGTTTTAACATGAATAACTATTATTTTAGTTACTTTCCAGACAGATCTTTTTGCATTTCAAAGTAATACGCTAATGACATACAAATATATAGGCAATTCCCCTGTTGCCATCAACCCCATCATAGACTAATACTTTAAATTACTTGAGTGATAAACATAAATTTTCTAAAGTGTTACCAAGGGAGGGAGACGAGGGAGGAGGCAGAGAGTGGGGTGGTGCAGTGGGGGAAGAAGACAACCCCGCTGCCTTGCCCATGGGTCTCCGTCTGAAACCAAGACATATCCTTTTTATTTATTTTGTTCATCATTTTCCCCAGACTCCCCATAATAAGAAGGAAATAGTTTTCCATTTATTCATTTCAAGATAAGTTAGGGTATTAGAATATGATCTAGTTGAAATAAATAGAAAAAATAACGACATATGTATTATCTCAATGATAGTTTACATCCCAGTGATACTGAGGTAAGAACAGGGTGAATAAGTTGAAGGAAAGAGGAGGGCAGAAGGACCAAATCCAAAAAGATAAGAAATGTGAAAGAAAGGAGGGGTGGAGTTAGAGAGAGAAAGAAAGTGTGTGTGTGTGTGTGTGTCTTTGCTTGGTTTGCTATGGGGAGCCAATGGAAAGGCTGGGAGGTGATAACATCCACATGCGTGTGAGCCGCCCAGAAGCCAGACTTCAAACACACACACACACACACACTCTCAACACACACTGATAAAAACAATTTCACACACACTGGACGGCAGCTTACACACATGAAAGGCAAGACCCACCCACCCGACCCCACACCCACAGGGTGAGTTTAAAACGCACAAGAAGGCAGAGATCCACACACAGGCAGCGTGTAGAGACATGGCGGCATAAGGAGCTGTGGCAGGTGGAACGCAGCAGAGATGGACTGAAGCTCCTGAAACCTCCAGGAGAATCAAGCACTTGCGGATCGGCCACAGAACTTTAAGGCCGGAAGACGCAAAGTGATCCAGGATACGTAGTTTTCAGCAGAGCATCGACAGACGCCGCGCAGAACCAGCTTTCGACCCCGGTGCGTCTCTGCTCTTGAGCTCATCGCCAGATCGCCTTCGAGAAGGAGAACCACAGCGGCCCCCGCGTTTTACCTGCATCCGCTTTCCCGCGGCCAGTGCAAGAGTTCGAACCCTCCGCGTTTGACCCGGGCCATGGTGGGCTGCGATCACGTCGACTTCGCGCCCGGATCCAAGGCTTGACGACCAAACCCCGGCGAGCAACCCCGGCCCTGGACTCGAGCTGCGCGACGACGACCCCGAAACGGAGCGGATGCGTTAACACTGAGACGCACACATCCGAGAGGCCACGAGTCCGACGGAACCAGCACCGCTGCGGCTTCTTCACACCCTGAGGTGCTGACAAACACACCGACCGGCCCAGAGCGTCTCCCAAGCAAAGAAGGTAAAAGTTTCCATCTCGTCTTCTACACCTTCCCATTCTATGGTTTCTTTTCACTTCTTTCCCTCCTCCACTCTTTAAATTCAGCACCGTGATGATGAGGCGGAGTGGACGGGTGTGACCTTCCTCCTTGCTTTTTTTTCCCCCCTGAAGCCATGTTTGATGTGTATGATCAACCTTGCCTTGAAAAGTTATAAAAAAGGACGACAATTGATATTAGGTTTTATATCATATACATTTATAAAACTAATGATAATCAATAATGTATGTTATTGGACACATACAGTCACAGAAAGGTGACTAAATGAAAATAAAATAAATACAAATTTCGACAAATAAATGTGGAGCTTGTACTGGGATCATTGAGGTTGTTTCAGTCCAGGTGCGATTTTCTCAAACAACAAAATCAGTCGTTATCTTGAGATAAGAATATTATGTATGATTAATCAGCCTCTCCTATTATCCTGGACCCCATTTGAAATCAGAATTCAAAGGCTTTAATCCGAATTCAATACATTTTACAGAAAATTCAATGTAAACGTCCTAATTCAGCAAAAAGCTGTTAAAAGCTACAATGAAAAAGTTGTTTTCCAAACATTTGCAACAAAAATTCCATGCATTGTTTCTAAATAATACTGTTGTATGGAGGATAATGCAGAGCGTTGCGGAGGGATGAGCCGCCAGTTTGAACAGTTCACTTGTTTGGAAAAAAGGATTGGGCATTGGAAAACTCCGGCTTCCATTTCTCCAATGCAAGAGGTCTTTGCTAAATAGTATTATTTGTTTGCGCAATCATAAAACATTTTTAGAACAATATCATTCTATTAAAATACAATTATGATGAATAGGGATGCAAATAAAAGGCAAATTGGCAGCGTGCCAAAAATAACTTGATAAGTGTTGAGGAAAAGTAAATAATTAAATGTAATGCACCTCGAGTATTTTACCATTTCACCCTTAGTCTGCAAGTAAGGATAAGGATGGAAAATAAACCTCAGTATAATTAACTTTAACTTAATAAATGCAAGAACTTTACCATCTTTGAAATTACAAATGCTGAAAACTGTTACATGAGCCTATCTCATGAAAGTTTTCCGGACCGTGGAGCAAGGTAATCGTGTTTTCTTAGGATGCTGATTTGTTATTTGCTGGCAAAGTACCACTGGGCAAAGTAAGTCCTTTTGGGAAACATATGACCTTATATTTATCGTCTGTCCAATGTAGAAAATGACATTTCTTACAGCTGGGCAACTTTCTGGGTAATATTGCATGAACTGAAAACATTGTGTGAACTTTTTGTAGGCTCGTCAGTCATTGGCCAAAGTCAATAATACGGTAACCGGGCCGAAAGAATAACTAGTTGTCTTTTTTGACTATCACTTTCCAATGTTGCCCATTGAAATTGCCTAGATTGCTGGGCCAGTGTATCAACATGCTTTACTTATTAATGTCACTGAGATTTCTAAAACCCGCTATATTATCTAAAATCGGATTTTGTTTAAACAAAGCAGCGAACAAATCAATCACGGAAAATAAACACAGTGATCTCACAATCGCATGATTATAGCAAATTAACATTTCAGTATTTGGCAAGTACCCTCAGTTTTTGCAAGCACGTATGTACTCCAACACCAGTAATAGCACCACCGCTAATGATTTAGTGGTGGTGGAAAAAAATCCATGAGAATTATGCACTGCCGTCTCCCCAACGTGCAACCGACCACGGGTGCTTCAATGCATCCTCTCACAAACTCGACACTTGGGAATGTGTGTGTGCGCTGTCTACCTGGGGGCTTTGAGTGGAGCCAGTGGTTTAACTCCTTCTATCCCCCTTAGATCCAGCAGATACCCCCCTCTGTGCCAATCCAATACACCACTGATCCCCATTGGCTACCTGCCCAGAGAGAGTGAGAGCGCTCTAAGATCTTTTAAACAGAGAAAAAATATATATATTGTGAAATTATTATTAATTATAGTCTTTTAAAACAGACCACAAACCCTTGTGCTCGGAAGGAAATATGTCCTTACATCTGGTCTTTCACGCTGGAAAACATTAAAGAAGTTATTTTGTTTTTATGTTTGATACTTATTTCTACTAAATAAATCCATAGAAAATAGAATATAACATAGTTGAAGACATACTTCCTCAAAGATTGCTGAATAATGTTGTAGACTGGAGACACAATCGTAAACAAGAACATTTATCTCACATGACGAGAAAAACAAAGTCTGAAAATGTTCTATCCTGTCGAACAAGGCGGACGGTAGCTGGTCAGAGAAACAGCACAAAAGGCAGCAGCGCACAGCAGCCGAATTTCAGGTTTCAGGGAAATAGTAAATAGACGTAAACTGTCGTAGGATTGTCAAATGGTCAAAAAACAAAATAGCCGCACAGCGGAAGATACAGTTTCTCTTTCCTGTGTGGACAGCCAAACAAAGCCTTAAGTGGGTTGATTTCTATGGGGAGGACGGCGGACACATTAAGAGCGTAGGACCAAAACGATCAACGAGGGAGGTACAAGGAAAAGATGATGTCCAGAAGACGAGAGGCCTGATCTGTGGAGTCACAGGAACATTCAAAGTCCCACGTCAACTTTCCCCCCCTTGCGTTGTTGCATTGCCATACTTTTGCTTGCCTTTCAGGGATTCCATAACTTTGGGTTGCCAGATTGAATTGGGGAAGATGTCGAGTGTGTATTATATTTGACAACCCTATCTGGCAATTGCACTTCTCTGAAAACTCCCCCCCCCCAAAAAAATAACAACTTCAGGGTTGGGGAAATCAGGAGTTTTCCATGTGAAAAAAGTCTTGAGCGTTGGCAGGTATGGAAGGAATCCAACGGAGGTTCATCGAATTATGTCAAGTATGCTATCAGACCAAAACCCTAGTTTCCAAATTAAATTCTCTCCAGAGAATTTTGTATGATGGGGAAAAATGTGTAATATCTATATGCTGTATCTATCTTGACTACAAAACTGAGCTGTAGGTTCAGCTATGTCCTGAGGATGCAGTTTGATATACACAACAGACAGAGCTAAAAGGTTCATTATGAGGGTTTATCACTGCTTGCTGCTACGGTAGAAGGTATGGATTTGGAGCTGGGCTTTAAATCTCATATGACCATAAAACTGCTTTTATGAGATGACCCAGAGTGATCGTGGACACAAAACGCCCTCATATAAAGTACTCCTATCGTGTGCTATCGTTGGAGTATTTAAATTGCACAATACTAAGCAGTGATTATTAAAACACCTCTTACACAATGATATGCTGACTGGGATGTCATGATTATCTAAATATTTGTTGACTATTTGATAGGACCGTATGTTTGCTCGGTCCTTTTATGTTTAGAATGCTGCCATGGTCGGTGTGTGTGTGTTCCAGAAGCAAAATTTATAGATTTGACTTTCAAGGTCCAGTTAATAAACTTTTCCCATTTGGAAAGATCAGAGTTGATCTCTTACGGAGTTAAAGATCTCAAAGTCGAGGGAGGCTGCTTTGTGTGTCCCTCCATTGTAATTTTTTCTTTGGGATCTGATCAAATCTGGCCTAACCTTGGCCTTGTAGCTGGCAAGGAGGGAAGTGTGTGTGTGTTTGCTTGTCTATGTTAGTTTACTGTGTGTGTGAGTGTGTGTGAGAGTGAGAGAGAGAGAGAGAGAGAGAGACAGACAGAGAGTTTGGATTTGGCCCGCGTTACACGGCATTGTTTATCTTTCCAGGCTCCAGGTTTATGCTGGGCAGATAAGACTGAATTTTGTAAGCGACAGGAGACACCTTGGCTGAGCCGTCTGAGTTGCTGGAGCACCTAGTGGGGGCCCTGGGAGCCTGTTGCCCAGAGGAGGAACCTGAAGCTGCATGTGAATTAAGCCGCATTAAGCACAAGCCCCCCTCCCAAGAAATTTTAGTTCTACCTGCAGCGACCGACAAATAACCCCAAGCGCGGAGTTGAAGCTGAGAATTGATCAATTGGGAAACACTTGCATGGAGGAAAGCAGCGCGATAACCTGTTGTGTCTTGCAAGGACGTATTATCCCACAAAAAAACTGTCTTAAAAACATCCGTCTTCCCTGCGATGGCCTCATTAACGCCACAAATCTTACGCCCAAATGTTAGACTTTCTTCACCAGTAACTCATTTACTCACACACCGACGCTGCACTACTTTATCTGAGCTGCTCAGCGCTACCATCGAGTTCTGAGCAGTTTGCCACAGGTTTCCAGGGGGTTGATAGCTGCGACGGAGCAAAAAGCAAACATTCAGCTGAAAAGCACATGTAGAAGGTCGATTATGGAAAAGGTTCTCAGGACGATCAGCACCATTTAGTAATCCTCCACATTCGGATTCAATTTCATTAGAGTGAATCTGACTTAATGCATATTTGGTGGTCATTTCGATGCCGTTAAACAGGTTAGAATTGACCATACCGTACTCAGTGAAACCATGACTGATCATGAGACGGGGAGACCCTTAGGCTGGAGTGTCTGTGCCCTTAATATCGCTCACTGGTAGCGCCACATGGGAAGTTATGTGATCTCCATACTGCAAATATACATAAGTCACTGCACTGTGTTATACTGTTACCAAAACTATGATAAAAAAAAAAAAAAAAAGTGTTGAAAAGTTCATGTCCAAAGATGATTATTATAATAACTTAAGGTTGGCCTATGGAAGAAGTTGAACAATTGTCAGAGTTTGGACTTAATCCATCTTGGTTGACTTGTTTGAATTTGAATTGATCAAAAAACATTTACATCCTGCAGCCTTAGATTGGCCTCATCTAGTCTGAATATGTTGGTCATATGATCCAACTTTGCATAAAGGGAGTCAAAGCCCAAATAACCCTATGCTTAGTCCAATAAAATGCCTAATTTCAAGGATGAAAGGGTCAACTAGAAGCACTGCTTGCAAATTACGGGCCAAGTGGTTCTGGGGTGAAAAGTGAAAGGTGAGGGTCAGGGGTCGATTACTTTTGCTACACGTCTCAGAGATGGAGAGACCATCTATTAGCTTATCCTCCTTTCACACACACACAAATTCCAAACATTCACATCCAATTATTTATCCAATTACATTTTGTCTGTTCAGTTAAATTTCAATAGCTCCATGTCAGCTGCTGCATTGGGAAAATGTATTATCCCTGTTAGAGGGCCAATCGGTTACTTGCTTGAAGCGTTTTGCCAAAATAAAAGATCAGGGCACGATGAGTAACATTTTTTGATCTTGTGAAAGTGTTTTTCCTGAGCTAAAGGATGACTAATATCACACATCTGTTCAAAAGATGTCTTACCTCACAGAGGAACAATAAGAACGAGGAATGAAAAGGGGGATACAGTGGAAGAAATAGAGGGTGAGAGAAAATGGAAATGCGCTTGATTTGTATTTTCATTTTCTTTTTTTTTAACTCTGCAACAATGAAACACCAACAAATTAGACCAAATTGGGTAGAGCGAGGGAGTGTCTATTAAACGAAGAAAAGACGACTTTCAGACTTTCACGTTCTATCATATCAGAGCTAATTGCCGTCTTCCTGCCCCATTGGAAACTATGAGTAACATATGATATGGAGGGATCGGAACATAAAGAAAGCGAGGGCAGAGGAGGAAGAGCCTGGAGAAGAAAATAGGGAGGGGAATAAATGAACATGATGGAGACAAAGAGAACATGAGGGGGAGGTAGAGAGGGTAAGAGTAAAGGAAGTGGAGAATGCAGGACGGATCTGAAAGAACACAGGAAAGAAAGTGACAGGGACTGAAGGAGGGAGAATGATGTGGGGGAGGGAGGGGAGTGAAGAGAGGGAATGGACAGACGGGGGAAAAATGGATGCCATGACCTTCTGGTTAACAGACCTTTTTCTAAATTCCAAGGTGGGGAAGGGACAGAGGGAAGCAAAAGTGGAACCAACTTCAGAGAAAAACTGAGCACAGATAGTAAAGTAGGGATTTAAGTAAAACCACCGGGTTGCTAGGTTTTCAATCTCCCATGTTTTTTAGCTGAAACCACGATTCATTGCTAAACGCGTGTGGCTTCAATCACCTGTGTGACCAAGAAACGTAATACAGATTTTTACTGACTATGTTTATGTACCGTGTCCAAAAAAATAAAATCTGACATATTCACAGGCAACCATAACAGATTTGTAATAAATTCATAATCATTAAATATAAATGTACATTACTATGCTCAACCATCCAGATAGTTGGCATTCTCCTTCACTACCAAAACATCAAACGCCTGTAATGACTTAATCAGGGCCAATTTAAGTCTGCCTTGGCCAACAAATTTATTTCCCTATTTTTGGCTGTGCAAACAAATGCAACAGCTGTAGGGAAACAATTGGTTTGAAAGTGCTTTATTTTGAGAGAGAGTTTCCCCTGTGCGTGGAGGGGAGGCTGTCTGGGGCAGTTAAGAGGGGGAATGAGGCTCCTCTCATTCCCCCTCCCCCTTCTTCCTTCCCCGTTATCATTCAAGTTGTTTCCCAACTCAAGTCATTTATGGAGTGGACGGAGCTGTAGTTTGTGGCCCCACACAATCCCTGCCAGACTGGCAAGAAGGCAGCGGCACGAAGATGTCCCTCTGACCAGCTCTGTCTTGAAGGCTTTACCATTCCCGGAATTTCTCCACTGCAGAACGCCTTCAATAAACAAAGTTGTTTTCGCAAACCAGACTTAGTCATTGGTGCATTTTACACTGATGCACATGCATGGACAAAGTGGCTATAGCTGACATACGACACCACAGCATGTGTATCGGTCCAAGTATTCATCCAAACATGACAAAATCAATACCCTTGTATGCATTTTTTAAGTTCATTGCTCATTTCCGTTAATAACATTTCAAAGGTTTAATTTGGCCATAGTAAGCCCACTTCAAATACCAAGAGCAATGAAAAATATTTTTTTTCCTAAAACCTCCTTACATGTTGCCTTGCAGAGGCTTTTCTCCATGCACTAACTGTTTCTAACTTTTTGCTTCTCTGTCCCAGATGTATTGGAAGATGCTGCTGTCAGTCATGGTGGCTGGCGTCCTATTCGCGCTAGGCGGAGAATCACGCAAGTCCCGCCCCCAAGGCTCGATCCCCTCGCCGTTCAAGGGCAACGGCAACACCTCCGGCCGCCGGGCCCGCAAGCAGGAAGTGCTGGCCTCCAGCCAGGAGGCGCTGGTGGTGACGGAGCGGAAGTACCTGAAGAGCGACTGGTGCAAAACGCAGCCTCTGAGGCAGACAGTGAGCGAGGAGGGCTGCGTGAGCCGCACCGTCATCAACCGCTTCTGCTATGGCCAGTGCAACTCCTTCTACATACCGCGCCACATCAAGAAGGAGCAGGAGTCCTTCCAGTCCTGCGCCTCCTGCCAGCCCCTGAAGTTCACCACGCTGACCGTGGAGCTGGACTGTCCCGAGCTGCAGCCGCCCTTCAGGCACCGCAAGATCCAAAGGGTCAAGCAGTGCCGGTGTATATCGGTCAGCGTCGGAGAGTCCGGAAAACAGTGAAAACCAGAAACGGTTCTGAGGAATCCTTCAGCCTTCTGAGAATATAAAGACTTGATAATATATACTGTGTAACGAAGGACAGATGCTCTATGGCAGAAGACTATGAAAACTATAAGAACAACTATTAGAGAGCACAATGGACAAGGCTATTGCTCATAGTTGAGTCACATTCACCAAATGAAGCACATTGTAAAATGCTCTATGCTCTACTTTAACACTGGTTTTGATTTTGGTCATACATTTTTTCAGAGCCTGAATCACTGAAACAATGTTCTTTAAATCACAGCACCATAACAGCCAGCAAAAGTGGGCCAAAATATTTGTTGCACTAAAGTGTCAATGTTGATTGAATCTTAAGCATCACCACCATCATGAACTCTAGCGTCTCCCTGAACTCGAGGAACAAAAGTTACGCATTCATCACATCCTTGAACATTCACCACTCCCACCATCAGTTCCAGTGCGTATCGCTCCGCTATGAATGTTTCAGAAACAGAGGCTGACAAATGGGCACAATAGGGAGTGTGGGTATTTAACTCTTACCAAGAAAATACTATTTGGTCTGTTATATTCTAAAGAATTAAAATTAAAACCCAAGATATAACTAATATTCCACGTAACTCTGTTTCTCATTTCTGAGACCATCTTTTCAAATGACACCGTGGTGAAACCCAACTACGACACAAGCAACTTTAGTATGAAATGCATCAAAGGTGGATCAACTGTGTCCTATGATTTAGTCTTTCACCATAACAATCCTGCCAAAGTGCTCTTAAAGTAACAACGGTCTCATCACTGAGGAATAAAGAAAGGCTTATGTTGTTGTGTTACATTAAGTATCAAGTCTACTGGAGTTAACGTACATAACGTCCAAAAAAACAATGCAAAATTCTAAGTTCTTGATCAATTTGCAACAATATTGATGAAGTATTTCTATTTAGGAGTAGCTCTGATTAAAAATGCACAGCCACCAATAATTATAGTCTACATTTGGCAATGCTTTAAGCAGGTCCACATAAAGGACATGCCACATACACTTGGCACTTTGGATTTGAAGTAGCAATGTCATACTTTGGAGAATCACAGTTCTTTTTTGAAGGAATGTACGGAACATCAAAATTACATTTTATCATGTTGAAAACATAAAGGCAATATATGTTATCCTAGAAAAACCATATATCAATTAATGGTACATTATGAGTGTAATGTGTACATGTATATCCCATAAAATAAATGATGCATACAATAAACTAGTGTGTCCTTTGTGCAAGGTCCCTTGTTTTTGGTAAATACAATGGATGGATGAGATTATTATTATGCATGTAAACATACAGATTTCAGACAATCTCAAGGTTTGTCTTCCCACACTAGCTCTACTTCCCTTTAGTTTCACCGACTCTTAGTTTGACTCTGAGTCATGTAGGGGAAATTGTGCATTACCGCAAGAGCATTTTATTAATGGCATTGACCTGGGCTTCCTCCCAAAGGCCTGCTATTTCTCCCCCTCCAGTCATTTTATTCCAGATGCTATTTCATGTGGATGTATTAACAGAAGTGGTTGAGTTATGCCGGAATGGCTGCATATTCAGTCCAATGAAAGTTGTTCATCTAGCGGTTAGGGATAGCTGACCAAATCATTTTTCCTTCTGGGATTCGGCCTCTAGAACGCCCGCTCTAGGAACCGAAACCCAGAAGACTTATAGAGACTTCCTGTTGACACGTGGGAATTTGCCTCCATGAACTGCCGCGAATGAGCCTTGAAGTTCAGCGAGCTTATTGGAGATTTTCTGGGCTCACACCCAGGGAGGAATGACCTAAGAAACCCATTTAAATTTGCATAATGAGTCAAAATTCGAGCATGGAGGCGCAGTTTACAAAAAAGGTGTTCATTGATCTGATCTATTCCACACTGAAATGTATGTCACAATGGGCTACAGTGAGCTGCAATACACTGGTTGGGAGGAGAGAAAAAAAAGTGTTGACTCACCCAGCATTTGCAGACAGATGGCCGGGGAAGAGGGTTTGTGTAGGTTTTGAGGGACCAGTTGGCTTCCATTTTGAAGGAGCGAGACACCTTTAGCAGACACAGACGTTTCAGAAACATTGACATTCTGCCAGCCCACTGGACATAGTATGTGCACAACACAAATGTAGAAGGAGAATCACTGCTTTCCCACAATCCCCTCTTCAAATGTCTTGGCATACTCCCTCTGTCAGAAAGATCCTTTAAATGACTAATAGCTCAGCCTTTAAGATACAATTGATCGGTTGAGACTTCCATTTAATTTTATTGCCGGGGAGGAGTTGGAATGATCTCTTTAATTCAAATCAGTGAATTGAAGAGAAGTTGAATGGAAAATAATGACACCTGGCAAAACAAAAGTCAATAACGTGTGTGTGTGTGTGTTAAACCTGATATACATGTTACACAGGTGCAGGAGTGGGAGGGATGCAGGAGTGGGAGGGAAAACTGAGTTATACTGTACTTACAATCACACGTCTCAACTCCAGTTGTGTCCTGTTGTACCACTCCACCTCTGCAGGTGAGCACATGGACGGCTAGTGCCTTGCTTGCCTTGCCAACAGCATTAACTCATGTCAGGCTGGTTTAGTTCAAACAGTAATACATTAGTCAAGAAACAACACATTCTTATAGGTACATCAATATCCATTTATTAAAAAACAAACAAACAACTCCGTCTTTGCCATTGAAAATAGATAAATGCTTTTTGGAAATAGGCAAACCAAATTATAATTAAGAACGTATTACTTTTATTTTACATGAATTACATGGCTCCCACAACGATTAAAATTAAAAACAAAACAAAAAACAACATATCTTTGAACAATCCACAACTTAACACAAATAATCATCAAATTTGAATTTTAAAGACATTACTTTCGCAACTTAAGGGCGAGTGCGCTCAAGTGCTTTGAGCACACTCGCACATCATTCTTGGGATGGCGTTGCTACTTCAAAGATGCGTGTGTGTGTCCATGAAGGTAAAACATTTCTCTTAACACCCATGTGCATGCACAAACACATAAGCTGTAAGATTTCAAGAAGGGAATCTGGTTACTCTGCGAGGAATTACATCTTATTTAACAAAATGGGACATAGTATTACATGTCTGATGTATAACAACATTCATTAAACTCTTACATTTTGCCGCACAAAGCCGTTTTGTACAAGCAAATACCCGCTTTCCAATTTTCCATCGCTGTCTTTTTTTTAAGCTTTCATGTAAGTAGCACAAAGGTATCTGGCACTAAAATCAATTGGGCTAACTGATCCAGCATTCTTAAAAACAAAGTCATTTGCATCACTTCCATGTGAAATAACACACACTGGCTTTAACGGAGTGGACAGTACCAACAGGATATCATACAAATATGCAGGAAAAAATATATTAAAAAAAAGTTGTCCAACCCAAGCAGCAGCAAATGTATTGAACTGAGACATCTTTCGGATCCTTTCTGCTGTTGACGAGAGCAAGCAGTCAGATGCACCAACGTCATTTAAAATTTCCCTTTTTTACAGAAATAAATGAATTGATTTAGGTTTGAGCTGTGTGTCTGTAACACTGTGTGTCTCTCCATGCTGGTGCTGGAGATGAACAATAGCGTGATGCGCATTGGGCCATTTTGGCAAAACAAAATGTCAAAACCACAGTGTGACCTTGTCATATTGAGGATACTGACTAAGATGTACTGTACAATGTTGAGAGGTTTATATATTGATCTCGCAACTGTGGAGGAACAGGTTTGTAACACGTCTAGAGTGAAATTGATAAGCGAGTACAGTTTGTTTAGTCCGGGGTACAGTGGCTTCACAAAGTATTCAGACCCCTTCACTTTCAGCACTCCATCAACCAGGCTTTTATAGTAGAGTGGCTAGACGGAAGCCACTCTTAATAGGCATACTGTATGACGGCCCGCTTGGAGTTTGACAAATGCATGAGGAAAAAGATTCTCTGATCTGATGAGACAAAAATTTAACTCCTTGGGCAGAACTCAAAGCACTGTGTCTGGTGAACACCAGGCACTGCTCATCACCCGGCTAATACCACCCCTACAGTGAAGCATGGTCGTGGCAACATCATGCTATGGGGGTGATTCTCAGCGGCCGGGACAGGCAGATTGCATTTGGCTACACTCAGCCTTCCCTCAATTCTGACGAGAGAGATCCTTGAAGAAAAACTGCTCCGGAGCGCACGCCACCTCAGACTGGGGCGATGTTTCACCATTCAGCATGACAATGACTCCAAGCATACAGCCAAGACAACGCTGAAGTGGCTTCGGGACAAGACTCTGACTGTCCTTGAGCGGCCCAGCCGAAGCCCAGACTTCAACCCCATAGAACATCTGTGGAGAGACCTGAAGACGGCGGTCCACAAACGCTTCCCATCCAATCTGACGGAGGCGTGACGAGGATCTGTCAGGAAGAATGGGATAAACTTCCGAGATCCAGGTGTGCAAAGCTTGTCGAGACTTATTCACGAAGACTCAAGGTTGTAATTGCTGCCAAAGGGGCTTCTTCAAAGTACTGAATTAAGGGTCTGAATACTTATGAGAGAGTTTTAGATTTTTAATAAATTCGCAAGAATTTCTAAAAGCATGTTTTTACTTTGTCATTACAGGTTAACAAGTGTAGATTGATGGACACAAATGACAATTTTATACATTGAAAATGACATCTACAACACAATAAAGTGTGCACAAAGTGAAGGGCTCTGAATACTTTGTGAAGCCACCGTATGCGTCTTCACAAGACTGTATTGCTTTTGGGAACCGCACGACTCACGTGTTGTGTTAGTGCTTTACTGACGAGCTTCAGTAAGTGGGGAGTGTTACCGTTTCGCGTACAGAGTCCACTCTGCAGACTGCATAGCTGGTGTAAATACTGTGGTTCCTCCTGATCCTCCTCCATCCTTGCTGCATCTGTTTGAGACAGTACAACAAATGAAGTGCTTCTCCAGCGGACGGTTTGGGCAAAACGGCCCTGCAACCACGCTCTTCCCCCGGCCGTGTTTGGACTGGAATAGTGAAGCGAATTAAGGCAGACAAAATTATCTACTAGGAAAGTTGGGGAGGGTGCGGTTACATTGTGGCTTCTTCTGCACGTAGGCACAGTTTGTGTCCTGGTGCCGCTTTTTGGGAGTCCTGCTTGTCCGTCCTGTTCCAAGTCGCTGCTGCATTACCGAGTCGGAGGATCAAACACACGCTCACATCTTCATTCCCAGCTTGGCTTTCTGGAGGGACAAACAAGATGTGAGCGAGAACCAATATCCAACATTTGGTTTTACACACATCCTGGACACAAGAAATGGAAAATACATCTGTCAGAATACAACGGGAGAATATTTTTAAAGATAATTTTATGGTAGAGTGTGCGGGGGGGGTTGAAGTAACTGCAAATCAAATTACAATAAATGAAGGAAGATGAACTTACGATTCCTGAGGCATGTTTGGGCTTGACACTGTAGGCGGCCTTTTCCTTTGCCTGTCTGAAACACTCTTCTGCTACTTTTAATCTGGACATTAAGACAGGTAAACAATTAAATTAGTGCAGGAATTATTGCACAATAATGAGACTGGATAGCGGTCATACATAAACACACATAATAAGAACAGGTTCAAGGCCATCTTTCGTACGTGTTTTTGATTTTAGGATCTGAGAGGCATACGGATCAGTTTTCATTCAACCGTTCATAACCAAAACCATTTACACTACAATAACATCAGGTACGCAGATGGTGTATGTTCAGTCTTGCGTCTTCCCTTAATCAAACTTCGATTAATAAAGACATATCTGCTTTGCTTTTCAAGTGCAGCCACGTGGCCAGCGCCCAGATTCTCTTAAGCACGTCACCCTCACAAGGGTCACTTTAAGTCACAGGTAAAAAAAACCACACGAGATATTTAAGGGAAAGGGCTAAAACTCAAGTGATTTGTTAGAATTTAGCTTGCATTTTTAGAGCTATGCTATGACCGCCAGAAATCATTTCACACGTCTTTTGTGTGTGGGGGACCATCATCATACAGCAGTTATTCGGGTTATGTGCTGTGATTTAATGTACTGTATTGTATGTTTGTTATATATAAAGGTGTGTGCTTGTGCATATGTGAGGTTGTCTCGACTGCTTTTCTGCCTTCATTGGTATTCTGTAAGAGCCTGTAGTTTTTCCAAAAATAACATTCTGTGTATCTGTGTCCTCTATGCTCTGCACATCTGCATCTATTAATTTCACTTTAGGCATACTTGATAAGGCTCCGATACATGTGTTTTAAATGTATTTTATGTCAAATATAGTTTGAATATGCAATGCAAATGTGCATCATGCGGAGTTACAAGGCAAACATCCTGCAAGGTAAACTCAATAAGACCCTGAAATGAGGTACATTTAGGACCCAGATTGGGTTGAGATAGACATGCTGCTTTGCTTTGTGGTTTTTAGAATGAATAAATGCATGAGCAGCGGTGCTTTATCTGCAGTTAGATGTGCGGGCTAATTTGTATTCATTGACTAATCAGAAAACCGCATCAGAGCACTTGCGAGTACACCTCAGTGTTGCAGTCAAGCCCTTGGTGAATTACATTTCCCCACAGTAAAAAAACAACAGCACGCAACCACATGCCAAGCTAGTTGTTTATTTATATTACCATTTTATTTATATTCATTTTTATCATTTAATCTCAATTTGGTCATTTAATTTCATCTGACTGAAATGTATCCACATCCATCGCAAATGGCATGATTCTAGTTGTTTTAGGATAATGAGGCAGTGTACAGTAGGTGGGGAATACGACTAAAAAAAACTTAAATTACACAAATCCTCGCAATAGCTAAAGTTTTTCACTTTTTTGAAGACACAAACGTTAGCCACATATAGTGCCTCCTCCGCTTTAAACTTCCTGAAGGGTAACTTCGGATGAAGAAATTCAAAGTCTCTGTAGGTTTGAAACTTGTTATAGTAATGTATTTTATACATGGTATAAAAACACCACCAGGTTTTTTGGAAGAGGCAGTCTAATCTAAATAACAACAAATAGGATCTAATGCAGAACATATGGTGATACAGCAAAGGTACTGGAAAGAATGTAGTCCATTCAAGGTCAAAAACAACAATAACAAAAATGTTTCGATTTTTTATATAACTAATAGTTTATAATTAACCACTTAATCGTTAACTGACAATAAGAATTTTGACCGATTAATACCATCAGTTAAACAGTTAAAATTTTTATAAATATATCTTTTTAACCAATTAAATTTTAATTTTTTTTATTGCATGGTAAAAGAAAAATAGGCTAAACAATATATTTGTTAAATAATATTCATGGCAGCGACATGTGCAACTAGGGCTGTGACGATTATTGCAACGCAGCAGTTTAGTGACATCAACGAGGGGTTGAGCTCATTACAGTTATCACCAAAAATAAAACAAATATTTTTATATTCAATTGTTTTCTGGTGAAAGTTACAGGAGTGATATGTAATATAAACACAATAATCATTGTTTAGTCTTCCATCTCATGTTCAAGGGTTTCTGCAGAAACAAAACTTTTCAGTTGCTCCGCTGAGTCACATTAAACATATGGGGGATTTATTTTGTGCGTGTCCAATTATTATTATTAGTTATTACTAGGCACGGTTCCACGGCTCTCCACGATCGGGAAGCACGGAGAGCTGTGTTCGAGTATAATATATTATTGATTTCCATTATTTATAATTATAACTATATATAACCATATATAATTATAAAAATATAACTGTTGGGCTCTTAATGTTGTCAATAAAGAAAAATGAAATTTAACCTAGAACTGGAATGTTACATAGGTAACATAGGAGCATTGAAATGCTCCACTCGGATGTACTGTATATTGTTGTTACATGTTCTCTTTTCTAATACCTGATTTTAATCTATTTGAATAAGTTTAGATTTTCAGGAAAAATACACTTAATAAGGAACAGTGTCATCAACTGTTTTACTTTCCCTTCCTGTGTATATTCGAGACTAGATTGACTTTAACTTTATTAAGGAAAGTCAATCTAATTCACAGTAATACAAGACAAGTTTCTCCAATAGGTGGCAAAAGGTTGGTAAAAATGTAGAAGATTGTCATTTTATTTCATATAAACCAAGGAGAGAATGGCATGTTTCCCTCATGATCCAGTGATCCATGAGCAAACCAATGCATTTTCAGTTGTTGGGGTTGATTCGATAAAAAGGAAGCACTGACCCATCACCCGTCATAATTTTTTGTAAAACTCAACTTTAGTTGATGGTGCACATCGTCATAGCAGGGTTGCGTTTGGTTTCAATTAGCATGGTTGTGTGTTGACCACCCAGAGCTACATGGTGGTAATGCATGGAATCCAGCTCACTGCACCTTCCTCTGTCACTACAAAGACGGTGTTCATTACTCACAATGGAGCAATACATCCAAACCGTGTCAGAGCGTCTGACTTACAAGGTCTGAATCTACTCAGTGTGTGTGTGTGTGTGTGTGTGTGTGTGTGTGTGTGTGTGCGCTTTTAAGTAAATTTAAATTTTTCAAATTAGAAACAAGCCAATAATTTGCTTCGGATTGTGTGTAATTTGTTAACCCAATAAATGCATTTGTGGATTCATGAAAACAGATTTGTGCGTGGTCGTGGGGGTGTTGGAATCTACAGATGACCACATTAATGCATTTTGTAGGGGGTTTAAAATTGTCTTGCGGTCATTTGGTTTTAACCTCCATCACATCAGCCGCACAAAATCAGATTTAAGAGCTAAGTCGAATATAATGACGGAAAAGTGAAAACATTGATTGAATAAATAAAAATAAATATTTGGTGGGTCCTGGATGCTAAAACTTCTGGGAGCTTGTAGTGCATGGTAGATATTACATTATCAATGTTTAACCATTACTGGACAGAGCACATGCACCAGCAAACCAGATATCCTTAATAAAACCAAATGAGACAAAAAAAACAAAGAACTTAATCTGCAATCATTTTACGTCTCAGCAGTTTTCCTCATCAACATTTATATTTTGAAGGAGAATCATTTTTTAAACTGCCAGCACTAAGAAGCAATATCATCCCAAGATGGAATAAAGTAAACCAATCGGCTGTGTACGTCAACATACCTGTCCTGGAGAATTGTCTTATTCTCCTTCTTCCACTGGTCCTTAAAGTCAGAAGAGAATTCATGCCAGAGAGAGAAAAAGGTGTTTGGAGACACTTCTTTCTCCCCTGATTTGGCCTTTACTGAGAAGAACACACTCAGCTCCAGGAACCTGGGCAAAGGACATTTATACAAGTACTGCAGTTAATGCTGAGGACATTTAAAAAGAAAGATATCAAATAAAAACATAATTTGTAATTGAGTGTTAAAGTGGTCGTCAATAACATTGTCTGTGTTGGGTGGATGACACTACAAGTCCCAGAATTCCATTGGAAACGGCAACATTTCTTTATAACGTCCAAGTTTACCCTCAAATTCGAGGGTAGTCATTTTCTTTTCTCGAAAGTTTGCCTTCTGATTTATTAGTCTGTTTTTTTTCCCTTGGCCACTTGACCACCACTTTCCATAGACAGTTTACTGACCACAACAAGCTACGCTGCTTTGTCAGCTTTTTTCAGATTCAACATTACTAGTGGATGTGCGTGCCTGGTCTTTAGATTCTTACTGGGAATTGCGGACCCCGCCACCAACAATGGAAACAGAATATAGACCAGCGCATGTGTAGGGCAACTACATCAAATGGCTGTTTCTTAAAAATTGACAGCAAAACTAAACTACTCACAAAACATATACGGCGCAGCATCCACTGAGTTGTGGTCAGTTACGTGTGAACTTCCACTTACATTTTGTGAGTGCCATTGAGCTGAGTCTCCTGCGCCTCCAGTTCACTTTTAGCTAGGAGGAGAAAAACAAATGAAACAAGGGATAAAGCTACTAAACTGTTCTTCAACTTGAACAAAATTAACAATGCTCAAACAGCCCAAAACACCTGAATCCCCCCCCAGGGATTAATAAAGTGTTTTCTTCTAAACTAGCTCACATGATATGCTGTTAAATTGTGCGTCAATAGCGCACTACTGAAAGAGCAACAAACGACTTTCCTTCAACCTGATCGACAAACTCTCATCCAGTAATTTGACCATCTTTCTGTACCGTGTGTGTACTGTATGTGGATCTGTGTCCATCCTCATCAACCACCTCTCTACCTGGGTGAATGCATGCATGGCTACACATGCTGCCGCCAAAATCATGGAGGCTACCTTCAAGAATCAAACAACTGGCCAATACCATGCTGTGTCAGAGGGAAGGAATATCACATACAAGGAAGTGCTTGATGAAGAAAATGTCTTTGAATTCATATTTTAGTGCGCTCAAGCACTTACAATGGGGTCACTTTCATCCAAGAATGTTTTACAAGAAGATGACAGGCCAAAATGCTTATTAAGAAAAAACCTGGGTCTAAGTAAAATGAGTCTAATTCAGGGCAGTTCAGTGTAGGGTCAAAAATCTCTTTAATTGCGAGACATTTTAATGGTGTAAAACATGCAGCATTAAAGAGTAAAACATACACTAACTGACTGATCTCACTGATCATTGAAACACACTCAAAATGAAGGCCATGTCTGCTGTTGATACAAGGTGATTAATCACAGTCCACAGGCACTGAAACTGTGCCAGGAATGTTCGCTGCTAATTCTTGGGTTAGGGTCTAATGGGAATGTAGAGTTGATTTTCTTTTCCTTTAATCAACATGAAGTGATTTTGTGTCAGCACTGGAAACTCTGGTGGTAATGCGAAGAGATGATCAGTCTGTTTGGTGAAATCTGTGAATTCCATCCAGCGTAAATATTTGAATCAAACAATATGCCAACCATGCTTCATTACTTCAAAAGGCTTGTACTGTTTATTGTGGTTAACACGGGAGATGCTCCATTCCTTGGGTTAAATACAGCTGTCTAGGATAGTCCAAGTAGTCCAAAGGACTCCATACGACATGCCAAAAAAAAAAATCACATCACTTATCACTTTTTGGTATTGATTAGGTCAAAATTTTTCAGATAAAACCAATTTGACCTACAACAAGAAGAAACGTTAACTATGAATCCTGAAAAAAAACAAACCTGACCACTAACCCTAAAAAGTAAACTTTTGTGCACGATCGTGACTGAACAATTAGACAGTTTAAATTTTGACTCTTGCCAAGAAATGTTTGCATTT
The DNA here is from genome assembly GCF_960531495.2 of Zeus faber. Taxonomy (NCBI): domain Eukaryota; kingdom Metazoa; phylum Chordata; class Actinopteri; order Zeiformes; family Zeidae; genus Zeus; species Zeus faber. The sequence continues at coordinate 13,004,110 of NC_137207.1, forward strand.
AAATAAAGATAAAAATATATATGAAGACAATTATAAATTAGACGATGAGACAACTCATTAGGTGTGATTTGTCCATGTTGGAGATGTGAATATACGTGTGTGGATTTGTGTGTACGCATGAGAATATGCAAATTAATCAATTAGCGAAATGAGAACGAGTGTGAGAATGAGTCTGAGTTTGCACGTCCTTGCTTGAGTGAATTTGAAGCAATGTGTCCTGATCTTGTAAAATACTGACATATCTGACCAATCATAAAGCGGTACCGTGTCCTTGTGAGTAGCTAATTGTAAACAGACTTTTCCACTTTTCCTAGAGACCCAGTAACAATTACCCAGGATGCATCTGTCATGTTGATTTATAAGGCTGCCCAATAGGTGACATTCATGCCAATTGGTGGCATTCATCTCAGTGACTCTCCACAATTAGGGATGAAAACTTCCTTTAAGGAAACAAGTGGAGGAGGAACAGTGTGGATTCCAAAAAAATAGTTTAGAAATTAAGAGAACATATTCAAAGTCAAAGTATGTTTTGCTTGTTAAAATACCTTATTTCATACCTTATTTAATAACTTTAGGAAAGAATTAAATTCTTATTTTGTTGCAACACTCTTTCAAAGAAGCAAAAAAAAAAAAAAAAAGCAAACCATAAAGCTTGACTTACAGAGTCAAAGGTATACCCCAAAGATAATAACTTTAGTTTTACTTTAATTTATCGATTTTGCATAAATCAATGTATGTTAAACTGCCTTGAATTAACTATAAATGGCAGATTAACATACCATTGCAGCCAATCTAAAATTAAGCATAGGTCACACAGACCTATTTGCTTGTATAGAATGGTGCATCTACTGTATTAAAAAAAACATTCAGGAATTATCTACTTGAAATGTATCACACTGTGAAACAAGATTTGGTGGGGATGCTTCCTTCAGAGTTTTCTGAGATAATCTGACTCCTGCTCACATCTAATTGATGATCCCTGAGGTATCATCTCCTGTACCTTGGCTGAGGAATTCTTCCATCACGTCTTTGAAGGGGTGCAGATGTTCCTCTTCTGAAACTTTTACCACCTTGTCCACCTCTGACATGCACGCTGGAAAATGCAATACAGACACAGGATTAAAACTTTTGAGCTGATTGAGTTATGACAACAAAACAGTCAGAGGTCTGGATTAAGATTTACTTTCACTCGAACACAGGGTTTTGGATGGAACCATGAGAAATAGCCATGGGGAATGTTTCCTCCTTCAACCAATTATATATACAACTCCTGTGAACACGTGTAATTTGGCATGATTATTTTAGGCTTGTGCACGGCTGCTCGGCCATGTAAACCGTTTTCATGGGTGATTCTGCAATAGCCCAAGGAGGGGACCACATACGTCTGTTTATTTAATATACCATTCAAACTATGCACATAAAGTTATATCGTTGCAATTGCTGCCATCTTTACAGTTGGCATTAGGAACCAAGGCATTGATGATGGGAACACCTTGAGAGGCCAGCAAACTGGCCCCATTAATGTCCTCTGCTGAATGTACTTGTATTTTCCTATGGAAAAACAACAATGATGGCAGAGCCCATTGTAAACATGAATCTAAGTTTCTTTCTCTGTCTACCAGAAAGACAAGAATAAACGGACGCAATACTAGTGAGCTCGATGAGGCTAATGCTTCTCCCATGTCTGGAATCTTCTCAAAACCTGGAATAGCCTTGACGCCTGCACAATCACGTAGTCCGGTGAGTGCTGTGGTGATGGATTGGTGTCCTAGATGCCCTGTTCTGCACCACCTCTACACTGCTTCATACCAATCTAATAACCACCTGGCCTATATTAGGGGCATTTACTTGACCCTGTGTGAACAAAATGGTATGGGTTAACGTGTGACTGGGGGAGGGGTTGCTGGTCAGGGGGAATGATGAAGGGAAGAAGGGTGGCCTCTGACGATCTATAATTGCCCATCAATTTCCAAATCCTTTTGAAATTCTAACAAGCTTCCAAATATTTGACCCCACGCACCTCTCACCTCCAACATACAGTTTGATTGTTATATAGACTACCAAACTTGTCTGACTCTGAGTGCAAGGGCGGTTGTGGCAGAAGAGCGAGCAAGGGAGAAACTGGCTTTCTCATCACAATGGGGAAAGAGAGGAAAGGGGAAATTAAATTAAATAAAACAGGAAGAATGTTAAGGGGGGGGGTAATAAAGTGAGGAAAAGGAATGAGTGATGGGGTCTTGGTTTACCTAACTCTTCCCTCCTGCCTGGACTCATCATCATCATTATCTGAGCAGCTAGGGACCACTTGTCAGGTCAGCAGGGGGCAGAGGGATCGGATAATAGGTTGCACCAATTACTACGAGTCACCCCCCACCCCCACCCCCGGTAATATGCCGACCTTTAATAGGTCAGGGTCTGTGTGTGTGTGTGTGTGTGTGTGTGTGTGTGTGTGTACGTGTGTAAGCATGTACACACTTTCAAACAACCATAAACAGTAAGGAAAATGCAAGGGGAAAGAAAAAGTTGGTCAGAGACAGGAAATTGGATCAAAATGTAATGTTTCTGGAAAGGTAATTAAAAGACAGAACTTCATACCAGTCACTTTTCAATTTGGCATAAAAAAATGAAGTTGTAATGAAGTTAATATTCACAAATAAGCAGCTAATACCGTAGGTCATTAAATGCTTACAGCAGCTTTCTCTGTAAAAGTATGGGGTTGGGACTGATCAACAGGAAATGCAAACATTCCCTCAAAAAGGAATCAAGTTCTCAATGAAGAGACCTCGTCATTGCTCCTGCAAAGATGTAAATCTAGCAACACTGCAAAACAGCAGCAGCACTGGAAGCATCCACCTTTGTTTGAATGAGAGCATTTATGCATGTACTTTATCTTTATATACTGTACAGTATGTATCTATGTGTGCACACAGAAAGCAAACACGCTCCGTGAATCAAGGTTAAACATAAGTCAAATTTGAAGTCTAAGGTGCATATAGGAATCTATGCTGAAAGGTGAAACCAGGCTTCAGTATTTGGCTTAAACTCCCTTCATAAACCATAGTATGAAAGATAAGAAGTAGAAGATGAAGAGGTGAAGAGGTAAAGCTGCTAGTGGAATAACAAGAAGAGATTATGGCCATAGAATGGGCTTTAGTTGAGAGAAATGGAAGCATAAATATGGAGGAGAGGATGGGTGGTGGTGTTATTTGGAGATTTGAGTTAATTTTAAGACAGTTTTCCAAAGTTTCTTGGGATCATGTTAGAATCTGTTATCATTCACAGAAAGAAATTGGTTTTCGTCTATATGATAAGAAGGCTGCGGGTTCTCCAATGTTTAAAAAGGAGGCAGTAAAAGCATGACATCAATTAGTGTTATTATATCCCAGGCAAAGTTAAATAATTGTAAAGAAAGGATAGTCAATAAAGCAATTGTTTCTTATAATGCATGATTCATTTCGGCAGTTTACCAATTCTAATGGCTATTGAAATCCTTAACGACAATATTCTTATGCAAAACTGAATGACAAAGCAAAGTCTTAAAATATTTAAAATATTAGCATTAATTCATTAAGGTTACAATGAATGTTTTCAGAGATCAACAATAAAATCATAACGATAACATATTGATTGATCATATGATTGATATGTCATAATCATCAGACAAGTCTTCTGGGAGTTATTTCCCAGAATAATTTTTGCCTTCTTGCAGCCAGATGCTTTGTATCATACTTGACAAAGATCATAAGTACAAAATCCATTGGGCTCAATACAGGAGCCCGGAGATAAAGACTCGAGATGCACAAGACAGAGCATCGACAAGAGTTTGGTCAGGGCCAGAACTCGTACCAAGAGTCATGCTCGCTTGCTGTAAAAATTCTTTCAGTTATTTTCCACCCTGGGTTACATTCGAATTCCTGTGCCATCACCTAATCTGGGTGTGCAGTATATGGTGAAAATGTTGTCTCTCCGCAGGTGTAATATGAGGCGTGTCGCTCCCAATTGCAACGGCAAAGGGTGTCTTGTCACTTGTTGGGTTGGATTAAGGGGACAGACTACATTCCTATTGGGGTCTCCGTGCGCTGGTTCAAATCTCAACAACGGTGACAGTATTGTATTTCCATTCAGATATAACTGCGGACAATGTTCTTTTTTTTTTTTAAATAATACCATATCATGTAGAGCCTACATGAGCCTCAATTCTAAAGTACGAGTATGATTTATATTATAGGATGTTTGAGTTTGTGTTGACTGGGCGTACCAGTACCTCACCTCTAAGATCTTTCCTTAGTCGCGCCAGGTCTTTCTGAAAGTCTTCAAACTTCATCTGTGAGGCCTGGAACAGGTCGTGGGGTTCGGGGAGAGGATATACACAAGTCTCCCGACCGGCGTCCTGAAGATGGAAATAGGAGAGTGGATTTTAGGTGATAAGAGCTGACACTGTAGCACAATCATCACGGAAAATTTAGCTAGCTAGAGATAATCTAAACAAACCAACTTGGACCAGGTACATTAATGCATTTTCATTTGATTAAAAAGACCCCCCGCCAACAGATACACAAAATGCATGTGCATTGCTGAAAATGTACATACTACTAAATACCTGTATAACTTATTCTCTTTATCTGTATATTATTATATACAGATATATATCACTCACACACACACACACACACACACACACACACACACACACACACACACACACACACACACACACACACACACACACACACACACACACACACACACACTATGAGTGGAAATAAGAATGTGGGAAATAAGCCTATCTGGTAAGGTACAGAAAATGAGTATAACTCGATGGAAGACAACTAATTCTCAAGTGTCAGGAAACTAGTGTTGATCTTAAATTCACCCTTTTCAAGCAGCACTATGTAACTTCTGGTATTTAGGATTTGGCACCCCTACAGTTTCAGAGTGCAATTGCACTTTACCACCACCGTTGTAAAACTTGGTGCGGTGCCCGAAAATAATGGATTTTACTGGACAAATTTGAACTTTATCGATCACATTTCAATAACAGTCCGTTAAAAAGGCAAATATAATTTACACCTAGGTTCCAGTGCTGCTTGCATGGACCTTGCTGATTCAGCGAGCACTCAGCCCCCATTCAGCTCCCCCAGAGCCTCTTTCCCCGCAGCTCTGGGGGACCCATGGGGAGGGAGGGCACAGGGATCGGCCCCTTGCTACCGGTGTAGGTAAAAGGCACATCGGTTCGCAGGCGCAAGTCAGAGGGTGAAACAAACCCCGTGGTGCAATGAAAGTGAGGGCTGGCATGCGCCGGCCTGTCTCATCCGCACCATCGGGGAGGTGGAGTGGCTGCACCAGGCAAAAAAACGGTAATTACCAAAGCCAAACATAAAAAAAGTGACAGTGCCGCAAAGGGGAACACGCTTGCTGCGGTTTCGTACCTGAACACCAAAGTTACACTGTGCTAGAACAGGCATTTGGGGGTGGGAATGAGAGAGGTGCGATTCCCCATATAGCAAGTCATTGTACCATCAAAATTATTTTGAAGCTGTTATTTTAAAGTAAAAAAAGTTGCAGTGTTGCTTTAATCTAAATAAAACCTGTATACTGGAAAAACTACCTAGTTTATAAATAGGCGGACGGTCTTGAAAAAAAATAAATAGAACAGACAGAAAAGACAAAACAAAGTTCCTTGTTGGAAAGCCTACCTCGTCAAAGTGTCGGAGATAATAAGCAACGATGTAAGAGAGAAGACTTCTTGTGTTGTCCTGTAAACAAAGATTTTAAAAAAAGAATGTAGCACATTTTGTAGCGGAAAATAAATCTCTCTGAAGGAAGACACCACTTTGGGGTATCAGCTACATATATGAGATCGCAATGCAATAAGATAATAAAAAATCAACAGGAAATTCACTTCCAATTCACCTACTATTCACTGTAACTTAATTGTGACTGCTCTAGACAAATGTAAACTGTAGTCATTGATTTAAAGCTTTATCCTTAAAATTGTCAACACTAAATACTTAGGTTTATATTATTTAAATAATATAAACAAACAAAATAAATCTGAACAAACACTTTTGTACAATACTTTGCAAAAGTGTTGCAAAGGCAGGAACCACACACAAAGTACTGCATCTTGGCTTGTGCCTCCTGCCACACTCACGCTGCTTTTGACATCTTTGAGTTTTGGAAGAATGTCCAAGTTGAAGCCGTCAGCTTGTCCCCTGGTTCTGTTGCCTCCGTTCATATAGTTACCGAAGGTAAGAATCAAGCCCAGTACGTGCATCACCCCCTCACCACTTTCTAGGGTCTTTGGGGGGCATACAAAGATAGGAGAGAAGTCGGAGCAAAATGTCAGAGACAATACAAAATGTGTACATTCAACTTAAAATAAAGCATGGCAACTGCGATCAATTACAGGTACTCCTCACTTAACGACCAAGTTCCGTTCCTACGACCAGGTCGTTAAGCGAATTGGTCGATAAGTGAGAAAGCAAGACCTCTGAAGGTGTCCTGTGGTATCTGGCACCAAGACATTAGCAGCAGATCCTTTAAGTCCTGGAAGTTGTGAGGTGGCGCCTCCATGGATTGGGCTTGTTCCAGCACATCCCACAGATGCTCCATCGGACCCTGACTTGGCCATCCACATGATGTAGAAAAACGTGATTCATCAGAGCAGGCCACCGTCTTCCATTACTCCAGTTCTGACCCTCACATGTCCATTTTAGGTGCTTTAGGTGGTGGACAGGGCTCAGCATGGACACTCTGACCGGTCTGAGTCTACACAGCCCCATACACAGCAAGCTGTGATGCACTGTGTGTTCTGACACCTTTCTATCATAGCAGCATTAACCTTTTCAGTAATTTGTGATATAGTAGCTCTTCTGCGGGAACGGCCCAGATGGGCTTGGGCCACTTTTGGTTGGTACTAACCACTGCATACTAGGAACACCGCACAAGACCTGCCGTTTTGGAGACCCAGTCTTCTCGCCATCACAATTTGGACCTTGACAAAGTGGCTCAGATCCCTACACTTGCCCATTTTTCCTGCTTCCAACACATCAACTTCAAGAACTGACTGTTCACTTGCTGCCTAATATATCCCACTCCTTGACAGTTGCCATTAGAACAAGATAAGCAATGTCATTCACGTCACGTCACTGGTTTAATGTTGTGGATGATCGGTGTATATTTTACATTCAGTGAGGAAATGACCCATTACAGAATCAATATATTCCCATTGGACTGTCGTAGCCCAAAGAAAAAGAAGAAGACTATATTAGCACATTCTTATTTCGCCAGCTGTATTAAAGATGTACCATGGTTAGCACAAGTCAGAGGTATATGTTTATTTATTTAAATTGGGGACAAAACAGTTGTGCTTTTGGGAAAGAGTGGAACTTCAGAATCTATAAGGCAAATACATTTTGTCCAAATTATGTCTCACTATATTTGATTTGAATAAGAATGTCACGATAATAGCAGCGTCGTAATTATGAGGTGCAGACGCAAGAATATACTAGGTATCAAACGAAAGACAATTGCTCACTCTTTCAAAGAATTCAAATTACAAACTGAGCAACAAGAAACGTGCCAATCCCAGAGAAATGTAGCAGTCAAAATGTGGTGCCACCTGACCTTGCACACTCTCTGCAGTATCTCCAGCTTTCTGAGGATGGACGAGATGCACTCTGAGAAGGTGAACTGGAAGAGGATGCAGAAGACACGACCGGAGAAGTTGGGGATCTGGGAAAGCTGGTAAAGGAATCTAAAGTACGGGGGAAAGTACAGCTTGATTTAAAACCCTCATCATTTTTTTCTTTTTTTTTTTTTTTTACCACCGCCATTGTGCCAAGGAAATACTGTCTGCCAGCCAGCCATTCCGGGATTTAGATAACGGTTTTGGAAAACTGGCACGCTGTTTGACCTCATTTTATTACATTCCACAGCACTGCGACACGCCATCAAAGTTAGTGACACTTTTGCCTCGTTAAAGTGTAATGCAGAGAAACAAGTAACAATAGCTTACAGGAACAAAAAACAAAAAACACAGAACTCACTGTTCCGGTTTGTCCAAGGGCTTGACAGCATCTTTATCTTTAGAGGACTTGATGTGTTTTTCAATCTTCTCCATCTCCTCGTGTTGTGCTCTCTACAACAGACATAATTAGTCACTCAATTACTGACAAACAAGGAGCTTGCACACACCCTGTGGATTACTTTTACTCAAAGGATAACTCCAGCATTTTCTGCACTTTCGAGCTTTGGAATATTAATGGCACTTTTTGCTGCGACATCAATTCCATAGTCACTGCCATACATTTTTGTTGAATAACTTATTCCTGTAATTAATAGTAAACAATTTTCGGTGGGCATGGGGGCCCCGCCGGCTCGCCCGCGGTTCTGGTTGGGGTGTCAGTCTATAGGCACGGGACTTGGCTCCGGGCCTGCGGTCTGTGCCTGGAGTCCAGGGCCTGGAATCTATGCCTGTGTCTTATGCCTGCACGTGGGGTGGGTTGTATGTGGGTGTTTTGGAGGTGCAGGGTCTCCTCGCACTCTCTGGGAAGTGGCTAAGCTCCTCAGGGTCATGCGTGGGTGTTGCTCTTGCTTGTTTATAGACCAAAACATGGTAAGATTCTCCAAAGAGGAGGTTTGGTGGCAGTTCTGTATAACAAAAAGCTGTGCTCTTATCATCCTACAGGTCGTCCACAGGACAGAGTTACTGCAACAGTTCTTGATGATTTAAGAATTAATAAAGAGTTGTATTGCAGGTTGAGAAGTTGAACTCCACTTGCAGACTAACTCTGTCCTAGATGCAATGGCAAAAATACTCTGTTGTATGCCCAGCATGCTGACAGCACAGGTTAAAAAATAAATAATCAATTTCAAATTCTTGTTAAAACTGCATCATTACCCCGAGGCTGCAACTGAGAAAGTATGGTCTTTTGAAGTCAATTCTCCGTTTGCAAAAGAACCAGCAATCCGTTCTTAGCAAACAATCAAATTCACTCTTTCCTCTGACAAACTGCTCTGGCACCAAGATGCAAAGAACATTGTTTATAAATGTGTAAAAAGTGTCAGGGGACTTGTAATACAGACACACGCAGTGTCTGGAAAGTGATGTTATTTGATGGAATGCTACAGTAATCAGTAAACCCTGATGAGTAGGGGATGGTAGCTCAGGAGGTAGAGCTGGTCGTCTAGTAATCTGGGTCGCTGGTTCGATCCCAGAATCCTCCTCCTAGCATGCTGTAGTGTCCTTGAGCAAGATTCACCGCTAATTGCTCCTGATGGCTGCGTCCATTGGTGTTTGAATGATTGTAAGTCGCTTTGGATAAAAGCGTCTGCTAAATGACTAAATGTAAATGTATTGGTGAAAATCAGATGGCTTTATCACTGGTTGCAATGTGCACTCCAACCTGCGCTGTACAATTACTAACCCAACCACCATTTTCCGTTGGTAGAAGAATTGAGGGTAAAGCAGGATGTGGCCTTTAAGAATCAAGGGTGGGAGGTCCAAGAACCACTTTTGACTCACTTTGTGCCTGAAACAGAAAATTGGTATCTTTGGACAAAAACGGCAACTCAGCATCACCTGTTTAAGCTTGTATGTATTCAAACTCCCATAACACGGGCTGTGGTAAGAATACATGACAATACTTGGTGGTTTGAAATTTCAAAGTCGTAAAATTTGGTTGTACAGGAAGCATTGTGTGCTGAAGCGTACGGTTAGACCATTTGGTTTGTGGTAACAAGTGTAAATGAAGCACAAGTGATTTGATCCTGGGGGGAAATCCAGCAGCAGTAAAAACCAGGGGATAAAAAGAAGAAAAAAAAAGCCACACGTCTAAAACGTTTCCTCCACAGTGACACACTTCGGCATAGCAGAGATGCGGTTCACCTCAAAACCGTGGAAAAACCTGAAGGTTTTGGTGAAAAAGAGAGACATGCAAAGGTTGACGACAACGCACTCCATCAGCAGAAAAATCTGGTAAATACACTGACAAACAGGAATGAAAAAAACAAAAATAAGCACAAATACAACTCAAATGAAGACTGGCAGTGAACAAGCTCTTGCTTGTTCATTGCCACTGTTTATTGAATATTAAAGTAATGTCCAGTGGTATGATCTCATTTTTTCTTTAGGTTTATTGAAATTTTTTTATTTTTTTTTTATTGCCTATTTGTTCTGATGTGAGCTGCTGTAACACTGCAATTTCCCTCTGGGGTTGAATGAAGTACCTATCTTTCGTATAAATAAGGGAATTGCAGCATTTGCCAGTTCAAGTGATTTTTATTTTCCTTTGTTTCATTTCAAAGCATTATCGTTCAAACCTCTTGTTCTTCTCATTCTTCTTGAATGACATACCTCATAACTAAAGTGTGCCATAATGAACAGCAAACACAAACTGATTTGTCTAAATTAACGTTATTTACTTTTGCTTTGACTGTTTTTCTGATGATGCTCAATTTTTGATATTTTAACAGTCTATTTTCTGGATAGATGTTAAAAAAAATAATCTTCTGGTCACGATGATATAACATGGGACCTGGTGGACACTGTTCCCATTTGTTGTTTTTATTTGAACTTGGGTTAACTTTCTGGCTCATAAAAGACACTCATGTCAAATGTCAACTTCCACATACAATTTCATTAAATTCATCTTTCCAAGAATGCAGGTTGTTGTGGGTACAAGAAATAAGGTGCTAAGTAAAGTCATCCTTAAATGGCCTTTATTTAAATTAAAGAAAATGCACTCATAGAAAAACAATGAATTCTGATGACATTTAATTGATTGAGGGTTATTTTTTGACTAGTTTTAAGTTGGGCTCATATCTGAGCTCAGCTGGTCATGGGTCGCTTGAGGGTGAACTCTTTCCAGCTCATTCTCTGCTCCGTGCGCTTCTATTCTTCTCCTGTACTTCAAACATTGAAGCCAGAATCAGAGTGATGAGTATTCTATTAGCTTTACCAGCTGTCTATAGGGACAGGCAGACACATACATGTGCACACAAAGGCTAACTCTCTGCTTCTCACTTACAAGAGGCTGTGGCTTTTTAAAGTGAAAATAGTTTTAATCGAAAGCAGCCGCTCTCCTGATGTTGAACGGCCGAGTGGAAACGCTGAACCAGAGACATGCAGTGTGATAGTGAGGCTAATTGGGGGGGGAAAGAGAAAAAGGCCTAAGCAATCAAAAGTGCCTTCTGGAAATGTCCTTTAGTAGCAGGGCTGTTAGAGCTGAAAGACATGCGTTGACATGCATTAGTCAAAACACACACACACACACACACACACACACACACACACACACACACACACACACACACACACACACACACACACACACACACACACACACACACACACACACACACACACACACACACACACACACACCTCCAGCAGGGATCCATTTTTAGTGGTCATATCCTGGGATTGGCGTTAATTGTGCAAATAAAAACACAGAGAAAGCAAATAAAAAAACACACAGACACATAAAAGAACAAAAACAACATTAACATTCCCTTTTTGTTCCATCCAAATGCCCCCCCCCCCCTTTTCCCGTTATTCCTTGACACCAATATGGATAGTTTTAAACAGGGAAAAATAAGGAAACATGTACATGCATGTCGTAGTTCTTGTGATTCAAATCTTTTTAGCTCCCGTCCTTTACTCCTCTCTGTTATCCTATTTCTACACCCCCCATCCAATACAAGTTTTCTCCAAACTCAAATGAATGGAGAAAGCGACCGCAGGATTGAGACAAGATTATCAAGGAACCAAAAACAAGAAATCTATTATTAACAAGAAATAACAGATGTGGAGGTCTGGAAACAATACCCTGGGCAACTTAGATGGAGAGGGGGTTAAGAGAGAGCTGGTGGTGGTGGTGGTGTGTGTGTGTGTGTGTGTGTGTGTGTGTGTGTGTGTGTGTGTGTGTGTGTGTGTGTGGGGGGGGGGGGGGGGGGGGGGGCGGTTGTCTTGTTGGAATGATAGAAAAAGAGAGAAGGGTGGAGAGATCAGAAGGGAAAGAAACAAGAGAGCTTAGTAACGAAGAGATGCAGTAAGAAGAAAACCAAGGAGAGACCAGAGGTGAGAATGAAAATGAAAGCAAAACAGGAAAAGAAACAGAGATGAAAGAAAAGGGAGAAACAGACGGCGCGAAAGATAAAGATGGATAAATAGAGAAAGACAGAGACCAAGCAATACCGTTTTTAATGCCAAAGTTAGCGGGTACACCCCTTCTTTTTTTAACGCAAGTAAACCTGGTTAAAAATAGGCGATTGACACATTTTCAATTGCCAGGAGTGGAGAATGTCGTATTTTTACTTTCCTGGTGTGTCACTTTGAAGTCATGAACAGGCCTGAAAAGGGGCTTGTCATGGTTCTAGTGTGATTGGGGGAAAAAAAACAAAACACCAGAGGCAACATGGAGTATCCATGCCCGCACCTGCAGCGCCCAATGCTTCAGCGGCGGGGAGCGGAGACGCTCCTCTGTTTTTATTTATTTTATTTTTTTTAAATGTCATGGTACCGCGTTTGGGGAAAAAAGTCTATAACTTCTGATTTTGGATTCTAAATCGGTTAGCATGTTTACCCGGGTGTCATGTTTCCGTCACTGCTGATGGGAGATGGAGCCAATAAAAGCCTGTGATTACTGCAGAGTGATTTGTCCCGGGACTGAAACCCGGGTGTAACCTTTCCCATTAATGAGAAATGCCAGATGTTAGCGGGTGTTGGCAGGTTTTTGGTGCAGTGGTAAAGGGGTAAAAGAGACAGAGACAGACCTCCAGTGTGACAGAACGTAATGCATCTTGTCTGGATCCTGTTCTCTGTTCACATGACTAGCAGACGACTCACTCAGCAATGCAACAAGTCCAGAGTCAGACTAACCATGTAAGGTGCTTTAGCTACACAATGTACTCCATGAAATAAAACTCCACAATGGATCCATCCCCAGGGCAATTCAACTGGGAAAATGATTCTTAATTTATTGATTTCACGTTGTTGGAAGTAATTGTCTGCTTCCTCGGAGGTAGGCCCCTGAGCAACAGTTTATAATACTCTGTATTGTACTCATGTACCTCACACTACAGTGTGAGTTACATGCACGCACAACCATTCAAATTCAATTTGAAAAGTTGTGTGTGCATGTACCTCACACAGTTTGTCAGGTTTCAACACAACATCAATTTTATGTTGTGTTGAAACCTGTACACCAGAATAGTATTTCTAAATAATAAAATAGACTTAAAGTAAAGACTAAATGAATGCATTAAATGCAGTAAAGTTTTTATTACAGTAAATTGTTTTTATTAGCATCGAGTTGAACTGAATGGCATTGTTAAGTCTAATTAATTTTACTCTTTATATACTCAGCACCCCAGGTAACATTAATGTGTATGGAAAAACTTTGTGCTGTTGTGCCTTTATTCGACCATAGTAGATAAAAAAAAATATTTTGTAATCAGTAGTGTGCCGGGAAAAAAACAAAAACAATTGCAAGTTGACAATAGCCATTTAGACTCTGTAAATCAAACTACTCACAATAAGTGGCAAAATCCATTTGCTGTAAAAGTAAAGGGATTTTCCATTGAGTCAACCAGACTCAGAGTTCACATCATGTCACTGAAACAGTATGCGATTTAAAAAAAAGCACTAAACAGCACATGAAAAAGAACATCACTGTGTTTATATTTCAACATGTCGAATAAAAAAGGTTAAACTACAGTATACAATTCACCCTTATGTGTGGCATGGGACATAATGTGTGTTTAGCAAATGTAGGAAAGTGAGAAATCTATAGACTTTCAGGTCAATTTGTACATTTTGTGGACACTCAACTGGGCCACAAATGTATAAATTCTCTTGTTTACCTCTACATTTCCATCCGAGACACTAAAAGTATACATGTGTGCATTGAATATGTATTGTTGTGTATTCATTTACCAGGGGTGTCACGATTCCAATTTGAAATCGAAAATCAATCGATCGAACGGAGTGTTCGATTTCGAACTTCGAAATCTCAAGCAGGTTTGCAATTCTTCCAATATTTTTGTGGATAATATTGTCCGACATGGTTGCCCCCATGCACGCAAAAGGAGAGTGGTTAAAGAAAGAATCCGCGACTTTCAGTGACATCTGGTCTGACAGCGTCCCTGCGTCCCAAACATGCCCGCATATAATCACAGTGCCAATTCGGGAACTTTTTGGACTGTTTTCAGATGACAATGATTATATATTAAAATGTATGTAATAGATAATTATCTCTTTTTTATTTACGTATTTATTATTTTATTTATTGCATGTTTAACGTAAAGCCATGAGAATTCCCTTAAAACTGTAAATTGAGCATTATTATTAAATATGTTTTGCGATTATTAACATCGATCAATTAAAAAATGTATATTATGATAACATTTTTGCCATAGCGTCCAGCCCTGAGCATAGTGTACGTTTTTTGCATTATATGATATTTACAACCAGATATAGTATTTAATCCGGGTACATTTTGAATACTATTGGATGCATACATTGGTTTTGGACATGTGGTCATGGAAATATATTATTTATGAAAAAAACAAAACAAAAGCCTTACATTTTCATAGAGAGCCTGTAGAGTTTCCAGATCCACTACTGTGTTGTCCAGGTTCAGGACAGCTGCAAAGAAAGAGACGAAGAGAGAGAGAGAGAGAGAGAGATTAACAAGCTTCAATTTTACATTCAGGGGATGTGAGCACTGCAAGCCATTTATTTTTATTGGAGAGTGGTAAAAAGTCAATGTTGAAAACGATGTTATTTGGTGTAAACAAAAACGTTACCAAATCCTTGTCATTCACAGCAATATGCTACAGTTGATGTGAATGAAACCGTTGATACTGACACGCACATTTGAGTATTTTTTGGATTTTTCGACCTTATAGAGCTTATTGTGCGTAATCACCGGGAGTCATGACATTTCACTGCATATGTGTATGACCATATGTGTATGTATGTGAGAAATAATCTCTTGAACTTGAACATCATTGTTGCGCTCATTTACTTAAGTGGAGCTTTTGACACTGGACCACAGCATGCTTTTAAGCTGATTGGAGAAGCATATTGGTATCCGGGTCCTTTCATTAATAGTTATCAAATATAGAGCAACGTGTAAGTTACAATAATACAATCTCAGAATTTTCTGAAGTTTGGTGTACCTCAGGGATCGGTCCTTGGCCCTATGCTCTTCTCTTGACTGTTCCCCTCGGTGACATTATTTGCAAATTTGGTGCTAAATTGCATTGCTACGATGATGATACACAGCTATATGTACCACCAAATTAGCTTTCCCCAACTCCTAAAATTAGAGGCATGTCTATCAGAAATAAAAAAAATGGATGGGTATGAACTTTCTGCTGTTAAATGCTGATAAAACAGAGTTAATAATTCCTAGACCTGCCAAATATGGGCATTTGTTTGAGAATTTGAGCCTTAATATCGATGGTTGTATTATTCTTGAAAACTCAACCATCAAAAACCTTTCAGTGATTTGACTCTCATCTGACATTCCAGTCTCATATCAAGGCTTTTACCAAGGACAGCATGTTTTCAGCTTAGTAATAAAAATCTAACCTATTCTAACACTGTGCAATGCTGAAACTGTAATCCATGCATTTGTACCCGCCCTACCTGATTATTGTAATGCCCTTATCTCTGGTCTTCCTCGTTGTGCTCTGGTCTTAAGCTTTTTCAGAATGCTGCAGCTAGAATCTTAACAAATCTAAAAAATGTGATCATATAAAACCCATTCTGGCCTCTCTTCACTGGCTACCAGTGCACGCTAAAGCTGATTTTAAGGTTCTTCTTTTAACTTATAAGGCCTTGCATAGACTTGCACCACCTTACTTATCTGAGATAATTATACCATATACACCAGCACGCCCTCTTCGGTCTCTCGATGCTGGTCTCATGGTCATTCCCTTAGTTAACAAAAAAAACCCTTATCTCTGGAATGGCCTCCCAGTACATGTCAAAGAAGCATGCCCAGCTGAAATCTTTAAATCAAGACTGAAAACCTACCTCTATTCACTTCATTACATCCTACCCTAGAACATAGAGCTTAGTCGGATCCATCATCATCTCAAACATTATTTTAACATTGATGTTTTTAAAGTGGTTGTTCTGTTGCTACGTGCAGGCATCTCTTTGGCTTTGTTTGACATGGATGTTTTTAATGTCGTTCTGTTGTGACTTTGTTTGCTTGCTGTATGCTTTATCCTGTGTGTTCTTTTTGATCGTGAAGTGTATCGGGACCATGCCGCATGAGGATTCTGCACCTTAAATAAATCGATTGATTCATGTGTTGAATGACGAGTGCTTATTGGATCCTTTCCAATCAAGCAACAAGTTGTTACTTATATGTAATAGAAAATTGTTACAACTTTGCTGTTCCCTCAAAGTGCTTGGACAAAACAGTTAAAGACATCAACACTCAGACAAAAACAAATTTACATATCGTAATGATATAACTAAAGTATTTTTATATTAGTCAGTGGCCACACAATGAGCCCCTAAAGCATCCCCAAAGTCTATGCCAACTTCCATATGCACTGTAAGGTTATTTTAAACTGTGTTTACCACATACAGGGTAAATGACAGACAATACAAGTTTGCTTGAACATTTTCAATCTCAAAATGAGATTCATTTGTCGCCTTTATTTACAGCTCTATAAGAAGGTTCCTTTAGAGTCCAATCATCTACACTCCAATTGTAATACTTCAAACCAGGGCTTAAAAAAAGATTAAGACAAGCATGTTTTTATTAAAGTGTGAAAAATGACATTAACTGTTAATAGAAATTTCAAAGTCATGTTTCTGTTCAGGAACAATGAAATATTACATTTTAGTTCTCTAGTCATTTTGTTCCCTTGTAAATCTTCCGGTTTGATTTCTGGGAAAGACAGTTGAGAAGGCTCTGCTGATGTACGACAAAGTGCATGAGGGCAAATAAAGAAAAGGAGATGGAGGACAGCAGAGGTGTGCAAGGATGGACAGATGGAGACCCAGAACAGATGAACGGAGCAGGGATGGCACTGGGAGGTCAGGCAAAGGTTGAAGCGAATCGACACTAACACAAGGAAAGGGATAAAGCTAATGGGGTCTGCAAGTTCTTGCCACTGGTCACAGGGTTAGAGGTTGACGAGGCCCCAGGCGCTTTATTCATCTTTATTCGACTGCTCATCACAGCGACAGGGTTGGGGACGAGGCGCCAGGATCGGCCAAAGCCGGGCCACACCGCTCCGGGCTGAGCCGAGCCAGACCAACAGGCGCCAGGCCACGACGACGCCAGGGAGTCGCACAAGGAGGAAAAGTGAGATACGGTGGCCAGAATACAAAGAGAGGGGAGAAGAAGGGTGCGAGAGAGGCTGGACTCCTTTTGTGTTTGTGTTAAAAAGTGTTTAATCTCTAACACAGATTCTGTTTATAATTATCCCAAAAAAAGCGGCGCTAAATAAAAGGGGAAAGCTGCTGCCACGGTGAAACAGCAACCAGGCTCCAACTCCAACGTGTACGCTAAGAGAATAACAGAACAAGCTGACACACACACACACACACACACACACACACACACACACACACACACACACACACACACACACACACACACACACACACACACACACACACACACACACACACACACAGCCAGCAGAATTAACCCTAACGAGTGACCCTAGCACAGGGTCAAATCCTAAGTGTGTAAAGCTGACAGCTTAAAAGCAGATTTTGGACCGATTTCTTTCCTAATCACACACCTTAACGCTCTGCTACTACCACCCACAGCTCACTCTCACAAGAAGAAGACATACACAAAAGAAAAATATACAATCAGTGGAAAAAATGGATAGGATAGAACGCCACCACATTGTCTTGTTGTGAGAGAGTGTGAAGTAATGGAAGCAAACATTCACAGATTCTATCTCAACTAATGCAAAAGAAGAAAATGTTCATGTGACATCTAAAGTTTCCATTGTTACAATAGTTAAAATCTATTTATGGAGATATCAATAAACAACCATGCACAGTGCAAACAAAGTCCAGATTAAGTGCTTTTATAACACTGGGCAGACAACGTTCAGGGAGTATGCATATTTTAAAGGCAATTTTTTTCTGTATTGCTTTGTGAGTGCCTCACACCAATTCCTCTCACAAACACACAAATCCCCTTAAGGCCAGTCCTTTTTCTCACCCTGGGCACTAAGCAGCAAAATGGATGTAAATTAAGAGTGACGGCCAATTAACAGCACAGTCTTGCAGATTTTCCAGACAGATGTAGATATACAAACTGACACACAAAGCGAAATCTGTTTTGCTTTACCAAGTATTTATAAACCACAATAGCCCAGTGTGAGCTTGGCGGGAGAATAAGTGAAAGGAAATCATTGAGCCTGAACACACATTTCACATGCACACACACTTGAGATCAAGGATGAAACAGACACTCCACACACAGGCTTGCGTACAAATACACAAGACACGCTGCCTGGATTCCATAGCGGATGCCCTGTGCATTATACTGTCCTCCACACAAATTATATAAGTGCAATAGACACCATTCAGTAATAAGTTCATTCCCTTTATTCAGTAGTAATAACAACTGAGAGATCACTCTTTGAGGCCATTTGTGTGAGTGTGCACCATAACTCCATTAACATATCTGCACTGGTGTATGATGTACTCGGACCTTGTTACTGCATATCACACACACACACACACACACACACACACACACACACACACACACCCCCCCCCCCCCCCCCCTCCAGTCGGGGCCATGGATTAATTCTTCACTTGGCCTTCTGGTCTCGGCCTAAGTGCTGAGATCTGGCGCCCAACACTCTGATCCTTAAAAAGTCGATGTCTGAACACCAACAGCGAGTGAGCTGTAGTTTGTTTGATTTAAGCTATAGTATTACATAGAACAGAGAGGCAGGGAAGGACGAGATGAAGTGGTGCTGCAAAGCTTGTCGGTGTGTAAAAAAAAAAAAAAAAAAAAAAGAAAAAAGAAAAAAGATATTCAAGTATTTATACGTAATTTTAGAAGTATATATACAGTACGAGAGCACACATGCCTACACACTGTCAGTTATGTGCCAATTTTCCGCTACAACGTTCTGTCTTCTAATTACTGTGCTCGCCCACTAAAGAGTTCGTAATCTGTGAAACAATGTACGCATTCTAAAATCGTGATCTGTACCATATTGGTACAGATCACTTGATGGCCAGCACACCAGTGTGTTTATTTGCTTTACCATACTTGTGAGAAGGCTGCTGGTCTCAGACATGACGGGTCCTCCTTTTCACTCTGGTGAAAATCAGCCAAACTATGAAACTATCAGCAAGTTCTCACTTACAGGCATTCAACCTCCTCAATATTTCAGGGTCTGATTAGGAGAACACATGGTTTCCCAGATGCTACACTTTTTTTTTTTGATGCTAAATGCCTGATACTTAAAAAAATAAAAGTGTGCGTTAGCATCTACTAAATATGCAACCTTTAGAGTTTTAGAGACTGCTTATAACTTTACTTTCACTTTAGTGTGATTTGGTCAGACTGGCTGCTGTGTTGGTTTTCTTTTTAACTAATTTCTTGTAAGTACGAGCAGAATAACAAACATCGAAAGGGTTAGTTTTATAAAGTAAAACACGGTTTATTTTCTCCCTAAAATTTTACACCCAATTATCTCACTGGCACCAAAAACTACATACACTCCATCATGGGGTGCATTGTTATACTATTTCCACACCAAAATTTGCGTAGGTGCAGGTTTTTTGAAGTGCAGGTAAACCCGCTAAAAAAAGCTGATTGACGCTTTCCCCATTTCCAGGAGAAGAGTATGCCATTGTTTGTTTTTTCGTGGTATGTCACATGGCACGTCGCGGTGTGATTGCGAGAAAAATAAATAGATAAACAAGTAAATAAATAAAAATAAAAATTTAAAAAAAAAAGAGAAAAAAAAGTAGGAAGCAATATGGCGTATCCATGCCCAGCCCCGGTGGCGCCCAGTATCTATGCCCAGCACCAGCAGCGGTCCTTCGGTGGCATGGAGCGGAGGCCGGCCTGGGGCAGTGCTGGAGGGGCTTGAAGCCCGGCAGGAAGCGTGGGGCTTCTCCGCTCCAGAGACTCAAAACATTTAATGGTCCCGCATGCAGGAAGTCAATTACTTCCGATTTGATTTTGGATTCCAAATTGGAAATTAGATGGTCGAATGATGCACGGACATTCCTGTCTATTTATGCGCCATGCCCGGAATATGTGTCTGGAAACGGGGCAAAATAAATTGCGTGTTTACCCGGGTGTCATGATTTCATCCCTGCCAACACTCTGTGTTTCGCTATCCACTCCGCGTTTCAAACAAAAAAAAGCCCCAAGCCCCGACGGGGATCTAAATTAGGCCTTGGCCTAAGATTCAGCAACTGGATTGTTTATTTCTCACCTCAAATTTGTTCAGGAACAGACTTTGGCAGACTGATAAGGTGAAATCAGTGAAAGTTACTCAATAAATAGGATCACAGAATCCGGCACTTATGCTCAATCCCAAATGGCTCACAGAAATAGGGGTGTCGGGAGGGTGGTTCCTCCCGCTGAAACAGGCAGTTTTCAGACAGGGTGGCTAGGACGCATATTAGAATGGCTTGAATGCAAAATCGGAGTGGAATTTTCATTCAACTTTAAAAACATGTTAAAAGCTTTTAACATGTTTTAAAAACACTTTAAAAGATCAAACTATTACTTAATGGCCAAGTATTTCAAAGTTATAAAAAAATAACAATACACTACAACAAGTAAGATTATGATCTCATGGGGCTTCGGTTTGTTCTAGGACAACACATTCTTAATGGAGGAGGTTATGAAGATGTCCATTCTAGGAGACCTTGATGGCCAGTAGAATAGGCCAGCCAGGAGGAGTAGGATCATTTTGCACATGCTGCGATCAAGCCAAGCAGGGGGTCAAGGTAAGTAAGCCGATAAATACCCGTGACTACTGCTGAGTCATAAAAATAAAATTTTAGTTGTTTTGGGAAGCAGATTTACGTTAACAACTGTAAAGGAGTTTGTGTGTTGTACAGATTGTACTGTAAGCTTTGATTAGAAAGTCAACCCACCCCAGGTTTTGGGCCAAATTCCTAATGTTATGTACATACTCTTAAATTGGCTATAATGGCTATATGTTTATTACCGCAGCATAGGTAGCAAGAAAAACTATGGCCGAGGTGGTGTGAAAGAATTATGAACACTCAAACATAAATGTCTACACACACAGGGGACACAACAGCCATATTTGTTCCAACAAGGGAAATCTCTATCATTCTTTAAGGTTTGCAGTGTGATTTTACTCTGTTTTACAGTATTTAAATACCAGTGTATTGGTACAGCACAGTCTCCACACAAAACACTGGGACAATGGATAACTGAGACCTGATAATCATCAAAAAATGATTTGTTATTGCGCGGTTTGGCTTGGCTCAGTTTCCATACATTGAATCAAATCGTAAGCAGAACACATCTCCGTCTGCTTTCCGTGTTTTACCCCCCAACAGCCGGTAGGGCCAAGGAGGTTGTCAGCCAGGCAGGTTAGCGCATACAGCAGAAAGGAATAGTGTAAAAGAAGTCAAATATACAGACAAACAGGCTGGTGGACAGAAAATAACAAAAAACAAAACAATAGTTGGGCAAAGCAATAAGGGAGTGTACAGATGGTTTAATAGACAGGCAGGTAGGAAGGTCTGAAAAGGTAGGTAGGTCTGAAAAGTCTGTCAACTTGAGACCACTTACTGTAACTAGTATTCAGGTTGAAAGGAGACGCATGATGTGCGAGACATGAAAAAAATGCCAATGACTGAAACAGTTTATATAGATTTATTTTGAGTAGGAAACTTCCAGATTTGAGCCAAATAAGCAGACGTACTTATACAAGAGGCCATTTTCATAAAAGTCCCCTTCACACTCTTTACTCACTCCTGTTTATTCTTCTGATTCTTTACTTCTGAAACCATTTTGAGAGGCCACACCAAGTATATGTGGGACGGAAAACTGCCAAAGTCAGGATGTTAGAGTCTAGGTCTAAAAAGAAATGGCCAACAAAACGACTGAAAAGACAGACCAATTAAATGGGACCTATTATGCAAAAGTCACTTTTTTCAGTGCACGTGGACATACATTTGGGTCTCTGATGGGCCTACTAACAGACAAACTATGAAAAAAGACAACTCAGTAATTTTTTGGGGAAATCAAATGAGCCATTCAGCTTTGTTGCCCTGTCACATGCCACCAGGGGCATAATTCTAGATACCACCTCCATCTGATGAAGTCCACCACTGGCTGTAGTGCCACCAGACCTGCTAGCATTGAGGCTGAGTGCTAAGCATGTGAAGAAGAATCTTCAATTGTATGAAGGGGCCCTGTTGGCTCCAGACTAGCACAAAACTTTTAAAAGAAAGAAATTAATACCAACTGTCCGCAGACGAGGGAAAGTATTTAAAAAAATAATTCTGCTGTGTGTTTCTGTGTGTGTGTGTGTGCGCGTGTGTCTGTCTGTGTGTCCACGTTACGTTGACTGTGCTGTAAGCTGCGACGTACGATCCGGTCCGCGTTTCTCTAAACAAAACCTTAGATGTATTTCTTTTCCGACATTTCCATAATTGAATGAAACAAAAAAGCCCCAAGCCCTGCCGGGGACCTAAATCACACCTTGTAGATCTAATATGAGTGAAGATCCAGCAACTGGATTGTTTATTTAGGGAGATGTCCATCCCAGAAGTCATTGATGCCCAGTAGAATAGGCCAGCCAGGAGGAATAACGAAATGATCATATGATAACTTTGTACATGTTGCGATCAAGCCAAGCAGGGGGGGTCAAGCTTAGTCACCCCACATAGCTTCCCACTTCCCTCTGGGAACTCCTGGCTAAAACTACAGCCCAAGTCTTCCTGTCCACAAAACACACCAGACAACAAAACACCAGCTGAGATAACTTTGTTAATATTGACTGCATAAACACACCTCAAGGCAACTGAATAGGTGCATTTTGTAAACACTCAGGGGAATTTGTGGTATAGTGAAATGAATTGTGACAATGTAATAAAAAGGTCACACACTGTATCTGGAAGTATCAAATAAGCATCCTTGAAATCTTACAACTTCCCACATTCCAAGCAAACAGCAATGAGCATGAAATCATCCCAGATTTGTTAAAGCAGTGTTCAAGCAGACAGTACACAGTGTCAAATAGCCCTTCATTTTAAAAGATTGCACTTTTGGAGTGTAACAGTCTTTAAACGAGTCAATGCACTGTCCAAGACCAAGCAAGAATTGATCCTTCAAAATGTGGATTTTCAATCCCACTCAAGTCCATACTTGAATAGAAGAGCACTGAGCCAAATGTCTAATATCCTATAATGAGTCCAGGCTATACACAAGTGCAGGGATTATATTCATCTCGTAGTTATGAGTATAGGTAACTACCAGCTTAACTGAAGTATACCGGATAGTGCAGTATTGCCACCTCTCCTCCCGACTTAGTATCAAATATCAACTATCATTACAGCTCTGCGGTATAACATATCTTGTGTGCAAGCAATGTTTGGGATAGCAACATAGTGCAACACCAGCGTATGAAAACAGCAGGTTTGTGAGATGAGGCATAGTGAGGAACCAATCCCTGAGCATGAATAACTTCAAATGTTTTAATGAGTAAAAGGAAACGTGCTGAAAGGCATAGGATATATGGCATTTAAAACATAGGAATAGGGAATGTGGCATATAGAAAAGGGAATGAATGAATGAGAAAAGAAAGAAAGACATGAAACAAAGAAAAGGAGGCTAACATTTTAGGTCAATAGTAAAAAAAAAAAACCTAATAAAAACACTGCACTGTTTTTACTTCTTTCTTTGTACACTGGAAATCCCACACAAAATCTGGCATGAACATCATGGATCACACTGAAGTTGCTGAGGCCAAGATGTTTAACAAAGAAATCTCTTTAATCCCTGTACCTGAGGAGTCATCCACTGGGTCCAGACCCTGCGTCTGCAGGGCTTCGCAGGACGTATAAACACAATGATTACACTCAAATTAAGTACAAATTCTTTTGGAACTGGCATAAAAATCACATTCCACCCCAACAGGCCCCTATGTTGAGCTCGAAATAAACAGATGTCTATCTTTTCATCTATACATTTGTGTCCTCTCACCCACCCCCTTCCTCTCTCTCCATCCTCTTGACCAAACTTGACTGGACTTAGTGAAATGTGGGTCAGATGTGCAAAAACAAGTATATAGCCAACATGACAAAGCCAGCGCAATTACTTTTCGGAAAGCGAAAAATGGGTGCAGACTTTTATTTAAAGCAGAATGTTGTAAAAGAAGCGTGCTTTTGATGTGAGCCGATCCCGCTATTGGCTTATCATGTTCAAATGCTGTACATAAAATAACTGCTTCCCATAGAAGCTGTAACAACAAAACAAATGATTGGAATAGAATGCATGTCTGGTTTTCTCCAGCGGCTTCAGATCAAAGTTTTTGTTGATTGACTCATGCTAAAACAATAGTTTCCTCATAGATTTATGCAACCATAATCACTTAAATACACACAATTAAAAACAAGATTAGAAATTTAAAATGCCCCCCCACCCCCCCTTATGTTTATGATTTAAATATGGAAAGCAAACAAAGTCTGTGGCGGGTAGGGCCTCAGTAACTCTCATACTATACAAACACTTGCAAAATGAATGCAATTTTATTACACCTGGTTGGATAGAAAATATAAATAACTCTTCATTAACACCTGGGGCTGCTGCTCGAGCATTGTCAGGTAAAGATGGATTCTGTTGCCTTAACTCAAGATCTACAGTATTTCCCCCTTTACTCTCAGCAGTTTGTTTTGCCTACTACTGACAAAATGTACTTGTTGTAGGATGTTGCTTCGGACAAAAGTGTAAATAAACGAAGTGTAAACAAAAGAAGTAACAGAGACTATGACAAAGCGAAACAGAGAGACCACAGGGTTAAGAACACATGGGTGTCACAAGTAAAATGTTCTTGCAATGTTGAACGTTTAGTTTCTGTCATATGTACAAGTTCAACACATTTATGACGTGCAAATTCTCCAATACAAGTATGAGTTCTTGACTGAAAATTAAATATTTCAATTTCAAGATTCAATATCTATTATTGATTACGGTTCAGACGATTATCAGACAATAATCTGAATTATTATAATTATTGTCAGTGCTCACACTTGAGATCTGCGATAGGCTTGGGCGATGGTTCAAAAATTCAAATCGCCAATCACTGGTGGGCGGTAATCGATGATATGGGATTTTATTGAGGGGGGGGTGCAGGATTTATTATTTACAAGTAAAGTATTTACACGAAGTCCCATTGGAACCGAAAGCAATGGGGCGAAGTCTCCACTGTCCTGACAGTGGGGACGCAGAGTTTTTTTGGAACAGTGTGAAAAGGAACAGACTCTTAACTCAGTTGTGTTTAAAAATGTTTCATACATGTAGAAAGCAACAAAAATAAATAGATCTAAAATAAAAAGACAGGCACCGGAGCACGCGTGCACCGCTATCTAGGGAGAAGAAAAAAAAAAAACAAAAAAAAAAACAAAACAACAACTTCCCTCCAATTCTGAGTTAGGTTTACATTTTTCATTTTCCGTATAAGTAAGAAACTAAGGAAATAAAATAAATCAAAACTTTCTCTATGAAAATATATTGTATATTACTATATCACAATCACAAGATTTGCATATAGAGCGGCAGGTACGGGGGGGGGGGGGGTGCACCCCAGCACCTGTCTCATGGACCCATGCCTTTTTATCAGGCACGGTTGTTTTTTTAAGCGTGAATGGGTATCAAGGTAGCGGATTGTCTGGGCAAGATATATTCATGAGGACCACCTCATGAACCTCGCACCTTGTCGCACCTGCGAAGTGCGCACAGTGGCTTGCTGTGCTGCTCCCTTTCACAGAGCATCAAAATGCCTAGAACCTGAAGGTCCATGCGCCTTTTCTTTTTAAAGCACCTGCCCCTAAAAGTCTCTGTACGAGACTGTAGAGGGGAAGTGAGATCCGATCACCAGTGGTTACTCGACAGCTCTGACCTGGGGGGGGGGGGGAGCTAGCTCTCTCTCTCCCTCTCTCTCTCAAGAGAAAGAAGGAAAGATTTGTTTTATTTTTTATAAACATGCAAGAGAGAAGAGAGGGGACACCAAAAGGAAGATGCACATGCCCTCTGCTCCTTACCAACACAGGAAGGTCCTATTTGAGGTTTTATTCCTGGTAAAATATGCATTGGTTAATGCTTCTGACAAAAAATGTTCCGTATTTGCAGAGGTTAATCAAATTGTTACTTATGGTGTTTAGCTTTAATTAATTTTGAGCATCTCTTTTAATGAAGAAAAGGAAGAATCAAAGGTTTCACGAAATGCAATGCAATTTAGTGCAGGCCGATAAACAAGATCGACATACTCTGGATCATAAGGGTATGCGATTTCTTACCCTGTAATGCTTTCAATGCCACTTTTTCTACCCATCTAGACAGTCAAATACTCAACCCAATGAAGCCAAAATAAATAAGCAGAGATTGGCTACAGAGTCCATGAGGTCAGTGCAGTGGGAACTGCACGTTTAAAATCTACAACTTGAATCTTCAGGAAAGGCATCAGAAGAAAAACACAGATATGCTCATTCAGCAGGATGTGACGCGTTGCTGCCAGGACAAAACATTCATAGGCAACTCCAGGTCACAACTGAAACCAACAACAATGATATCGACACAAACAACAACAAAGTAGACAAAACAAAGCTGTGCTCAATGAGGCGAAGAGAAAGGAAACCGTGACGCATAAGTAAAACACGAAATATGGGGAGATTAAAGAATTCATTTCCGTCATCTCATTTCCTTTATACCAGGTGAAGACAGGATATGAATAAATACGGTCGAAGACACTATAGAGCTCAAAATCTGTTAATAACGCCTTAACAGTCTGGTCAGCTAACAGGTGTGTTTTTGTGTGATTTGCTACACTTGGATATTGTGTATGTTGGGTGTAGGTTATATACATTTTTACCAAATAATCAAATGTTGAAATAATTCAATTCATGTGCATTTGAGTAGGGATGGTAGCAACATCTCCCTCCCAATCGGGGGCGGGATTCTGGGGAAAAGAAGCCACCAAAACATATCTAGCAGACGCATTAGAAAAGGAGTCTCATTGTCTCCTACAACAGCTTAGTGAATGTCCAAGTACAGATGAATGTACATGACTTTGTTTTAAGATAGCTTTGTTTATTTTTAGGCTTATAACCTTGTGGCTTTTACCTCAATCCCCCCTGGGGATTAACACATTGTTATTTTATAGGCAATGTGTCCATTACGCAGTGTTTTAGTATGTATAGGAAATAATAGAACTACTGTAGCTCCCACCAGCAGGGTGGAGGTTCCAACAATGGCTTAATGGTTACAGAACAGAGGGACTCAACTTGGTTTTGAAATGCTTGGATTTGAATATTGGGATTAAATATTTGAGTATTTAATCCATCACACAATAATGCAACATTAAACTAGGTGCACAAAACACTGCAGAATGCTTTTAGCAGCACAGTAGAGAGAGCCAGGGGAGGAGAGGAGGAGGGAAAAGGAGAGAGAGGGAAAGAGGCAGAAGAGTAATTTCAACCCATGCCCTACCATAGTTAATCTGAGGGAGAGAAGGAACAAAACGACTTTATTAACCAACTGATACAGTAACTAGCCATGTTGATTATCTTTCATATTGAAATAGAAGGGAAATATGGGAGTTTTCCCACCACAATCGGACTTTATATGTTTAGTGTCTTAGCATCGGAAAGTAGAAAGCTTACCATGCTGAATGTCCTTCATGTCCAGGTGCAGAGAGGACATCAGGATTCCCACTGCTTGCGAGCGCTTGTTGTTTAGAAGTTTCATAACCTATATTGATAAAAATAAAATAAATACATATTATAGAGTAAAATCCACATAGATAGATAATAGATGGAGGAAATTAAGTAATACAGGCAAAGGGTTGAGGAAATCAGAACATTAACAGCTAAGACTAGATAATACAAAGAAGAAAAAATAAGTGTGTGGAGTTGCAGTGTGGTAAAAAGTCACAACAATTAACTTGTGTGTTAAAAGTCAACTTGTGTAGAGAAAGGCAAAGGTTTCAAGGACAATTGATCCCTACCAATCATTCATAGGCTATGTTCTAAAAATAAATGTGATAATCAGACCCTGTGCATCTGAAACACAATTTTGGGGGGAGCAGACCATTAGAAAATTGAAAACAAGATATAATTTAGAAATATAAACAAAGATGACGTTGAACTTAATGATTTTATCTAGTAATTTATTATCCATAAAAACGTTGTCTAGCGGGAAAACAAGCTGTCGCAGAAACGTCATGTCCTTACACAAACGTTGAGTATATATTGAAATATATATGGCTTATTTTTGACTGGGATGTGCGTGCACGACTAATTCAGGTTGTGCAAGTCTGTACATAAGCTTCGGCTGCAGTAGTTTCCCCTTTTGCAGGATACAGAACAAAACCTATTCTTCTTGAATGCAGACATGTTTAAAGATTTGTATCAAACCCTGAGGACAAAAGTCAGTGTAGCACAGTGAGGCCTGGAGCTCATAATGCCCTGACTGAGCAGGGAGTCAGGAACAGTGGTTCTTAACATGGGATCTTCATAGCTCGAGGGTTCTTCTCCCCAAGCAAATTCTCCTCATGCCATTTGTGAAGATCTCAGAGTTGATGATGTATGGAGTCTTCACCCCTGCGCCTCATGGATGTCTGACTGGAATTGATCTTTTTTTTTCTACCCAGAACTAAATTACACTCTGTTTTGTCTTGAAATATAGGCAGCGTAATTATATCAGTACATGCCAGTGTGGTTTTGGATACAAAACTCAAAGGTTCAACGAGCGATCACTCGAGCCGAGGGTTGGGTGCCGAGACCTGGTGTTAAACGGGCCCTGGGGCTAAATTATTAAAGACTGTAGTATCGATAGGCTCCGATGTCTACGGTGTTGTTAGCAGTATTGAAGAAATTAAGAAAATAGATTTTCCATTTATTTAGGCTATAAAACCTGTGTCTAACTTGCAATAAGATTAAGATATCCGTCTAAGAAGCATTTGCTATTATCAGAAGAGAAATCTCTCCTCTCTCTGACCATTGCCGGAGATACAGTAAGCACAAAAGGGGCGGGGCCGCTCCCCCTGCCTGGCTCTCACACACGCATGAGGAGACCCTGCTCTGAGTGAATGACAATGGCGGAGAGAATTAAACGCTCAAAAGTCTGGTTAAATTTCACGAGAACCGATGACAACCATGCTTGTTGCCACAAGTGCAACCAGTCTTTCGCATGTAAGGGAGGAAACACAAGCAATCTTTGGAAGCATTAACAAAAGTGCATCAGATACACACGGAGAAATGCACCGTCTTCGACTGCCATAATAATCCCGTAACGTAGCATTAAATGTTATTTAAATAGACATCAAATCCAATCAGGAAACGAACAATAGAAACTACGCGCGGGGATATTTCTATTGTTTGTCTTCTGGCGCCAATTCATGTTTCTGCCGATGGGTGCCGGGAGGGAGTGGGGCACTGGGGACGCACGGGGACCGCAAATTACTCCCCGATCGCCCCCTCCCCATGCGTAATACGCCGAAAATAATAGTTAGTGTTATTCTGCTCCTCTTTTTTAGTTTGGCTTAAAAAATAAAACAAGAACCAATAAGAATACTGTGAAAGTACCAGATCAATTAGCATCGGTAAGAGTAGTAGTACCCTTAAAATCTTAATACCAACCCCTGTGTGCAGCGTTCCTCTGTGCCCCGTCCCCACACTGATTTCCCTTATTTGTAACTCCTCATTGAAATTAGTTATCCCTGTGCATTTTTGTTAGCTTCCATCTAGCTTCAATCATAAGACTGATGATTCGACTCCTCAACTTTCAGGGGGCACCCCTATAAATTACAATCAACAGATAATCCCTAAATTTTATAGGAAACTTGCACAGTTTATGCAAGATGGTTGATCATATCATATTCTGCCACTAAGGGGCAGCAAAAATTGGAAAAACCAAAGTCTTTAGAGGGTAAACTGTCAGGGGTTATTTGTCACATTCATACAAAAAGTTCCGATTAGCTCTACGTCACCTACTTTATGGAAAAAAATATCTGCTCTCAGATCAGCTATAAATTGTCTCCCAATTTAAGATGCAGAGAAAACAATTAACTTTAGTAGACAGAGGTTTAATGAATACAGAGATAAATCAGGGAAATGTCTTGCACACCTTGCTAACAAGAAGAGTAGAGTCCCGGTCTTCAGCAGCTATTGTTGATGCTGAAGGCAACAAAGTATATGAAAAAAGGCTGATAAATGACTGCTTCGAGAATTTTTACCCAAATTTGCACTCTTCTGAACAGACAGGTGATTAACCTAAACTAATGGAAGACTTTTTTGCTCAGATCCATCTCCCAAGAATATCAGAAAAACAGTAATGTCTTCGCAATGGCCCACTTACAAGAGATTAAGTAATTAATAGGCGTTTTCGCACAGCAGTAACCTTTCCATAGTTCTAAGAACTTTTTGGAGGAACCGTCCCTATTTTTGTGTCTGCAATGCAGGAACTAGGAACGATTATAGTTCTTAGAACACTGTTCTGAGGGACTTTTTTAGCTCCTACTCTAGACAAACTCGCACAAGAGGAGTCTACAGTGACGTAAGTTTACGGTGATTGGTCCAGACGTGCACGTCCCTCGTCCCCGGTCGAGTTGCATGACTCTAGGTGTCCACGTACACTCAGCAGCAAATAAAAAATAAAGTACATTTAAAAAACCCAACCAAAAAATAAATAAAATTAAATTTTTTATTTCGTCTAGATGTAATTATTTAATTTGTTTTGCGACGTTAATTGAATTCATTAACATGCGCCTCATAATCCCCGTGCACTGTCTCGATGAGAGCCCGTGCCTAATGAAAGGTGGCTAGTTAAGTGGGCCCAGAATTAGGGATGGCTGTGCATCGCTCGCACAAAGCAATCGGTGAGCATGAGTTGGAATCACCCATGCCCGCACACACACGGAAGGGTGAGCATTCCAGCCATCCCATCTGCTCCTGGCGTCACATCTTGCCAATAAACTGGTTTGTCCTTCACATTCTTGACTGTGTCTCCATGTCGGGGAGTCCAGGAAAATCCACTTGGGTGGTGTGTAGCAGGGGAACTGCTACACTGCTGCCCGAACAGTGACCCGACACCGGGAAGGGACACAGACAAGCCGACCGAAGACGCACTGGAGCCGCCAGCAGGACGGCCAAAGCACCAGCCCTCTCTCGACTGACAGCAGCAGCACCCAGCGGATGGCCAGCGGAGGACAGGGGGAGAAGCAGCCACCAAGGGCAACCGCGTGCAGCTAGCTACTTCTCCAAGTAACCACCGCCAGGACCATCTGCAACCCAGCAGCCAGCGCACCCCACGCTCCGGAAGGGAGGAGGGGGTAGTTTGTCTCGTCGCCCTGGGGGAGGGTCTCCCAATGAACCGTGCTGTACTGGGTCTCTGGAAAAGGGGACTGTTTTATTTTGGACGCTTTTGTTTGTTTAAAGTATGGGGACCCCGTTTCAGAATCCAGGATTGTCCTTCACATCGTTGCCTGTGTCGGGGAGCCCAGGGAAAGCCACTTGAATGGCGTGTGGCAGGGGAACTGCTACAAAGGCACTATAAGAGTATGACCCTTATAGATCACCGAGAGATATCTGCGATTGAGAAAATACTGTTTCAACAACCAGGAAACGTATCTTAATTTGTTCTATGGTATAATGCATGTCATGTTTACTAATACAGAGGGTTAAAGGTGGCTGGGAGAAGGAATTGTCACTAAAGATAAGGAGACATGAGAGGGCATTTGGAATTTTGCCAAAAAGATATCCATCTGTCCATCCATCTGTACTCAAACAAAGGCAATCCAGTTAAGAATTGTACACAGAATACATAAATCCCCTAATTGCAAACATTCTTCTAACCCTTCACTTTCTCCTCTGTGTCTCAAATGTAAAATCGAAATAGGTCAATTACGTAAATAGGCTGGTCTAAAGATGTAATCGAGCTGGTTCCTTTGGAATATCTTTTAGTATTCTACACACCAAAACAAATCAGTTCTACAAAGTCTGGCTGCCCTGTCTTATCTTTGACCTTGTTTCTCTTCCATTATCTTACAAGGAGTCTTCTGTGCCTGAACTCTTTTTTGTTGGTTTCTTTATTGCTTATGTTTCTAATTATTCTTATTGTGGAAAAGAAGAAAATCCAATGAATATATTGTTTAAAAAAAATAAAACTAAGAGGGCTCCGGGGAACCCCAGGGGCTCTTAAGATAGGTGCCAGGGGGTCCCCAGTAACATGTTTAGTAGTGGATTAATAGTCAACTGCACCATTATAACTAGTCATGTTTCCAAGACATTTGAAGAGCATAGAGCTGTGTCGTATTAGTGGTCGACCGAAATGGGTTTTTCAATGGCTGATGCAGATATTTAGAGAGCAGAGTGGCCGATATATAATGCCGATATGTCGTAGTTGTTATTTTTGCATCTGATAAAATACAAGTGAAGAAATTAGACAAAGTTGCTGAACTTATGAATATTTACACTAATGTTATTGCCTGCATTGTCTCTGCAGTGCGCTTATTTTAAATAACAAAAATGTATGAACTACATAAATGTCTACAGGTAAAAAAAAACTTTTTTAAAAACTTTGTAAAAAAAAAAAAAAAAAAAAAATTATATAAGATAAAAAAATAATAATAATAATAAACTGCGTCTGGAAATAGAGTCTCCACGTTCCAGAAGTGCAGGATTTATTATTTACAAATAAGGGCGCCGGAGCACCTGCCCCTTGATATCCACAGTGGCATTTTTATGTGACGTGTTATTTTTAAACCGTGAATGGGCGACGAGGAAGCGGATTTCCGCGATGGCGCACATCAGGGCGACGGTGATTTGTGCTCCCGTTCCCTTATTGAACAGAAACTAAAAAAAGAACAGTGTTGTGTTTAAAATTTGTTTCATACAAGTTAGGAAACATACAAAATTAAGTAGATCTGAAATAAAAAGACAGGAAAACAGGATCACACGGACAGTGCAGCGCCGTCTAGAGGGGAGGAAAACTCTGGTCCAATTCTCTGAGTTTAGTTTAGGTTTTGCTTCAAAAGCAAAGTATTTCCAAACAGCACTATTGCTGTTTTCTATAACATAACAAATTAATGAGACAGTTGAGACATCCAGTGAGTGAGTAGGAGGCGTGGCTATGTGGGCGACGCTGTGTCGCTGTGGGAGAGAAGAGAGCGAGGAAACAGCTGGTACTGGTATATCGATAGTGCAAATTTTCAGAATTAATATGTATAGTATGTATGTATGTATGTATTGTTTATTGGCCTCATGAGCACAGGGATCGGTCGATGCCGATTACCTCAAAATGTGCAAATATCGTCCCAAATAATTGACTGACCGATCAATCGGTTGACCACTATAAAGTACCCTCAATTTGATAGGCATCTGACATTTTCATTGTTAGATATGACTGAGTCCAAAATGCCATACCTGTTTGTATTATCAAAACAGTTGTTATTTTACATCCTCTCATGGTTCTAATGACTTGAAATATATAATACTAGAAATGTAATAATGGTGAGGTTAAACAATTAATCATTTTACTAGGGACTCCCTGGAACCTCTTGAAGGACCCCTGGGGGGGTTCCCCAGATCAAGTCCAACATCAAAACAGAATGTTACAGTGATTATGACCAATACACTTTTCAATAAAGAAATGTAAAATGTTTCAATTAAATTTCGGCCATCACTGCTTCCCAGGTCACAGACGTTAATGCTGATGACACATTTCCTCCCGTTAAACTCCCCTTCTACTGCTGCCATGCCCCCCACGATAACAAAGATGTCACTATCAAAATAAAAGCCCCTAGCACCAGGCCCTGTAAATGTCCAAATAACTTCAATCCATAAGTGGCAGAACGAAAAGGACACACATACCTCCTGGCGGGTAATTCACAAGGTCAATTGTTGAAACAACTAGAAATTCCTTCAGCACATCAACAACTTAAAATTACATCCAGATTTGCGACATGGAAAACAGTGGACAATTAACTTCCACGGCAGCAGGCCGGAAACTTTTTTAAATAATTAACAAAAGTCTGAAAATATACAATTTCTCAAGGTTAAAATTCAATGAAATCTGAGAAAATAGTAAGATATTGTGCATTGGAATATGCATAAATTATTTTTTAAGTCACAAGTTCGTGGATTATAAGATGTGAGTTTTGCTAGGGTAATAGGAATGCAAAGCAAATACATGGCCAGTGTTTAAAGTACAATTATTTGCAAACTGGCCAGTTGGGAACAATTAGAGCAGTTATTCCCAATATCGTGACAGGCTTTGTTTGGAAGCCATGCAATCATTTCCTTCTTAAATTAAGTACTACCATAGTGACAAATTAATGTCAATATTTAATATCTGTATTAGACTGAATTTGGTGTTTTTGTAATGCACGTCAGATGGTATACTGAAAATCTGATAGCAATTCTCATGGTTTCATTAGGATTGTATAGGATTGAATAGATAATTATCCATATCATATTTTCACCCCTAGTATCGAAATCAAATCATGAGATCCTGCCTAATACCCAGCCTAGAGTCTAGTAAAAAGCTCTTGCGTACTACATCTTATTTTGCAGAATCAAATCCGTTTCTGGCTCTACATCGGCGAAGGTTTACAGATTCAGTTAAAACAGATTTAATAAGGTAATGGCTTGGAAAATACCAGTTGGCATAAATCCCAGTCAATTACTTTTCACAATCCAGATCTTGCAAAAAGTGAGTGAACATTTAATTTCATGGTCGACGATGGTCCTGTGTGTGTTTGAGGAGCGCAGACAGGGTGTCAACACGTGTTGAGTACCTGCACAGATTAAAATACGGAAATAAATGCACCAACAAGCCAATTTTGCACATGGTGCATGAAGAGACAGTGGTATACAAATGGTAATGATACGATTCTATACCGTATAGTCATATTGCCTTTATACATATGAGAATTGCCTCAAACCTTTCAGGATACCATCTGGTGTGCATTTCAAAATTATTTCAGGAATAAATTCAGTGAAATACAGAAATTCGAAACTAAACTTTACCGAAGTTGCAGTATTGTACTTTTTACAAAAAAATATATACAGTATATGAAAAAAATACAATATTGTTACTTAACACATTGTGTTTAAATAAGTAAAATTATATCAAATGAAGTGCTTTTTTTTTTTTATATGAAAAAAAAAAAAAGAAAAGAATTTGGAACTCGGGTGACACCTAGTGTAGCAGATTATTTAACTCTGCTGTGGACCTATTGGGGATCGGACAGGAACAAACACCTGCCTGCTCCTATCTCTCTCCGATTTTACCATCACCAGAGCTACTTATCTCCCAGATGCTTTACTGCTTTTATGTGAGTGTCTTTGTGTCAGTTGAGAATATATAGTAACAGAACATAAAAAAAAAAAAAAAATTGACTTTGGGTTAACTCTGACGCAACGCACACTGACCTGTTTGGCCTTGGACTTGGTTATGGTGTCCGACAGAGGCTTCTTCTTCTCTTTCACCGCCGTCTTGGAAAATAACTCCACAAACTCCTGGAAGTCGACCTGAGGCTCCTCAATTCCGTCCCACACCAGTGAAGAACTCAATTCCCTTGCAAAGAAATAGCAAATGTAACCAGGGATGGTGATGGCAAAAAAAACGGAAATAAAAAGAATAACAAAATATTTCTACAAAAGTATATATTCATTCGCAATTTGATATTGAACAAAAAGGTAGAGGCTCCGGTGCTAATATCAATTATCGCAAATCTGCAATTGTTATGATTCACCAAGTATTGCCCTTGAACATTTTCATTGCAATTTTTGTTGACTTTAGCACTATACCATGAAGAAAATTGAATTATTCCTCCAAAGTGAATAAACACATAATGAGAAATATTTCTAAAGATAATGCAAACCAGAAGTCAAATTAGTCAGTCTTTCAAAGCGCTTAACTTCGATGCAAGTTAACAAATACAGTGAAAATGTTGATTTAAGAGTAAATTAATAATAAACTACATAATGACAATCGTGTAAAAGTTGAAACAACAAGCTTTTGTCGATTTCTCGCCCCGCTGTGGTTTTAAACCTTCTCCAAGCAAATTTGTGAATCTAGCGAGTTTTAATAAGCAAAAAATGGTTACGTTAGATCCAAACAAAGTATCTATATCACAATTCCAGTATTGAAGCAGAAATTGACTCAGTAGAACTGAGTCAGAGTATTATAATTTATTTTTTTTGTTAAACAACAGTATGAAATCACGACACTTATTTTCCTCCCATCCCTGAGCCCCAATTCGTACTTTTTGCTGTGCAACTGTATGCGTGTCCAGTAGAGGGGTTTCATCGGCTTTGGGGGCTCCACCAAAGCCTTTCGAGGGGATTTCTCCTGTGTCATGGCCAAACTGTAGAGCCCCAGGGGCAGCGGGGGCGGCAGGGACCCTAGGGCCCCGGGAGCCAGGACAGGAAAGGGCGGAGGAGGAGGAGGAGGCCCACAGCCAGGAGGTGCTGGTGGAGGTGGAGGCGGACATGGGGCCCCTGTAAAAGGTGGGGGTGGGGGTGGGGGGGGTGGCGGTCCAGGCATTCCAGGCATTCCAGGCATAGGAGGAGGTGGGGGTGGAGGTCCTGGCATGCCTGGCATAAGAGGAGGTGGGGGCGGAGGTCCGGGCATGCCAGGCATAGGAGGAGGCGGGGGCGGAGGTCCGGGCATGCCAGGCATAGGAGGAGGCGGGGGCGGAGGTCCGGGCATGCCAGGCATAGGAGGAGGCGGGGGCGGAGGTGGCATGGCTGAGCCTGGGGGTAAGGGAGGTGGAGGTGGCACTGGACCGCCTGCTAATGTATGGGGTGGAGGAGGTGGTGGAGGAGGAGGTGGTAGAGGTGCCACTGCTCCTCCAGGAAGAGGTAGAGGAGGCTGTTGCTGACATGAACATTTAAACTCAGCCTGCACTGATTTGGGCGACGTGGGCACAGGAAGGCTGAGGTCAACGCACGCCTCCTCTCCTCCGGACAGGACCCTCTGATCTGCGGCGCAAGGCACTTTAAACTTAAAGCTCTCGTCCATGGGCGAGGTCTGCACCGACTTGGCTTCCAGGCAGCCCAAGCCCGTCGCCGCTTCTGTCTGCAGGTGAGCGTCGCACACCGCCCGGAGGTATTCCTCGTCGGCGCCACATTCTCGATCGATGGTGCTGGCCGTGGTCGTGTTGCTGTCCTTGTCCAGCAGAGGGGGCTGCCGCTCCATCTCCGCTATCTTGGTTCTGAGGTCCTCTATGGTTTGCTCCAGCTGCTGGATGACGTTCACGTGCTCCTCTTTCAGTTTTACCGTCTTTACGATACATTCCTCCTGGAAAATACGGAATTTTAAACCAAAACCATTTAGAGCTTGCTTGAGATTTGTGATCACAACATATGACTTGGCTGCCATCTAGAGGCTGAATAATTAAACAGCATTCTAAAAACATACTACTGTGACCACAAATCAAGTTTGGCTACTACAGTTCAAGAAATGGATATTAGCATATTATATGTTCTGCGTATGTTCTGTATTAACAGTTACTACAGGGCTATCACCAAAAATGTAGAAGTTGCCAAAGACAACCAGATTTGGGGCATTGCCACACAATACATCTTGTGCGGTCTGGTTGCACTTTGCAACAACTTTTCAAACAAAGTTACCGAATATCAAAAATGCATTATAATTATAGAGGATCATTGTTACTTAATTCCAAAATTATTACAATTTGGCAACCATTTTGTCATTCTTGGGAACCAACAGCTGATGCATGGCTGCCAACTTGGCAATCACTTATAAAGGTTAGTGTCAGGCCCTGTTTAGGAACAAAATAAATGAACTTCACTAGTGGTAAAATTGTAGGATTTGCTACAATATGAGATAAGGCGAGTTGGCCATCGATTTGCTTTTCGAAACAGAACACATCTAATTTGTTTCTGCCAATATATTCACAACTGGTGATTGAACTTTTTACATAAATAAAAAGGAGGTTATTAGTGGCTCCCCGGATCAGTATATTTAATCATTCAATCATTGTGAAGTCATTGACACATGGATATTCCACAGACATTCACCGTACTCCTACCTTATTTATGAGAGATTTACCTGAAGTTCTTTCATCTCCCCCTTCTGTTGTTGCTTCAGAGCGAAGAGGGCTGCCTGGTGTTCTGGATAAGGGCAGAAAAATAGGCAGATAAAAAAAAAACACCAACATAAGCAGACACCCCACATACGGTGAAAGAGAAATTTGACATAAATAAACCACAAAACAGTGAATCCATGACAATGACTTACAGCAACACAATCATGCCACAATAAAAAAAAAAAAAAACAATTATGGTGAAACAGTGTCAGACTTATCACCATGGCCTAGCACGATGAAATGTCCACAGTATGGTTATGTACATATTCGGAAAATATATTTTGATCACTAAATCAAAAGCTAGACATGAGATAATTAAATCTCAAAAATACACAAAAAAACAACGTACTGTACAGACATGATATCCACAACCTCCAACATACTGTACGCATCTCTGCACTGGTATTAATCACTGTTCCTGTCCCTACTTTTCTTGCAAACAAAATTTAAGGAAGGCAGGAATTTATGGCGGACAATTTTGTTTAAAATATAAACCCTTTATTTTACGGATTCACAGTTGCTATGCAATTATTACTCATTTTGTACTATATGGTACTACTACTGTACTATGTGGTGCTAATAAGACAAACACAGAAAAAAAGCTCTAATTGGAGAAAAGCAAAAACAAGATGATATGTTGATGACCTCAAAAAAAAAAAGTGTGCACAAATCATTACTCACCTTCACTGTCCTCTAAAGACGCGAAAAGGTGAAGAAAAAGAGATTAAATCGAAAAACTAAAAAGAACTAAAACAACAAAAGCCACTAGACTATACAAAGACCCAATATCAGAAAGAATGTTGTCGTTGGCTTTCAGTTAGGAACAGCAGAGCATAAAGTGGAAAGTTTATTGGTCAGATTTGTCTTGGGAGATGCCTCAGTTCATCTGTTCTGGAGATAATAAGCCCGCAACACAAAATTTGATCTAAAAATGCATAAAGCAGGACAGTTTAGACTGACATAAAAAAAAGTATATGCATTTTGATTGGATATACAGTTGTCAGGCCAACACATCTAAATATACAACATTTATATTATCCACAATATATCGGTTTTTGTTTTTTATAAATTATGCGTTTGTCATTGTGAGCTGTAGCAAACTAAGCAATTCAGAAACGTAATTTAAATCCTGACTCCAGGGTTTTAAACAGTTTTGTATCTTATTCTAGTTAACAATATTTTTGAAACACAGTCTACACTACAACTTGTTCATAATATCATAATTCTAAAGGAATGGATCAGGTTTAATGTATTCATACAAGTGTTAAGTACTGTGAGTCTGCTCTTGAAATAATTAGCCAACAAAAAAGGATAGAGGGAGACATTATGTTCCAAAAGTCATTCCATTATAACAGTGATAGAGTAAAATCCCTGAAGTGCCATTGATTAAACAGTAGGCCTGGGCGATATGGAAGATCATCATCATACTGTATATTCAAAATCCCATATCATGATATCCAACTGATCCAATCGATCACATTATCTATCCATATTACAATATGACAACAATTCTTCAGTTTGCTATCGTAAGGTGCTCTAGGAGGGAATTACGGTAGGCGCTGCTCATGCTGGCATTACGGTAGCATTGCAGTTCATTCACTGCAATGCTAAGGAAGAGCCTCATGCCAAGATGGCAGCGGCCGGTATTTGGGAGAGTTCATGGCCGCGGCCGCAGCCGTGAAAGCCTTTTGACACTTAAACTTCAAAAGCTGGACCTGTAAGCTACACGCAGTGACTAAGGTTGTTGATGGCAGCTCAATCTGAGGATACGGTTAGAAGCCTTTTGGGAGTGTCTGCCACTGTTTTTCAATCCATGATAGTAGTCGACTTGCAAACAAATGTTACATCGTTGTTGTAATCCTGAACGGCCAATTGACGAGGATGCCATTCACGAGGTGTTTGGGGCTAAAGTACTTAATCGCTTCTCTATCTTTGTATGACTAATATGTATTCTTGTTTTTGTATGAATAAGTAAGCAAATTAATTGAAAGCTAAAATGTCTGTGTGCCTCTATTAATGAGGGAGAATCATTAAGTGTTACACTATCATGAGAAAACCTACCGTATGTCGCTATCAATTTAAAGCACAACATTATGTGGCAGCATCTTGGACAACAGCACTGAAAGTTGATAAATATTTATAATAACATTGATTACCGCCCAGCTCTATCACACTAGCTGTACAGTTAGAACATGTACATTTTGAATAATAAAATTGTTCATTTTCATAGGAACAACAAGTCTCTACACAACCTCAGTGTGGTGCACTTGCCAAAAACCTAAGTTAACAGTTATCGACACAAACACCTGTGACTATCTGTTCCTCCATCTACTCCAAGTGTAATGCTGTGCTCACCAGCATCTGTGTATTTCAATTTGAGCCTCTCCGGTTCTCCAGTTCCGACTGTCGTCGACGGCCAAAGGCCCCTTATCTGGCCCGGCAGCCTCCCCTCTAACGGCTCCAATGAGTGGGGGGGCTGGCTCACTGCTGCCCACGTATAGAGCTGGTCTTGCTGCAGAGAAGGAATTATTTCATGATACACTGACATCAATCACTGAATCTTAAATATTTGAACTCTAAAAAGAAAAAACAAAACTGCATTTTAACGGCGTGCTTATTTGTCAGTTTTGATTATAATTAACAATAATAATAATAGTTAGATGAGATTGTGAAAAAAAAAGGAAATCCCATACTTTATACTCTTTAGCTGGTACTTCTTAGAAAGCCATTCAATGAGTTATGCATGTGTTCCTCTATATGCTGTTTCTATTGTTGGTGGTGGGGACCACCTTTCTCTTGGCAAGAATGCACTGATCGGATACGGTCATGAATTGAATGGCAGCCGCAGTGAGTTTGATAAAAAAAAACAAAGAAAAAACAAAAAAAAACATTGTAGATAGTTATAGTCGTCTGTCAATATGATCATTCACATTTTTCCCATTGATTTTATTTTAAAATCATTGGATCAGAGAAAACAAGAGAAAAGAAAGTGACCCTCTTTGGGCAAAGGCAAGGGATATATGAGGGATAAACCTGGATGTTGGGGGAAACAAAGTTTCAAACAGAATTCTGGGACTGAGTAGTGTGATTGACCATGCACAGACAATTTTATGGATAGCCACGTTAACGGGCTGAAATGCCGGTTTAAGAACAGCTTTGTTGACAAAAACCCAAGGAAAAAAAAAAAAGAAAGGTGTAAAAGGTGAAGGGGGGGGGGGCGTTGCTCATGCTCATGGAGGGTGTTTTGTTTTGAACAAAATCAAACAAAAAAAAGAACAATAGGAACATATCCATACTTACATCAAACTTGGCCGTTGCTGTGGTGGTGGTGGTAATTTGGGCCTCGCTGCAGCCCAGGTGTTCTCTGAAACAGTCTGTGAAGGGCAGCAGGAGACCCATGGCCAGGATCCTGGAGCAGAGCCTCTCCGCCTCCTCCGCCTCGGCCTGCTCCTGCTGAAGGAACAGCTTCTCCAACAGGGTCCGTCCTGGAGAAGAGAGGGACACATGGGGATGTGACATGATAAGGCTTTGAAAGGATTAAGATTCAAATCCTTTGGGCTTCAGTCACAAAACATGCAAATTCTTCCACAAACATACTTTTTATTGGTATAATAAAAATGTACTGAAAATTAAGATGTACCGGCTTCCACACACACACACACACACACACACACACACACACACACACACACACACACACACACACACACACACACACACACACACACACACACACACACACACACACACACACACACACACACACACACACACACACACA
This sequence comes from Zeus faber, assembly GCF_960531495.2. Classification (NCBI taxonomy): domain Eukaryota; kingdom Metazoa; phylum Chordata; class Actinopteri; order Zeiformes; family Zeidae; genus Zeus; species Zeus faber. Next base: position 13,046,246 of record NC_137207.1, read on the forward strand.
CACACACACACAGAGAGGCTGCATGTACAAAAAAAGTCTAAATTCAGAGGAATTTAAATGCAGCATGAAAACAGGTAGTGAATCAGCTGCTCACTTAAGGGTTGTGGGAGAGGAGCGAAAATAGCGTGACAATGTTGCTGTGGTGATGGACAAAGAATAAAATGTATATAACTAAATGAATTCCTGTCTGTCATCATATATAAGAATTTATACAAGTAATAACCTGGAGCTGCAACTCCGGTGCAATCACCGGACCAAGCGCGGCATGTGAGACCACCAGGTCCATATCCATCTGCTTCCTCACGACAACCAAACAACCTCCATTCAATTAATAAATAGAATAAAAAACTTCTATATCTAGCCACGGTTTTTATTTAAGCCATTACAGTAAGTGCTATAGTCCAGAGAAAAGGGCTTCTACCGAGTCAGGCACCAGGAGTTTAGCGCAGCAAACTTGTGCAGTAGAGTCACAGTCACATTAGATCACGTTTCTAGAAAGGGAAGAAATTTGTCTGCGTTTCTGCAAACCTACAAGGTTTTTCCCTCAGAGTACAAGATGCGCCGCAGTCAGGTATTTTGCAAGTCATCTAAACAGCATTTGAGTTTATTCCCCACAGAGCCAGGGAGCCGGACCGGTTACCGTGTGTTAAAATAAAATATATCCCACACTGATGAGGGCCAACATCTTAAATCTACATTAACAAAAAGCTACATTATCAATACAAGCTGTCTTCAGTAGGAAGTAGAACCATAGGGAGATACTGCAGATGGGGAGATCCGACTTATTTTAAACTTGAAGGACATGTTCTACACAACTGAGCATAAACTGTTGATGTTTTGGTTTGCTTCTCTGTCCCAGTTTCCTTCAACCTTCATCTCCGACACCAACGGTCAGTCACAGCCTGAGTCGGTTACCGACTTTCTCTCCCTCACCAATCTACCATTTTACACCCTCCTTGCCATGCCGACTCCTGCTATCCCGGAAAAAGAGACTGAAAATGGGAACTCAGAGTCAAAAGAGAAACAAATCAAATTTGTCCTAACATTTAGTCAAGGGGAATTTAAGCGCCATGTCAGAGTTAGAGGCATCTAAAGCAGAGGCCCTTGCATGAGTATGACCACAGAAATGCAAATCAGTATAAAGACATTGTCATTAAAATCGCAACAGTGCAGCCTTTTATACAGTATATTTGACGTTCATAAATACAGATAATCTTCTTTAGAATGGGATTAGACAATAACATATGTAAAATAAAAGCGAGATTGGCCCAAAGAAAAGCAAAGACCACAGCTAACTCTCCTTCAAAGGAAAAGCAGCAGATGGTCCATGACTAAAGTGTGCCAGGGTGACTCAACGGCTAACCAGCCTAATGGGGAAGATATACTGTATGTGTCATATATGGCACATTTTCACGAAAGAAGAAAGTTCCTAAAAAGTATTAAAAGGAGCAGAAAATTCCTATATTAATTTCCATACTCGTTTATTCCTTATTTCTGCTCACGTTACCCCTGAATGTCTATAAAAACTTGATTTGTATTCCTCTGCAACAGGATAACACTTTTCCAAATCAGGAATTTGCCAAATGTTGTGGGTATTCACAGTAATCGGTCAGAGTTGTGCGTTTTCAAAGTTTGGAAATCAGAATAGGGTTAGTATAGACATGTAACATGCTCTTGTAGTTAAACATGAATATGTGCATTTAGGGTTGTGTGCAGACAATATGTACAGTAGGCATTTGAGTGATGTGATACTTGACACACCTCCCCCATTTATATCAGTTTCCAGGACCTCGCTTTGTGTATGTGCATGTGTGTGTAGACCACAACTACAGTCAGAATAAAAACCCATGCACCCCAAATGTGTGCCTCAAATGGGTCTTTGTTGAAAGGTTTTTTTTTTTTAAAATAATTAATACTATACTAGTGGTGGCCATTCTGCCGCTTCCAATAATCAAAAAAAGAACTGGTCAGAGCAGGCTGGTTCAGAGCAGGGTCATTTGGGCATGCTCAGAAGCAAGCCACCTGTGAGGGGTAGAGGAAGTGACTGCTGCTATCAAGCGCTAGAATTACAGCGTGTGATCCAGTATCAGAAATGCAGAGTAGGAGCTTCTGCTGAGGCAGAGAAAGTGAACACTTTTGTCCCTGTTGCATCATCAGTAACAACAACTTTGGTGCAATAGTATCAATCTTAATACACAGCTATAATAACAAATTGGGGTTGCAATTGGTATGATGCATAAGGTAAGGATGTGTAATCTTCAAACAATAAAAGACAATCCCAAAATAAACAGGACTTTTGTGGCCAATTGCATCAATTAATCAGTAAGAGATAGAAAACATCAATACAGTAAGATGCTGCAAAATCCATCCTATTTCAGAATCCAAGTATAGTGCTCTATATCTTGCAAGCTGTTGTTAAAGTTGCAGATAATAGAACCTACATGTGCACTTTTGCAAAGTGACTGCACTAAAAATAAAATGACTGCCATAGTGTCTTAAATAGATTCTATTGGCCTACAGGACAGATAGACTGATGGTGCCAGACAGAGACCGCTAACAAACAGTTCACTGTACATGTTATCAGAAAGAAAATGGCAACACGGTGACCTGAGTAGAGGTGTGGTCCACTAAAAGGGAGCAGGGAAACCTAAAAACACAACATGTATGCAGCAAGAGGGTTTACGTTTACTTGATCGTCTGATTGATTGTCTAAAATGTAACTCAATTATTTTTGGGCACAATACGTAAAAACAGTCAATTGATAGAATAGGAGTGCATAATATTGGCATTTTTTTACATTGACTGATAATTCCTTGTCATATTGCACGACATCAATAGATTTTGTTTCATTGCAATGTCAACATGAGTTTTCCCCACCAGGATTTACCAACCATCAGTAAATCCAGCAAATCCTTCACCCGTTTCTACTCACCGGTGAATACATCCTGAAAACCACAGGTCGACACCTGTCCACAGGAAGACCTCCTGGTGGCACAGATGGGCTGGCTGCCTCCCTTCAGCCTATCCTCAGAGCCCCCGTACCCTCCCAGGAACTCCCTGGAGCCGTCCCCGTCCTCCCCCCGGCCCCGCAGCCTCCTCTCCAGCTCCAGCTCCTCCGTCCAGTCGGCCGAGCGGCTGAGTGGTCCCATGAGGTTGCGAGAGCACTGCCGATGGACCCGCCGGTGCTCAGCTAGTGTTCTGCCATCATTTCAATGTCAAATAAAGAAAGGTAGTCAGTGGTAATGAAAAAAACATCCATATCATAATACTTGTCTCTCAGTAACAACAATGGTACCTCGACAACAACTTTGAGCGAATGAGCTTAGTGGCGTCAAGTGGGTCTACAGGTGCAAGTGACCTTCAAACTTTAAGTGCATTGTTTTGATCATCCAAAGACCCCCCCTGTCACCCCTGTTTGTCAATGATAGCAGCAACATTGGCCTCTAATAATCCCTCCTGGTATTCAGGCTCAAACCAAAGTCAACTCCTCGTCACTCGAACTGAGATTCCAGTGATTCCGATTTTTTAGACTTTCTAATCTTAATAATTATTTAACAACCTTTCCTGAACTAAAAGTGTACAGATCCTGTACTTTGTATTGTATGTAAACTTGGCTTCATGCATTTTTAGAATCGGCAACTTTGCTTCCTCCACTGAGGTTACACTAATTGGTTTCACTACATTTAATATCTTCTCTACCCCAGTTTGTTTTGGACACCATGACAGACGGACTATGTGAGAACCTCAGCACATGTAGTAACAATTGTACTGAAAAGAGTATGAGGATCTTTTACCCATATCTGCTCAATCACTGATTTTTAAAAATAGAAAATTCTAATAAAGCAGCAACAAGGATCTCGAACGAATAGCCCAGGGGCCATACCCTGAACCAAAAGACAATTTCACGGCCCACAGAAATTTGTGGAAATACATTTTATTTATTAAAATAATTTATGCTTAATTAATCAAAGCAGTGTACTTTATGTTTTAAGATCATAAAACAGAATAAAATAGAATATAACAAAGATTTTCTTTTGATCATGTCAGGCAATTCACACAAATGCAAACAAAAAAAATAACTTTAAAAAGCATGGGACAGTTTGTTTTGCCCCTTGGTGTTCAACGCAGCCCACCCCCCCAGGGAAGACAACCTGGCCAGGTAGTTGAAACCCCGTTTTAAAAGGTACAATTTAGAAAGCTCCCTCTCGCCTTACCTATGGACCCGAATATGTTCCCTGCGATGGGAGAGGGGGCTCTGGGCAGGCGACAGGGCAGGAGAGTGACCTGGGGAGCTAAGCTGGCGTGTGGTGGTCTTTATGTAGGAGGGGAAGATGGGGGGATAAGGTTTGACTGTTGGACTGGAGGAGGACGTGTTGTTGGAGGTGCTAGAGGAGCATGCAGACTTCAGGAGGCGCGTAGCAGTCGTGGGGCTCTCCTGCGGGGGCCACTGGCTGAAGCTGCTCTTCCGGCGCTGGGGGCAAGGGATGGAAGCGGCAGAGCTTGTACCGCCGTAGTAATCTGGTTCTGATGCGGCGCTGAGGCAGTCCTCTAGGGACTCAGCGCTGGTCCCGGTGCCGAGCCGGCACTCAGCTTCTCCTGACATGGTGTTGGAAAACAAGCTCAGGGCTTCTCCCGGTTCATTACTCCTGGAGGCATCGCCTTGACCATCTGTAGAAAGAGGAGGCACATCCGGGACATTTCTCCCTTCCTCCTCCTCCTCCTCCTCCTCCTCATACCCCTTCTCTTTTTTGCCTCCCTCTTCATCTGGAGGCTCGACGGTGCTCTCGAACGAGGCTGTGAGATCTGGGAAGCTGTTAGTGCTGGTTGTCCTGGCAACCGGGCTGCTGGCCACCCCCCCATTGGCCGCGTGAGAAGGGGCGTGCTGCACCGTTGCATGCTGGTCCTTTGTCCCAGCAGCGGCACAAAGAGAGACCCCAGAAGCATGTGCCTCTAGCTCGCTCCCTCTCTCCCTCTCTCCATTGAGCCTTATTAAGCCGTCCTCATCGTTCCTCCCCTCTGTCTGCTCTTCCCCTCTCTGCTCCTCCGCTTCACAGAGGTTTAGCAACTGACCATTTTGCCTTGAGGAGGCAAAAAATTGTCCGGGCTCTAGGATTGACAGAGCGTCAGATGCAAAGTCCAGCTCTGGGCTCAGCTGCAGCAGCTCTGGGGGGGTTAAATTAACCTCTCCCCTGCTTCTCTGTTTACTCTCCTCTCCTCCAGCCTTCCCCACTCCCATGCCTCCTTTTTTGGCTGCGATTGCGTGGATACCATTTTGCTGCTGCTGATGCTGAAGCCTGATGGTGAACTGGATGTCAGCGAGCAGATCCTCGTGGTCTGCCGCCGAGTGGAAGCTGTATATGTCTGTGTCCGAGCCGGAGCTTCCTGCCTTCTGCCCTCCTTCCTCCACGGGGGAGATAGGCTCCTGTGGGACCAGCTGTTGCAGCTTCTTATTTCCCTCCACTACTTCCTTTTTCTCCGGGTCTGTTTTCCTTTTCCCCTCGGCGTGAGTCCTGCAGTCAGCGACGGCCTCCGTGTCAGATTGTCCGAGCTCGTCTGCGGACAGGTCGGGTGTTTTGGTGCCCAAAGAGTGAGCGCTGTCGAGTTCGTCGTGCTGAGACGTCAACACATCCTCCTTGGAGCCCGCTCCTCCTTTACCCTTGAGGTTGCTCTTTCGCTTCCGGATGGAGAAAACCGATGACTTGCACTCCTTGTTGTTTTTCTTCTTACCCGTCCATGTGCCCTGCTCCCCTGCTCCCCCTCCGGTTCCCTTCCCATCGTTCCTGCCATGGGATTTCTTGCCTCCTTTCTTTGATTTGTCCCCACCTCCCTCTCTCCACCCCTCATCCAGAGCAGAGTTGCTTCCATCCCCCAATGATGCTGCAGCAGCTTTCTTTAGCTTTGCCTCCTGGTTGCCCATGGTGGTGGGAGGTCTCTCGGGAAAATCTTTCTTGCCTGTCAGGCCATGCCTGGAGGAGCCGCTTTGCTCCGGGAGAGATTTCAGGCGCTTGCGCTTGTCTAATTGGTCTTGGCCTAGTCTGCGTTTCTGGCTGGCAGGACTACGGTGGTAGTGGTGATGGTGCTGGTGGCCTTTTAGATCCGTAAATTGACAAAATTCAGCTTCTTCCTTGTCGATTTCCGGTGACGAGGGGTGGAACAGCGGTGATGTGGGTGCTGATGCAGGAGAGACGTCGCTCCTCTCTCTCCACCACGTACGTCTCTGTCTCTCTTCGCCTCCTCCCCTTTCTCTTTCCACCAGTCTGCCTAGCAGAGTGACGCAAGCGGGGGCATGCTCAGTGGAGCTCTCATGTGCTTCTGCGCAGAGCTCGCTGGCAGAGATAGAGAGGAGCAAGGATGCTGTTGGGGGCTGGGGGATCGAAACCAAGCGGCGGACCTGAGGGGAAGACAGAAAGAGGCCGCTCATCGACTGACAGAGCGGAGACAAGGACAACTGCGGGGGCTGAAAGAGGGACAGAGGCGGAGATGGAGGCAGGAGAAGAGAGGGAGTCATGGCCGGAGAGTGTGTGAGACGTGGTGGCGACTGAGAAGAATAATGATCATTCTGGCTTTTGTTGTTATGTTGCTGCTGCTGTGTTTGTGGGTGGGGAGAGAGCGGAGGCCGGTGAGGGAGGGGTGGCTGGGGAGAGGGCTGCGTGATAGGATGGTGAAAGGGGTGGGGGTGGGGATGTGGCTGAGGATCGTTATTCCCCGGAGGAGGGGGCAGGATGCATTCTAGAGAGCTGGTGAAGCTCTCCTTAACGTCAGGGGTGTGGCTCGCAACTGTCTGGTAGGCCATCATCTTCTGTGACTCTGGGACTTCTGGGAAAGAAGAGGAAATGATAGAGAGCGATAGTGGGAGTCAAAAGGGGAAAAATAAAAACACCACATAGAGCTCCTGCAGCAAATAGTAGTTATTATTTGAACAGTCATAATTATGATCCTACATGATAAATACTCCAGTAAACTGTAGAAGGATTAAACATGATTTAAAAGACTTTAGACATGCCAGAGATAATGTATTTAATCTGCCTCAATTATAATTAGTGGTAACAACAACCACAAGCAATTACATAATACAAGGATCATGTATTAATTGCATTTTGAAATATTTTCATTTTTTCTGTGTTTTTGGATGCAGATGCCTCCAGATGCCGCAAAGAAACCCAAATCCAAGTCAGCAAAGAAACGATGAGCAGAAGGTTCTGCTTTAGAGGCCAGGGAATGTGCTCAATATATTGACTAAAATAATTATGACTATCATTTCATCCATAATCATGCAGCCCAACTTCAGAATGATAGCTATATTATTATTATTATTATGGGTCCAGCCCGCAGGGGTGGAACACTATTTAAATTGTATGGACGCCCCTTATTGTTATTGTAAGAGGAAAAATGAGAAAGAATTCACAGAATTCTGAAGCCTAAAGCTATCTGGGAAAACTAACTTCGGCATGACACATGAACACAGTTTAATCTGGATTGAACCACGCTATCACAAAGACTTTGTGGTTAAATCTCATTACATACACAACAGATATTAGTGAAAACCGGAAAACAAATTTGACGAAAAAAAAATATTCAGTTGGTCTGAGCCCATGCGGCGTTCAACGTAAACCCGGAAAATCGTGCTGCGTTTCAGGGATCCCGGGAGACAGTAAAACGCATTCAACACGACTCAACTGAACCGTGTGTATTGCTGCCTGCAGCTATTATTATTAATAATAATAATAATAATAATAATAATAATAATAATAATAATAATTACTACTATTATTATTATTATTATTATTATAACTTGTATTATCATTATGTAGCATTAGCACTAGCTACAGTCATACTTATATGATCGTAGACAGCCACTTTGATACACGTTGACCGTGATATCAGCTTATTTATCATATTAAACGCACATAGTTCAGAATATGATTCATTTCTTACCTCCCTCCCCTCCCTTTTCCTAGACGTAACTAAACGACCGTTTTTTAAAGTCAAACAATGTTTAATACGCTGTGTTTAACGGGACGTACCGCGTGCAGGGGGACGCTCCCGTCGGCAGGGGATGGGACGATCAAGCCGGATGGGGACCACCTGCTGGGCGGCCGAGGAGCGGAGGGCTAAAATAAAGTTTGAACAAAAAAAAAAACAAAAAAAAAAACCCTTTTAAATTCACAAGTTATTCCCGATTTGTTTTGTTTCAAATGTATTTTTTTTTTTAATTGAATGGTAAAGCTGAAGAAGAAGTTGTTTAACGGGACGTACCGCGTGCAGGGGGACGCTCCCGTCGGCAGGGGATGGGACGATCAAGCCGGATGGGGACCACCTGCTGGGCGGCCGAGGAGCGGAGGGCTAAAATAAAGTTTGAACAAAAAAAAAAACAAAAAAAAAAACCCTTTTAAATTCACAAGTTATTCCCGATTTGTTTTGTTTCAAATGTATTTTTTTTTTTAATTGAATGGTAAAGCTGAAGAAGAAGTTGTTTAACGGGACGTACCGCGTGCAGGGGGACGCTCCCGTCGGCAGGGGATGGGACGATCAAGCCGGATGGGGACCACCTGCTGATTTGTTTTGTTTCAAATGTATTTTTTTTTTTTATTGAATGGTAAAAATGCCTTGTCCTTTTTTTTTTTATTTTTAATTTTTATTATTTTTTTGTGTGACTAAATAAAATCCGCTCAGCGGAGTAAGGTCACCAGTCCGGAAAGGCACGAGCTCGAGCGGCGGCTGATAAATAACGGGGAAAGCGAAACATTTGAATGAACTGTCTCCGGAAAAAAGACAACTTCGCCGTCGTGCGTTTCTAGTGTCCATATTCAAACGGAGTTGGGAGACGAGAAAGTGTGGTGAAGAATGTTCCCTCCGACCCGCACATTTTTTTTTCTGTAATTTCGTTCGGTTAAAAAAAAAAAAGGACAAAAGTGTAACGTAACGTAATGTAACTAATATCAATGGAAAATGAAAAACGAATAAAGCATTAACATTTTTTTTTTTTATCAAATTGTTGCTCACTGACGCTGTATAGTTACGACGAATTATGTCATCTTCGATGAAAGAGAATAACCCCAAAAAAATAAAAATAATAAAAGTCAAAAATAATTCCCACGGTACATGAACCGTCCGGCGGGGACGTCGACGGACGGTGGCCCGTGGTGATTTTGACAGGTAGTTTCATTATAGGCCTCGGGGGGGCGCTCCTAGTGGCTTGGAGGCCCCAGGCCGGACCAGTGGGGCCCCTCACCCACCTGGCTCAAAACGATCTTTGAAAGCACCGATCCAAGTGCTCGATACTGTGTTGATCACATCAATGTCCTTTGTGAGAACATGAACTGCACCGCAAATGACGCAAAATCAGACATCGGCTTTCAAACCCAACCGGAAGACGTCTCCATGAGCTTGTGTGTCGTTCATACTTTGTGTGTGTGTGTGTGTGTGTGTGTGTGTGTGTGTGTTAAACTGCGATAACAAAAAGAACCCAAAGAACGCGAGAGAAAAGGATCGAAGGACACTCACAAACAGAATTAACTTCACAGCCTGACAATTTATTTGCCTTTAAATATTGTGTCAATTCTTAAAATCCATTCCCTGCGCTCAGATTTCACTTGACACGACCAAAAATGTGTATGAAAAAAATGAACATGCATTCCCCCCCCCCCCACATTTCCATAAAAAAAAAAAAAAAAAAAAAAAACAATACGATTTTTAATGGCTTTGTATTTTGTAAGTGAAAAGAACAAATTTGTCCCAAATAAATCATTTGAATTTCCTGGCTCGAATAAACAAAAGGTCAGACATTTAAAATGAGTCAACGCTTTCCAACTCTTAAATTGTGTGTCGATTGCATGTTTAAAATGAGTATATTTCTATGTTTTAATCCCAAAAGAAAAATATCATCAAATAACACAAATGATGAAAAGATGAACTAAAAATGTATGTTTGTTATGTAAGTAGTATCAAAATAGATAGAAGTTGTATTTAAAATACTCCGTCTGTCTGGGAGGGATTCAAATCGGCATCTTTCCCCAAATCTCATGAGCTATTTTAGCCAACATTTTAACCTCGGACTCAATTGTGATGTAGTGGACGGTTTTGTGAAGAAAAAGAGAAAAAGAAAAGTGGTAAAAAATATCATTAATTAATAATATTATGGTTTCATTGACCACTAGTCAATACACCACGTGGTCAGAGGTGTAGTTTCATGTATCAGCCCCTTGAGGGAGCTATTGCATCACCACTTTAAACACCTCTCATAAAATCCAAAACCCTTCCACAAATTGTCATTGTCACGCACCACAATTCCATCCATATGAAGAATAAATTCTAAATATGTTCAAAAGACATACTATACATTCAAGTTACATCTGCCTACTGTGTGTGCAACCTTCCAAGACACTTCAATGGTACAAAACATACAATAGTTGCTTTTTTGTTTTGTGTATTTTTTTTTTTGTTATTTTTTTGTTTTGTTTTTTTTGCAGAAGCACAGCAACACACAAATAATAAAACACGTCAATTCAAAGTATTCACGCTGGGTTTGTTTTTTTTTCTTTCAAACACGAAGATCGTATGATCTGACACAGCCGATTGAAAAGGAAAAAAAGAGCTGTATAAAGCTGCTTAAACACCATCCCACCGCAACGTTTTGGTCAGCACTGTCCATCCTAACCATAGAGGCGATATCGATCAAGAAACATTTAAAAAAACCCTTCTAGGACAGGAGTTCCCGAACCCACCGCACAGAGACCGGTTACATTAGAACATATAGTCGTCTTTTTTGTACCAATTTATATTTGAACTGAATTTTGAGCCAATATTTGACTATGAGGAGACATTACGCCTGCCTCAAATCATCGGCGTTGACCCCCCCCTGCGGATCTCTGGTGACCACCTGTGGTGGCCAAGCACCCCAGGTTGGGAACCGCTGTTCTAGGAAACATTTAGGTTAGCATTAACACATTTGTTCAAATGTCTGTACCCCACAATTTGAAAGGTCTTAGACTTATACACATGGATATATGCTCTATATATGTGTATGTATATACAGCACATATATGCATACACACATATACATACATACACAGACACACACCGATCAGCCACAACATTAAAACCACTGACAGGTGAAGTGAATAACATTGCTCATCTTGTTCGAATGGCACCTGTCAAGGGGTGGGATGTATTAGAAAAAATGGACAAGCGTAAGGACCTGAGCGACTTTGACAAGGGCCAAATTGTGATGGCTAGACGGCTGGGTCAGAGCATCTCCAAAACAGCAGGTCTTGTGGGGTGCTCCCGGTATACAGTGGTTAGTAGCTACCAAAAGTGGTCCAAGGAAGGACAACCAGTGAACCGACGACAGGGTCATGGGGGCCCATGTGATCATTGATGCGCGTGGTAAGTGAAGTGTAGCCCGTCTGGTTCGATCCCACAGAAGAGCTACTGTAGTACAAAATGCTGAAAAGGTTCATGCTGCTATGATAGAAAGGTGTCAGAACACACAGTGCATCACAGTTTGCTGTGTATGGGGCTGTGTAGCCGCAGACCGGTCAGAGTGTCCATGCTGAGCCCTGTCCACCACCGAAAGCTCCTACAATGGGCACGCGAGCGTCGGAACTGATCAACCACGTTTTATTCTACATCATGTGGACGGCCTTGGTTCGGGTCCGACCCGACCAAGAATCTGTGGAATGTGCTGGAACAACAAGCCCGATCCATGGAGGCCCCACCTGAAAACTTACAGGACTTAAAGGATCTGCTGCCAATGTCTTGGTGCCAGATACCACAGGACACCTTCAGAGGTCTTGTGTCAATGCCTCCACGGGTCAGAGCTGTTTGGGCGGCACAAAGGGGACCTCCACAATATTAGTGGTTATTAGTGGTGTATATGTATATATATGTATATGTGTGTATGTATATATACACATATGTGTATATATAGAGTATATATGTGTGTGTGTGTGTGTGTGTGGATATAAACAACCACACACACACACACACACAAACACACACACACACACAAAAAATATATATATACAGTGTGTATATATATATATATATATATATATATATATATATACACACACACACACATAATAGAGAGAGAGAGACAGGCACACTTTGTGAACACAGGCACCAGCACACAGTCGGGCAGAAAGTAGGGCATAAGAAGTGACGAACAGAAATCATCTGAGCTGTTTTGAGTGGACTGCACCTTCAGAAAAAGAATCCTCCCACCGTCGACAGCAGTCGTGCAGATGGAGCACAGGCGCGTCGTCTCCGCGCGCTCCATCGTCCTCTCGGTTATTTCTATACACCTCTCTTCATCCTCTCAAACCAGCGCCTACGAGGTGGGGTTGACGACTCCTCGAGAGGAGCTCCCAGCTGGATCAACGCGGCTGCTTTCCCTTTCAAGCACATCGCACCGCGCGTCGTGAGCAACCTTCCTTGGCGTGAGCGCGCTTTCATCCCAACGTGCGGCAGAACCTCTTTCTTGCCATTTATTTCTCATTTTAATGACGCCGGTTGGAGGAATCTCCCCCCCCGACGAGACGCTCGAACTGGAAACTTCTATTGCGACCTCCGTGGAAGGTTAAATGGGAAAAATTATAATAACCAGAATGTGTGCGCACAAGATAGGTACATTTAAGACACAAGTTACTGAGGTGTTTGAATGAGACTGCACAAGAGATGAGTGGCGCACCCTTAGAATATCTAAGGTCCACACAGTACTAAACCGAGAGCTATAGCAGGTATTACAGTCATTATAATATATATATTTTATAATATATATTATAATAGAACACACAGCTGGTGAGTCCACAACTGCCGGAAACTGAACCCGAGAGGCTTGATGTGATGTGTCTTCCATTTTAACTTTTGGATCCGTTCACCACCGGAACTTCTTCACTGCAGCTGGGAAACCTCCATACACACAAGCCCAAAAGGTTGTTTTTAAAATGTCGGTACCAAAGATACCTAATCCGGGAAGGGAGAATAACATGGCCCCTGTCTGTATTCCAACCTCAGCCTAGTGCATTTCTGATTTGGTTTTAAACAGTGACTGACTTTGCAGACTCCACAGGCTGGGAATAACAATCGTTTGAATTGTAATATTTATATTTGATCCATCCTTGGTTCCTACACTCCGTCACACCTGTGGATTGACTCGACACCGATCTTGTGCCCACACTTGGTCAAGGATGTATGGCCTGTGCAAGGGATGGTTAAAGTGTGCGCATGTTTTGGGATGCCGCGCCCCCCGATTTTTTATTTTATAATTTTTTTTATTTATTTATCCGTCCCACAAGGGGGAAATTCGCAATTTCTCTGCATTTACACATCCTAGTATCTGACGTATCTCGGAGATTTCACTCGTGCGCGGCCACGTTTCCGAGTTCATTTTCATGTTCACGTTCACGTCGCCTCCGGCGCAAAATGGTGCGGGGTTCTGCCCAAAGGAAAAAAAAAAAAAAAAGTATAATAATAAAAAATAAAAAATAGAAAATCCTCACGACACAATTTCGGATACGTAGGATTTCAAACATGTTGTTCAAAGTTCTGCGGACGCGCAGAGAAACAGTCTCATTCAGCTTCTCCGGACAGAGTTTACCGACCCGCTTCCGACGCTGCTCACGTTCTCTAGTCGCTGACGAGACGTTGAATGAGTCCGGTGAGGCCGCCAAAGTGATTTAAAATTCATAACTTGTTCCGCCGTCGCGCTTGATTTGTACGGCATCTCTGCGTGGAGTTCCGAACCGGAAAAAGGTGTCGTGTCGGCCGATGGGTTGTGAGAAAAACACCGGATGGACGTCCCCCCCGGCTGCTCTGCCGTCAGTACCTCGGGGCGGGTGGGGGGGGGTGTAAAGGGGCCCATTTCCAACACAGGCCCAGCACACGAGTGTCCCCTCCCCCTCAAATAGACGTGAAGGGTGAACTAGCGTACTACATTCTGCTCGAGCTCAGTACAGTTCAACTCGGCTCTGAATCCTTTTTTTTTTGGACGTTTTCTAAGGCTCTTACAAAAAAATCCCGGTCGAGCGGTTATCACAGTCAGTGCAGTTCAGTCTCGCTGTTTACACGTCGACGCCGTGGCCCGACTCCCGAACGCTTGCATCGGAAAAACGCTGGAAATGAAAGATTTATTCAGTGTCGCCCCCCCACCCCCCACCCCGCCGCCGCCGCCCCGCCCCCCGCCCTCCTCTACGCCGGGTCCTTCTTGCGAAAGGCCACGGCCTGCCGCTGCTGGAACTGAGGATTGTTCTTCTTCTTTTTGTCCCACTGGCACATCAGGATGTCCCGGAAGGTGGTGCGAAACGTCTTGTTGCACAGGGCGTAGCACATGGGGTTGACGGTGCTGTTGACGTAGCACAGCCAGTACCCCAGCGCCCACAGCGTCCCGGGGATGCAGTCCTCGCAGAAGGTGTTGACCAGCACCATGATGTTGTACGGCGTCCACGTGATGATGAAGGCGAAGAGGATGGCGCTCAGGGTCTGCGCCGCTTTCTTCTCGTTCACCTTCTTCTCGTTCTTGCGCTTGTTGATCTGCGTCTTGGCCTTGGAGGCGAAGCGCTTGGCCATCGCCGCGTCTTTTATGGTGATGCTTGACTGGTCGGGGGAGTTGCCCTTCGACCCCCCTTGGCCCCTTTTGGACGTCGACGACCCCTTGTCTTTGTCGCCCCTCTTCCCAGACTTCAATCCATCTAAACAGATAGAGACAAAGATCAGTATTTGCTTTTCACAGACAGATATGACCTTACACATAGAGGGAGGGGTCCAACCTGGGGAGGGTCTCAACAGCTCCTCCTCTGTTCCCGCCTGGTCTTCTGGACCCATGTCTGGTGGACTGTTTGCCACGATAGAGTAGATGCCCTTGCCCGACCTGCCCCCCTTAGCCTCTTCCTCTGAATCCGTATCTTCTCCAGAGGCACCGCCCTCGCTGCTGGCCTCCGCCTCTCCAACCATGGTCGTGGTTGTGGTGATCGACCTCTTAGAAGACTGGCGACCGGGCAGCAACGAGGCGAACCGGAAGCAGAAACCTCCCCACCCTCCACCTCCGGCCTTGTTTTTGTGGTTCTGCACCATGGCTGACTGGTTGAGCTCATAGTTGCTGCAGCTTTGGGAGCTCCCCATCTGTTGAAGAGTCGACGACTCCCCCTGACTGCTATTCCCGCCCCCTTCTCCTGTACTGCCGCCGCCTCCGCCTGCCGGTGTTTGGCCCTGGTTTGGGTTGTTGCCCGACCCGGATCCCCGCAGCCCTGCTAAATCTTTGGCCCGGTTCTCAGTTTCCTGGTAGATCTTCCAGTACAGGACTGTCATTATGGTCACCGGCAGGTAAAATGCGGCGATGGCAGTGCAGAAGGTGATGATGGGCTCCGAGAGGAACTGGATGTAGCACTCGTTAGGCGGGACGGTGCGCTCGCCCACAAAGTACTGCCAGAACAGGATGGCGGGGGCCCAAATGATGAAGGAGCTGGACCAGGCTAAGCCGATCATCGTCATGGCCCGTTTGGTCGTCCGCTTGGCACGGTAGGTCAACGGTCTGGTTACAGAAAAGTACCTTAAGGTAATGAGAGGACACCAATCAACTGTAGGAGGACAGGGGCTTAGTCTGCTTGTTTGGCATAACTATGAACTGCATGACAGGTTAGATTTGATTCCGATATCATCCATTCATATCAATCACAGAAATGATAATATGCCGAATATATTATTTTGTTATATGATTCATCCAGATTGCTCTCTGGCTAAAAATGAAGGAAAACATTAAAATAGATACCTGTCAAAGCTAATGACCAGCAGGTTCATAACGGAGGCGTTACTGGCCACATAGTCTATTGCTAGCCACAGGTCGCACACCTGTGGCCCCAGAGCCCACTGGTTCATGATGATGTAGGTGGTGTACAGGTTCATCGACAGCGTGCCGATGGTTAGGTCGGCACACGCCAAACTGAGCAGGTAGTAGTTGTTGACGGTCTTCAAAGCCTTGTTGACTTTGAAGGACACCAAGACGAGGATGTTTCCAACAACGGTGACAAGCGAGAGGGAGCCAGTGAGGAAGACAATGATGATCACCTGGATGAAGACATAAGGTCAAGGTGAGCTAAAAGGTAAAAAGTCAGAAATTGTCACTTTTACCTGAGTTAAAAGGAAAAGAAAAACATTAAAGAGGGATCATTATTTTTCCTGTGGGGTATCAGCACCTGTAGGACGGTATGCCCCCCGAGTGGGTCGTACTCCTGTGTTGGATGGATCAGGGTCCCGTTAACTGGGGAGCCATTGGGGTTCCATTCCTGTCCCGGAAGGAAACTGTCATTTGTCTGCTGCCACCCTCCAACACTGTCAGGTAATATGGCCGACACCTGGTATGTCCCTCCTGAAATTACAAAAGAAAAAAAAAACATCACAAAACAGCAACATTATTATTATTATTATTATTATTATTATTATTATTATTATTATTATTATTATTAATAATAATAATAATAATAATAATAATTCTAGTTACCTATGACCCTTTGGTCCATTATTAAATATTATAGCGGTATTATATATATGTATATATATATATATATATATATATATATATATATTACTGAAGCTGTCAAGGGCAATAACTGTTTCAAGTTCCATGAAAATTCACCATTCGTTACAGCAGTGGGGAGCTAAAAGGCCACATTCTTTTTCCTCTGGGTGGTGCTATACAACAAATTTGAATGTGACTTTTGACTGTGACCCATTGCAATCTGTTGGTAAAATTTGGCTCGTCCATCTGCAAATGCAAATACTTTGGTGTATTTGCCACCGAATACAATTGCATGCCACACCCATGCGATTTAGGCTATCAATTTGTTTTTCACACGGCAATATCAAGGTGTCCACCAAATGACATAAGCCAAATTTCATGACGTTGCCATTGATGTAGAAGCAGAGAGACATGTGTTTCAGATGACATAAAATGACAGAAACGGAAAGTGGGGAAGGTTATTAAAAATGTACTAATAAATGTAAATAACTAATAAATAAATAAGGAATCGATCCTTACATAGTTATGTATATCATGAGAAAACCAAACCAATAACACGCTGCCATATAAAAAAACCTTGTTACATAGAACAAGTAGTACAACAAGTACCTGATATTGCTGAGTCGACCCCCACAGCGTCAGGGTGAGTCCTCATTCCCAGAGAGCTGTTGCTGAGGAGGAGCTGCTCAGAGCTGGAGTTGAGGCTCATGGCTGCCAGTGATCATAGGCTGGGGAGGGACCTGAGGGAGAGCGGAGCAGCGGAACCTTTTAGGGATGCAACTCTGAAAGATAAATAGTGCAAAATTCTGTCTCCACTTAGAACAAAGGAGCAAGTTCAGTGCAAATATGGCGATTTCGCCAAATTTTGAACTGAACTTGCTCCTTCAGAATCTGTTTATTGGGCTGTTTATTTAAGTACATTTGTCTCGTGATGTTTGGTTCATTGTTGTGCAGGTACACGAGCAGCATATGAAAAATGCTTAACACTAAAATGTCAAATAAAATAAAATAAAATAAAATAAAATAAAATAAATTAATAATAACCTAAACTTGGGAGTGGTCTAAAGATTTGTACTTTTTGGGTATCTGGTTTGTATTTATATACTGTATGAGTATTCCTGGCTGAGTCTAATAGATAAATGAACATCTCCTTGCCTTCGAATGACACATCATTTTATAGGACTATTTAATGGGAGTAATTGCAAAGAAGGATGTACATACTGAATAATCCCTTCAACTGTAATTACCTCAAACCTCCCACGGAAATTGATCCCTTTATCAGTAAAGCCACACTACTAAAGGGGTGATGTTTGATGTTAACCCTCAAACGTATTTATCCTGAGGATATTGCTGCCAATGCTACTATTAGCAGGACCGTTTTCTAGCTTTTTGAGGGAGCTATGCAAAATGTCGGGGGCCCCTATTTTGTGAAACTATGGTGGGGGATTCCAAACCCTCTAAGGTGGTCCGGGGGCATGCATTATTACATTTAAATGCATCAATTTGGTGCACTTTAAGAGGAAAAGAGGCGAGGTCCGTGATCTTTTTTTTCCCTCTCAAATTCAAATCAAACATCTCAAGTTGACCCCAGTAATTTAAACCCACAGAAAATGATAATAAATGGGAAATACTGGGGCTCCTCTACAGCTATAAACTCCTGAAAACTAAACAGGATTTACCGTGTCTGCAACACCTCCCAAATGCGCATAGATTAGACGGATGCTGCATTATCCTTAAAATGTTTGGTTTAAATGTTAGGAACAAATTTGTTAAGGAAGCAAAATTAAGGCAAACATTGCAACTGATCAAATACTAAACATATAAAAATATCCTTTCCCACCCCCCAACAAAAACAGTAAATAAAATAAATTTGGCGATAACACAGAACAAGAGGACGCTGAGCTACCAAGAGAGACCGGTCATTTTAATTAAAAAAAATGAAAATAAAAATAAAATAAAAAAGTCAGCTTCGCCACCCCCTGGCGGCTTCAGGGGCCTATGCAACCGCACAAGACGCATATAGCAAGAAACGGCCCTGACTATTAACTACCAATAAAAGGTAAAAAAAAATTCTCATAGTAGAGCCTAACTCTGTGGCCTCAAATGTTTTTTGTTTTTTTTACAAAAAACAAGTAATTTTATTTGAAGACGAGGTCATTGCTTTTCTTGGCTCAATTGATCTTACCTGATTTACACAGATCGGCATTAAAGTGCTCATCAAATCCAAATCTTGGTCTCATAGAAACCAATCATTGCAATTAATTGTTGTTGTAAGTTATACTGCAATAAGTGGTATTTTGATTGATATGAATACACATGTCTTTTAAAGAAAAGGATTCAAGTACTTTGATTGATGTTAAGGAAGAAAATCTAAAATCTAAAAATCTACAATCTTTCACACAATCGTCTTTTCCAGAGGCGCACAACTCATGAGTCAGTGAAAAACTTTGTCTCTTTATAGGACTAATGTTGACTCTTGTGCAGCCGCTAAAAATAGAGAGTGCACATACAGTAGGCTGGCCAGCGACACGGCTCAGGTTGACATTAGATCTCAAAGTCATGCAATACCACATCTCTGCACCCAATAGAAGGACAGCGAGAGTGAGAGAGAGAGAGTGAGAGAGAGAGAGAGAGAATAAAATAAGGGTGTTAGAGGGGAAAGAAAAAATCGCATTAAATAGGCGGAAAATCTGGAATGGATTGGGTGACAAATGACCTCTGACCCCACAGACCCTGGACCACCTCCACCTCTGGATGCCCTGGCTTCACCTCCCTCTGGTTCACCTTCCACCGGCATCAGCTCAACCCATCTTCTGTTGGCATTAAAGCATCAAATTGGCGGCAGTCGGTGCCATTTCGATGCACTGCCTCCCGGAAACTACACACGCATGAAATTGGGAGTCTTTTTAATTGGTAGATTCTCTGTTAATACCTAAAACGTAAGAGTCAACATTGGCATCGCAGTATTTTTTTTATGTTTAATATTAAATCGTTCATCAGTTGGGAGACAGTATTACAGGTTATGCCTAATACACTATACCAGTGTTTCCCAAGGTGGGTCGTGAAGGTACTGCGGGTGGGCCGTGAGAGGTCATTTACCGTAAATAAATAAAAAGTTGTTAATTTTCAATTTTGTAATTACCATTTAATATTTACGATTACATTTTACTTTTAAAAATGTAATCAGAACTAAAAAAAACAAAGCCATGGGAATTAAATGACATGCTATTCTTAATTTATCTGATTCAAATTGGGTCATGGCATTCTTAAGTTTGGGAATGGCTGCACTATACTGTCTATACCAGCCCTATGCAACTGGTGGCCCGCGGCCCAAAAGCGCCCCACATATTAATGCAGACTGGCCCTTTAAATGTGAAGGTTAGCCATGAACTGTATTTATATAATTTTCAAAAATATCTGTCGCGCTTAAAGTACCAAGTTGCAACAATGCAGAGGCAGTGTGTATTTAACAATACGAAACATGAGAGATTATTATCTAGACGTGCATCAGTTGACTTTGAAGGGATACAGTTTTGGGGGGAAATTTACTTTCCCTCTATCTTACCCAGATTCAGACAAGAAAGTTGATATTAACTGCGTCCCTGTGTGTCCAGTACAGAAATAGCTACAGACCGCCTGCTGTGGTGGCGCAATGCAGGGCCACAGAGGGCATCAACTAGCCTGGCTACTGTGACATTTCCCCCCAAAATTATTTTTGAGGTTTTTTTTAAATACAGCTGTATATTGTTATATGAAGATGGCATGTTCTTTTTATTTACAAGTTTTGTTTGATTTGTCAGGCCCCTGAGACAATAAAAATCTGGCCCCCGCCAAAATGAAGCTGAATGGTCCATTTTCGGAATGGTCTATTTTGAGTACCCCCGGGGGTACTGCAGGGATGGTGCAAAAAAAAAATATATTGGATATATCTAATGTGTAAAAAAAACTCATAAAATGCACAAACAGCACATAATTTATGTGAATTTTCTTTTTTTCCCCCCCCTCACAATACCAGTGAAAAGCTGAAAAAAGATCTAGGAGGCGGTAATCTACTAAAAAAAAGTTTGAGAACCACTGATCTATACCATTATACGCAATACAATATCAGAGTTGTTCTGAAAAAATTGTTTACGTTCTGTCTCTGCTTTAGTGACATGGTTGCAGGCACAAATGTCCACATTGGAGAGGAGAAGCCGTGCCGAGAAGGTGGAGCAGTACTTGCTGATGCACGTATCTCAACAGCACTGTACTGCACAATATGCATCCCCTGCCAGATAAGTACACCTGAGTTATGACACATGATGCAAATTCTGTGTTGATGCACCCTGAAACTGCTATACATGAGTAATTCTAACTTTTAGTTTAGGGTGCAGCCGTCCTTGGACATTAAAAAAGTCCCACCCTGTTTTAGAGATTACCCGGGTGGTTAGAGCAAACCTCATTTAACCAACGGCTCGGACTAAATTCAGTTTATGACCTCCTGAGTTTTGAGAAGTTTTACCATCTACGTTAAACATTTATCCACCCTCAACATCAGAATCCATATCTATCGCTATCGCTATCAGTCGGGATCGCTGGGCCACCTCTCTTTATGGACCGATGACTCACTGCAATCTGGACATCTGAGCTGAAACTACCGCGGAGACGAAATGATCGGCCGACCAAAGCCAAAAGCAATAAATTATATATCCTACCAAAGGTAAACACCAACTACCTTCATGGGAAACAAAGCAGAGCTTTAAAACACCTTGAATCTGCCCCTCTCTTTGATGGATTGGATTTTCAAGCACTTATATCTTGGTTACATTTGAGCCTTATCCTCCTCTCTTTACACCCTCTCTATTTTACCCTATAATGACTTTGCTATCCTTCCTGTTCAGATTTAGCATCTGTTACCGTGGATACCCAAATGAAAGCGCGAGTCCCTCAGCACTGTTTTGCCAGGACGGAGCCGTCCGTCAAACACGTCCGTGACTGTCTGTGGCACTTTCTGCGCCAAAAGAGAGTTGAATACCATTCAAAAAAGAAAGGACGGCGACGTTCAGTCCTTAGAATTTCAATTTTCTTTTTTACAAAGCCCTGATTTCACAACATGAACCGGTGTATTGTTTTTTTTTTCAATGTGAATGAACCAAACCTTTGCCTTCAAACCTTTGCTTGGCTGGTTGCCAAATGGTGTGACGTACATGGGACATGCGACGGCTCTGATCAAGTGGTGGTACAACAAAACGTACTGCCTGCGAGGATCATAATAAATGTGATCGCTATGAGGTACAGAGCGGTCCTGTTATTCTCTATCTCTCTAATCAGTCACCAGCCCCAAGTGGGGACACATGTTTCTTTTTGTGTATAGTGGAGCACATTACACGCTAAATACAGGAAGCCTCTTAGTCTAGCAAAGCTTAGGCCTTACTTACACACTGCGGTGGAAGCCAGGTACATTTTGTTATAAGGCATTCCTGTTATCCAGACAGAGAGGTGGTGGTTGGGAATCGTCAATGGGCTCCGTCGATTTTTCACCACTGAGCCACTGGGAGTGAAATTGAAGATCAGGGCGATCTAGGTTAGATAGCCCTACATTTAGGTATAAGGCTACAAATAGTTTAGTTTATGTATAAGGTTAGAGATGGTTACGTTTAGGTATAAGCTTAGAGATGGTTCAGTTTAGGTATAAGTTTAGAGATGGTTCAGTTTAGGTATAAGGTTCTAAATAGTTCAGTTCATGTACAGTATCAGAGATGGTTATGTAGGGTGAGGGTTAGGGGTTATTTTTAAGTTCTGGTGTGGTTAATGTCAGGACAAGCATCCTGCCCAACACACATTATTTGCTCCTGGCAGATAAAAGGAAGGAAGGGAGGGTCAATCAATTTGATCGATCGTTTTTACTTTATAGATACTTTATTCATTTCTTCAAGTACAAAACAATTATTTATCCTGTGCAAGTGCAGTAATGCATGGGAGACGGTGCATCGCACGAAATAAGAGAAAAAATATATTTTCAGCGTTGAGTATAGAGGCCTGTAAATCCTTCCTTTGCCCTCCATGTCACGGTACGTGTGTCTTTGTTTTAAGCTGTCAAGAGGTGAGCAGAACCCAGTGAAGTGGGGTGATGGCTTAGCGTTGAATCAAAACAGTTTCCTAGTCGTAGGAAATATATCCCCTTCTTGTTTAAACACTTTAAATACGGTTTGACTATGATTACAATCAATATCTAATTAAGCACATTTTGACAATTCTTGAAAGGAGCTTTGTTTACGAGTGCTTGGGCATCGCTTTGGGTGCAAATTCCGCTGCTGCCAAGACGGGCGTCGACGCTCCCCTCATAATAAATGTCTCAGCGCCGCGTGAAGCGTTTCTCACCAAGTTCTCTCTCTTTCTCTCTCTCGCTCTCTTCTAACTGTTCTGACAGCTTCCAAAGGCCCCTGCATCCTTCCATTCCCCATCGCGCTTTTCTCCCTCTGTAAAAGAACAATCAATCGTCTCCGAGAGTAGCGAAAGTAATTCCCGCTGTTGAAATACCAGAATCCTCCACCTCCCGGTCCATCGTTCGAGGAATATCGGATTTCTTTCCATAACATACGCGCTGCCGCTCAACACCAACACGGTGAATATGAGAGCAGCTGCCAGAGACAAGATCTCAAGCAACAGGTTTCTCTAGGGCACCTCCACATTAACAACAGGGCGTACGTATGTAAATGTACTTAGCAAATAAAGTGATGGATCTTCAGGGTGTAATGTGCTTAAATGGAAATTTTAAATTGTTGAACTACATTGAGGACGACACAAAATGTTCGGATGAAGTCCCCGTTTGAACGCTTCTCTCAGCTTGATTTGAAAAGGTTGGTGGATCACATTGCATCTTTGCAATTCTGCATCTTGTGGGCAAGTGTGGGTTGGTGCATAACATGCACTATGTGACCATATGATGTCCTGTATTAAAAGTGCGATCAACAAAACTGAACCTGGTTTGGCGACAATTATGTCCCACAGGACATTCCCAGAATGCAATGGTGGGGAGGTAAAACA
The DNA here is from genome assembly GCF_960531495.2 of Zeus faber. Classification (NCBI taxonomy): domain Eukaryota; kingdom Metazoa; phylum Chordata; class Actinopteri; order Zeiformes; family Zeidae; genus Zeus; species Zeus faber. The sequence goes on from NC_137207.1 coordinate 13,069,785, forward strand.
TATTCGACTGCCCCTGCCATATTAGCGTACGACCAGCTTCAACCCGCGCTGGCTGTGTCACTTTCTCCCTCCGTGTAGTCGACGCGGGGAGAGAGAAGCATTGGCTACAATCCACAGGCACCTCTCATGGCTGTTTACTGAAACCATCTGCTGGCGGAAAGTGTTAACCGTGTTAAACTGTGAGGAAGGAAGAGGAAAAAAAGAAAAGATGGCAGCTGGCACCTGCTGGGGCCGGCCTTATGGATTTACTCCTCCCTCCGCAAACGCCGCTCCGTATTATCGGGGGCCACGCTGGGCAAAACAAACAAGAAGAAGAAAAGAAGGTAAAACACAGATCCATACACAGCAGGGGAGGTGGCAGAATCATTTTGTTTGGGGCGCGAAGGGGATGCTTTGCAGCGTGGTCGGGGGAGGTGCTCATGACATTCTGACATGGGGGGGGGGGGGGGGGGGGGGCTGAGACAGGATGCACAGGGCTTTTTTGTGTCATTCAGTTCGCTGAGAAGGGGGAAACTGGGAACGCAGTGGAGCAGAGATCGCTCCCTCTCCATTATGCATTTACGCCACTGCTCTACACTTGCCTGTTTTGCGAATTACCAGTCTTACGTCAATTTTACATTTACAGTGGTTAACTTAACAGCAGTTATTTTGATTTAAAGTGTCTAATGAAAATGTAAAAATTCTAAGGAAATCCTTGGGGGGGGATCGTTGGTGCTACAGTATGCAAAATCCTGACGGGGCTATCGCACCGGCAAGCCCACTGACACAGAAACTTGCAGATGAGAGAGTGGGACTGATGAAATTGAAGAGTGAAAGAGAGATGGAGGAGATTGTGGGAAAGAGCAACGGTATTATAGACCAGAGCGGATGGAGGGGGGGGGAGAGAGAGAGAGAGAGAGAGAGAGAGAGAGAGAGAGAGAGAGAGAGAGAGAGAGAGAGCACGGAAAGGAATGGATAAAGAATGAAGATAAGATAATAAACAATACAGATTGAAGGCGTTTATTGTTATGCCCCCTCCTATTTACTGTGTATTCTGGCTATTGTGGAACATTGTATTAACGCCCCCGAAAAAAAAAAAAATTTTGGACTTGGTGATACTCGACAGCAAGCCAGCTGGGGGTACTTGGTTTCTCAGCTGCGGATTCAAAGCCGACGGCAAAATACTTTCTCAAATATTTACATATGAGTGGCTCGCAATTGTTCGAGGAGTGCAGTTACACATTTTTCTGTGGCAAATACAAACCAAACTGGGAGCGAAACAATGGGACAAAGGTCCCACCGAGACAGCGAGGACTTTTAATGCTTTTATGTTTTTTTTGTCAAGCGGACCGTAACAATAGGGAGGAGAAATAGATAAACATCTAAAATGCAAAATGAAATTACATATAAATAAAAGAAATACATAAATCAACATTTAGATAAACACCACAATGTGAATTTGTTTATACAGTACAACCATACGTATGTTCTGTGTTTTATTGCCAACATTTTGTTTTAATTATTGATAAAATTAATAATATATTTTTTATGTCTTTATCAACTGTATCACATGTATTTAATAATTTCTATCTTCATTTCATCTTTCTGGTTCAGTGTTTATTTCATAATTGATTGTGTGTATAGGACTGTATATAAGATAAAGTTAATATATAACAATTAAAGATTAATTAATAAAGTATCCACCATATATCTACTGCAAATTGCATGTATTTAACTCATAATTATGTATGGAATATAGCCTGTGACTTAAATTTTTCTTGTGGTTAACTCCACGCAATGTCAGACTTTTTAAGACTTATTTTAGGATAAGTTGGATTTAATGTCCTACTTTTAAATTATGGAACTGGTTAAAAAACCTGCGCTCCTGGTACCAGGCCCATGATAGCATAGTGAGGAAAATGTCTCAAAGAGAAGTTGAAAAGAGTTGGACTTCGGAGCATCAGAATCCATAAACCAAATTCATTTTGTCCAAACAACATCTAATTACGATAAGTTTTAATAAAAAATGTGTCGTAATAAACTGGGTATCGAACGAGAGCTAATCTCTCGCTCTTTCAAATAACGCCTAGAAGCCTTAAAAACCCTCTATGTTTTATTCAGCGCATCCACATAATGCGCTACCGGAGCATCCAGGCGGCATTTCGGATCATATTTTAGAACCGCAAAGCCAGAAAAAAAAAAAACGCCACTGATTAATACATGACAATCATTTATTTAGATGAATGGGTCCTCGGTGTGAAACATCGGGCCCCGAAAAAGTATCATCCTTTTCCCAGAAGTCTCCTCCCCCACCCCCACCCCACTGCTGGCTAGATTAAGCTGACCTGACAGCTGAGTCTGCCCCGCTCTCCGCCTATGGAGGACAAATACAATTATTCATGGCTCCACTTTTCATTCCTGTCCTGACATGAACCGCTGCGCACGGACGCACGCACGCACGCACGCACGCACGCACACACACACACACACACACACACACACACACACACACACACACACACACACACACACACACACACACACACACACATACACAAAATTGTCCTGCAAGTATTCTTCTGTCTGCAACACTAATGTCTGGGCAGACACCAGGGTTAATGTTCAAACATCAATCAAATGAGGGAAGGCTGTCCATGTGACAAACGTGCTGTCTAATGTGTGTGTGTGTGTGTGTGTGTGTGTGTGTGTGTGTGTGCACAAGTGTGTGTGTGCTAATCAGTGATGTGCGCTGATGTCAGTGGCCAGGAAGGCGCTACTCTGAAAGCCAGATTCACTAATGTTGAACCTGATGAAACCAGATGAATATCACCAACAATACGTTTTAAATGTACATGCGATGCCCAACTCCATGGCGCACAGAGCCTGTTCATGACAAACATGGGATACAGTGTTTTTTCCTCATACATACTGTAGGTACATTATGATCGTAATTTATCAGCATCTCAATGTAGTGTTTGTATTCATTATGCAATTCAATTAATTATTATTTATTACATAATTATATTATGATTCCATATAATAGAATCAATTATAATCAAAATAGTGTATTGTCAATTGTTTTATTTTATTTTATATTGCCATTTTCTATTTTTTGTTAATATTTAGCTTGATTGTAGATTGCATAGATTGTATTGGACATTTATTTCAATCATTAATGCTGATTATGACTGCAACTTCCCTCTGGGGATGAATAAAGCATCCATCTATCTAAAATAAAAATAAACAACGAGCAAAAACTAGCATTTAGTCACTGCGTTCACAATGCATCACTGCAAAGATAAGTGGACAACAGACAGACCACAAACCTATGCTCTCAGTAGTCCATGCCACATGGGCTGACAAATCAAACATCATTTTTCTTGCATTCCGACCCCATCGCACCGCCACGGCCGACTATATTAGCCCAATTCCACATCCGTTCAACACGACACAAACTTATGATGCAAATAAAAGTGGCTGGCACTGACATACAGTAGGTCAACTTGAAAATGAAGTCCATGAACCAAAGTCAAGGTGTTTCATTTATCAAATGTACACTATAAGACAGGGTCAATTCTGAACAGTGAAATTCTCGTAACAAGGTAAGTGACAACTACATAGAAGGCATTCAAAGAAGACATTAAATTGTTAAAAAATAGTCAGCAAATGAGGGCAAAACTAGCGAAAATATGGCAAGAAAACCAAAAATATACATAATAAAATAGAAATAGTGCAAAGACGGTTGTAGACAGAGGGAGAGTGTGACTAGACAATAAGAGTAGAAATATTAAATCTAATTTATAATAAGTGGAGGTGTGCCGATGAATATGCTCATTAAATTAGGTCATTTACAATGAATGTACAATTGACCAGAGCATATGTAGAATTGTTCATGTGTCATCAATATGATCAGAAGTTTAATATTGCTGGTTAAGGAGCCTAATAGCCTGGGGATAAAAACTGTTTGTAAGTCTGGTAGTCCGTGCCCAAATGCTCCGGCAACATCTACCAGACGGCAGCAACGTAAACAGTCCATAGCTGTGGCTGTAGCTGTTGTCCTTTATGATTTTCCGTGTTTCCCTAAGGCATTGTGTGTTGTAGATGCCTTGCAAGGAGGGGAGGTAGTAGCCGATGATGCGCTCCGCTGTCTTCACCACCCTCTGGAGGGCCTTGCGATCAGCAGCAGAGCAGCTGGCGTACCAGGCAGTAATGCAGCCAGAGAGGATGCTCTCAATGGTACACCTGTAGAAATTGGTGAGAGTTTTGGTAGACATCTCAAACTTCTTGAGTCTCCTCAGGAAGTATAGGCGCTTTTGGGCAGTTTTTTACCACAGAGTTCGCTTGCCTGGACCAGGTGTGGTCCTCTTTGATGAACACACAGAGGAACTTGAAGTCTGAGACTCTCTCCACTTCAGCTCCGTCGAAGTGAACGGGGGCGATCATCTACTTAGTCTTGCAGATGTTGACACAGAGGTTGTTGTCCGGGCACCATGTTGCCAAGACGCTGATCTCCTCTCTGCAGGCGGTCTCATCGTTGTTGGAGATGAGACCCAGGATGGTGGTGTTGGAGCTGCGTGTGGCCACAGAGTCATGCGTGAACAAAGCATACAGAAGGGGACAGAGTACAGAGCCCTGAGGGGCTCCAGTGATAAGGGTCAGTGCAGAGGCGGTGAAGTTACCCATTCTCACCACCTAGGGTCTGTCTGCCTGTCAGGAAGTCCAGGATCCAGTTGCAAAGGGAAGTGTTGAGACCCAAGATCCTGAGCTTTAGAACTGGCTTGGTGGGAAAAAATGGTGTTGATTGCTGAGCTGTAATGTACAAACAGCATCCTAATGGATGCTGTTTGTGACAACACCCTTATCCAGGTGGGAGAGGGTGATGTGTGTTGTCAGGGTAATGGGATGGTCCAGAGTGCTATTGTGAAATATTTGTGCTTCTGGGCCTTCAGATTGAATCCGTCTCTCAGGTTCCATGGACAAAATAGCTACAGGTGAAGGCCGCCCTTGACAAATTTAAATCTCTTCCGTGATGGAAATAATCACAATTGATGCAGCAACGGCTGGAACGGTCAAGGCAGGGATCAGTGGTTTTACTGCCAAGCAGGAAGCATTAACTTCAGGTCGTACTCAGTCAAAAACTCCGATGATCTGTCCAGTTAATTTGTCCTGTTCTTCTTAGGAGCGAAATAACTCAACAACGTCTGCCTTAAGTCAACTGACATTGAAAAATATTACAATATTTAGACAGGCTCTTAAGTTTCCCGTCATCAAATTGCCGTGACACCTCAAACTTTTTGTGAGCCACCAATACATGTAAAACAAGCTGACAGAAGGGCTCAAAGCAAGACTGAACATTTATGTTGTCCAGAATACGGCAGGAGATGCAAGCTGTTTCCAATCTGGTTGGCTCAGTCATTTCCATCAAAATGCGTTTTTACTTGAACTGCGCATAGAAGCTGACAAAATCGTTTTGGTTGCTGGTTGGTTGACATCCATGGTATCTTTGATGCATTCACAATAGCCAATCCATGTTTTAGTTTTAAGAAGCCAAAAGAGAGACCATAATGTCAAACAGAAGGATAACGTCCTTTTCGACAACCATAAGTCAAGTCTAGCATCTCACCAGCTCAATCAGTGACTTAAAGCAGCGGCAATGCATTGATCGCACTCCTTAATGGCGTTTTGGATTACGTCCAACACAATGTCTATCAATGGGTTTTCAATCATGGACTGACACGTGCTGTAGATTGAACTTTCAGGAGATTCAGATTCAGTGCATATGTGTACCTATATAAATGACATAAACCTAAGCTCCCACCTTCGTTCACTCCTGACGCCCCTTCATACTGCTGTGCAAATGGCTTATTTCTCCAGAGAGCTCAAAGCATACTCTAAAGTCCCATCATCAACCCCCCCCCCCCCCCAAGACTTCTTTACTTTACCCTTTAATGGATGACACAGAATTGTGGTAATTTGGCTTTTATTGGTTAAGTCAGTTGACTTATCCACTTAAGCTCTGCATTGATCTCACTCCTTGTGTCATTTGGAATTACTTCCACCACTGGCTCCATCAAATTGTTCTGGATTGCATTAGGCGTGCCAGAAAATAGAGTCTAGTTCCATAACTATCAAGCCAACCATTCATCTTTTTCACCCATAACATCCAGCAGCTCCACATAAATACCACAATGCGAGAGCTGACACTTTCATCACTGGTGTGACACTGATTAGATCTCATAATTCCCTGCCTTTTCACCTTTGCCCGGGCAATTTCACTTCCCGTGTTTTATTCTTTATTGTTGTTTGTCTAATGCCAGGTTGATAAACCAAGTTTTTTTTTTTTTTTATGACTACTTTATTCTGTATGTGCACCGGTGACTTATGATGCTTGAGACTGGGCAGCAAGCCAGTAGTTGAGGTCGCAGTCTCAAGCTTTGGACCCAGCTGGTGGAAAGCAGTCGAGGTGGTGGGGGCAGAAAAGCCCACTGCTCCAAGCACCACCAATCTCTCTCCCTGTACTTGCAGATGTCTCTGCCCAAAAAATTCAGTTTTCCCTTGAAAATCCAATTTTTGAAAACTGTTTAAATGTGTTTATTTCCATTTCCAGTCAGTGATGTAGGCAACAGGAAAGTAAATAACACATTTATGGATAAAAGCATCACTTATATTGATGATGTTTGAGTCTGGCTGGACCTTAATTAGAGCGAACAGGTATTGGTTTCTTACATGGACAACATCGCACCACTATGACACACTGGATGAGACAGTGTGTGGAGAGGCATCAGGTGTGTAGGTGGTAGTGAACGTCCGCGAGTTGCTCCTTGAGATTTTCAAGATGTTTTTTGTGGCAGGTCTCTCCTCAGTTTGTTTACTGCCTGAGTGGGAGCCTCTTGTAGCCACTGTCTTGCATAGTCTTAAACTGTAGGCAAATGAATGTCTTCATTTTGCAGCCTTTAGCCTTTGACAATTAGCATGAAATGCTTTTGACTGCATTTTGGAATGTTAAGTGGATGTGGCGCTCCCTGTGAGCACTTTTCATTTAACCTGCACAGGTGTTTCCATGTGTTTCCAGCAACTATCATTACTGGGACAGATTTTTTTTTTTACGAACTAGCACTTGTACCACTGCAAGTCGGCATTCTTGAAACATATTAGTCTCCGGATTACAACTTAAATGTGAGCCAAGTGAACCTGCACCATATAATGTGTCTAAAAGGAAAACACTCGGTTGTGACATTGAAGTTATGCTGATGTGATGTAAAGAGGCGACGGTCCCATTTAGACTTACATGATGGTAAAACTGTAATTCACAGACGTGCATGCATACGTGTGCATGAATTCAGTAAAATAATAATAATAATAATAATAATAATAATAAATTAAAGAGAACACAACAATGTATACACACACAAACTCTCTAGTTAAGTTGAAATGACCCATTTGGCTGGAGCTGTTTCATTGTTCATCAGTCTCTGAGTGTCGAGGACTCTCAGAGTGCCTCAGTGTTACTATACACCAGACAAATGCACACAGACAGAGCCTGCCAGAGCCTTGCCAGAGAGAGAGAGAGAGAGAGAGAGAGAGAGAGAGAGAGAGAGAGAGAGAGAGAGAGTGTGGAGAGAATGGAGAGAATTGGATGGAGATGAGACAGGACAGGACAGAGAAAGAGGGGGAGGTGGGAGACGGATTGGAGGAGGGAGGAATGGCGGGCGCAGACGAAGGGAATCTGTCTTGGATGACACGGAGAGCTTTTTAGATCATCCTCTGTTTCCTGTGAGGAAACATTGGTATGACTCAAAAAACGTGGGATCTTGAAAACTTTGGCCAAACAAGGCGCTCTCTCGCCGAAGATTGCTTCAATGGATCACAGAGCCTAGTTTGAAGCAGCGTCTGTTAATTAATGTGTCCTGCAATGAGAATACGCTCGCTTCAGAGGTCTGAATTTGAAATATCTCGGAGCCGTGATTGAAAGAGATCCGACATTTGGAAGCAATATTTGTTGAACAGGGTCGGCCATTAAGCGGCATCAGCTTCTCAGGAAACTTTACTTGGAATTTATAAAGTACGCCAACAAAAACTCTTCTTCTCTCTCTTGCATTGCTTTGGTGTTTCCAAAAGAAACAGAAAGAAAGTGACACTCCATCCTACATAGCCAAAAAAATATTTGCCATATCCTAAAACCCCGAGCTCCAGCCATGCACAAAGCCTCAACTCCCCTCTCTGGTGCGATGCTAGACAAGCAGCTTGACACCAGGGAGTGGATTTCAGGAGGGAACTTTCGATCAAATCCCCCAAAAATCATTTTTGCCTAATCTACAATGACAGCTACAGCTATTGTTTCCTCTTTTCATGCCAGACCTTTAAGTCTCCTCTGCACCATGTGTAACTGTACAGCATGAGCAAAGTGGTTCACATCTGACCGGTATCATTCCTTTCTGTTCCACTGAGTCAGCGCTCTCATTGGGGTCCTATAGTGCTATGTGGATGTTTGTTAGTGTCTCCTGTCATGAGCCTTTCCCTCTCCACCTCCTTTTTCCACATAGAATCCTATGGGAAGCAGCCAGTGTGGAAGAGCCCTGTTTCCAACTGCTTTTTTGGAAAGAGTGAAGCACTTTCAAAAGTTGAAAACCTCTCAACTTGTACCTTTTTTTTTTTATCAGCCAAGCAGTCACGGCATAGAAACAGCTGCTGGTTCAGTCGAGAGTGTGTGTGCGTGTGTGTGTTTGTGTGTGTGTGTGTGTGTGTGTGTGTGTGTGTGTGTGTGTGTGTGTGTTTATGTGTGCCCCATTTTGTTTTGCACAGAAATCCAGCATCATTTCCTGAATGAAGGTCTGTATGCTGTTCTCTGCAGGTCTTCTAGTGATAACAGGTTCATGGCATTCCATGACTACACCCGGTTTACTTTCTTTGCCCAGAGCTACGCATTTCACTCTGCTCGGCCTGTTGATATACGTCATCACGGCCTTGACAACACAGTGCTCTTTGCAATTGCAATTGTATTGCAATTGCTGGCTCCTGTGAGAATTTCTAAACGCAGGTAAATGATAGAGTTATAAGAATGCCCGATATTACATTTGGGGAGGGTTTTTTAGTTTTATTTTTGCAAGTAAATTGATGAGGCATCTGCATCACACCGATAGCAAATCCAAAGAGCCCATGTAGAAACTCACTTAGCAGAGCCGTCATTAACAGACGGACTTCCCGCTTTGTTACAAGTGCCAGGCAAAGTAAAGCCACATTACTCAAATTAAAATTTTAAATAGGAAACCGTGCACAGTCTCTTTACAAATTGTGGTGATCTGGGAAACTTTTGCCGCTAATCCTTTCGGAAGTTGAATTTATAAGCAACACGTTTTTCATGAGGGGGTTTCTCCCATTCCTTTGTTTATACTGAGAAAGAAGTATTGCTCCTTGTATCCTTCCTCCCTGCTGCTCGACTTACACTCCTATTTCCCTCCTGCGCGGAGAACCGTCTCCTGTACATTTACACGACCGAGATGGACATGACAGATTTGAGACTGGCCATCTGAGAGTTAGAAGATTGTTGTTCTTTCAATTTTTATCATTTTGAAAAAATACAAATCTATTAAACTCTAATAGATTAGTATTGTTTTCCAAATGATAACAATTATTTTTTTCTTTCTTTAATAATCAAAGCATCATGCACTGCAAAAAAATCTTTGGCTTGGAGTCATTTGATCAATTAAAAAGATAATGCTTTCATTTGTTGAAAGTATATATATATTTTATATATATTTTCTCAACTTAAAAAATGCATCTTCATTTCTCAATTTCAAGCTGAGAACACCTAAGACATTGAAGGAATGACTAAGTGTGAGGCCTTAGTTATAATTGGAATATGTACTTCAATGTTATTGTTTTTTGTCTCGCGTCAATAGGGATCATTAAAAATAAACAAAAAAAATAAACACATAAACAAATGTGATGTTGTATTGGATTATGCCTATGAAGCTGAAACACTATCAAGTGTACATGGATAATATTTGGTAATTAATCTGTCATCGTACCGTGGTGCTCACTCCAGTGGCAATATCATCAAATGCTTCTAATCATTTGTCCCACCCACACACACACACACACACACACACACACACACACACACACACACACACACACACACACACACACACACACACACACACACACACACACACACAGACAAAGCGTAAACACCATTTCTGAGTAATTTGATCAAAATACGTCCAACTCTGCCGCGCCTCCGCTAAATTCATAAATAGTTATGAGATATTCTCTTAGATCTTCATAAAGGGATAGCATCAGCAACTGAGAAAAAAGAAGAAGAAGAGAGATCCAGGTGACACAACAAAGAGTTTGGGGGAAGGGAAAAAAAAAAACAGTGAGGAATGGGCAGCTCATCGGGGTGTAAAAAAAGAACAAGACGAGTTGGAGAGATAGGGAGAAAAGGGTTTGGAAGAAGGTCGAGATAGTGAGCAACAACACAGAGAGAGAGAGAGAGAGAGAGAGAGAGAGAGAGAATCTGTTTCAACTCCTCCCTCACGCTTCAGTCCAAGTTACTCGTCTGAGAGACAAACCCGGCCGGCAAAAGAGCATCCCTCTTTCTGGGAAATTAAAGACACGCTCGCACGCACATGCTCACACACACAGACACACAGACAGACACACAGACACAGACACAGCCACAGACACACACAGACACAGACACACACACGCCGACACACACACACACACACACACACACACACACACACACACACACACACACACACACACACACTAACCAGCGCACACCTCTTGATTCGACAATTCATACTGAACTAATGCGGTTCATCTCTTCAGAAGAATTCCTTCCCTCAGTACCGAGAGCAGTGGCCTGGCATTACGCTGCACTTGGCTAATAAGATGAGATTTTATTCATACCCAGGAGGAAATTTGGGCGTTTCAGCAGTAAAAACACTGCAGTCAAGAAAGAGATAGAAATTAAATTAACACATCTACATGTACGCATCTATCAATCTACACAAAGTTAACTTGAAGCAGCACTTTGCAAAAAAGTGACTAGGGTGCGGCTTCAGTTAATACAAATTACAGTAATCCAAACACTAGACAGTCTGGCTTTATTAATCCCAAAATTCCAAGACAAGATTTGATCATTGCTCTTTAAATATTATCCCCCATGTTTTCACTCTATCATTCAACGGATTTTGTAACCTCTACATACCCTACGAATTACAATTGTTCAATGCCGCGAATCAAGAATGAAGATGACGCCGAAATAAAAGCAAGACAATTGCAGATTAAGATTCGGATAATGAGGAATGCGTAAACGCTATGGTGAGACGGCTCAATATCGCCACCTTACGAGGCAACACTTTTCGCTTTCCCTTCTCGCTCCGTCTGTTGATTTTTGTTTCCTAAATCGTTCATTGTCCACCTCCGCATCATTGCGTCCATATCCTTCCATCCATCACCCCCATCCCTCCTCAACCTCCTATCAGCGGCACGCAGTCCTTCCTACCCGCTCTTCCTTGTCTTGTGTTTCATCCTCCCCCTTAGCGCACCCTGACCAACTACGTCGCTCAGAATGACTTTCATTCCTTCTGCCCATCTATCAACCCATCTGTCCCTCCTCCCTCATGTCAGGCTCTGCCACAGTGAGTAAAGTTAGCATCCATACTCAGCAAGACAGAAAGAGAATGTGTTAGACTTTGACTTTCTGACCCACTTTTTTGTTATGATTGTAGGCGTAGACTTGCACAATAGGTACAAGAGGTAAAACATTGGTTCAGAACACGTACAAAAGCTATTTGGACAAACTCCCTGCCATAAGACGTGCCTTGCTCAATGGCAAAACATGGGCAGCACTGAAACAGGTGTCTAATTTAAGCGATGTTCTATGAGCGGACACTATTTAACTGTGGATTCTGCAAAGCTGTTCCGGATCCCAAAGGACAACTCACTCACAGCAAACATCAAGAAGAAGTACAGCCAAAAAAGGCAGAAGAACAGCCCGCCTGCATCTGAGGTATCGGGGCAATTTGGGGAATGCAGTGGTGGATGATGGATGACACCAAGGTCAAGCTTTAAAAGGAGGTTATGGAGATGAGAAAAGGACGAAGGCAACAGAGGAGGAGACGAGGAGTGGAACAGAGCTCTGGCAGAAGAGGCACTGGATCCCTCGGCAGATCCTCTGATGTGGTGGAGCAACAGAGAAGTAAGGTCCCCGTGGACGGACAAGTTGGCAAGAAAGTACACACACTGAGCATGTGACACGAGCATGAAGAGATGGTCGACATGTTAGTGTTCCCTTTGCCCAAAATCTCCCCAGTCAGTCAGGATGATGGTTGGCTGTGGTTGTGGACGGCCTGTTTGGCCAAAGTGCGTTGTATGGTTATGGTGTAATGGTGTATAGGGCTTACTATTATAATAATGCTATAAACTTAACCAATTATGCAAACGCTTCATTCAAATGCCTCAGTAATTGCAGTTATTTGAAGGACCATACATTGTCTATTACAATTTCACGATCACGACAGCCCTACATTTGGTTATTAATATCCAACCCAGGTCAAGAGAGCCATGGTTTGCATAACAATGGCCAGCTGTGAGTAACTTTTTTTCTTTTTTTTCCCCAGCTGTGATTAACATTGTGTGCATCTGATTACACAATTCAAGTTTTCTAATTACGTCTATTTTCTGCATTCACTAGTTTGCCGATTGAGTAGAGCTATGGAAAAATATGAAAAACATAAGGATTCAACTCAGTCGTTGATTTATGCTGCTACCATTGCGGGTTACAAATATAAATTACAAAAAATATAGAGTAGAAAGAATTTTAAATAAACCCGTAGTACGGCCTACTTTCTGCGATTCGGGACAACAATTCTGAGAAAGAGGGTATCTTGAGTTTCTCTATTGGTGCACTTGTCTTTGAAATGATGGGAGGAAAGTTGTGATGAAGTTAGGACTCTCTTCACATGCCCCACTAGAAAGAGCACTATACTAGGAATCAGGGTTGCTGGTTCGATCCCTCGTCAAAGTTGACGGTGATCACGCATTCGGGCAAATTAATTGCCAAGAAAAGATAGTCTAAAAAAAGAATAACGCTGGTTTCCAATCCAGTCAGTCCATTAGAGTTGCAGAAGTTCCACCATTAGTCAAACATGCAGTTTGCTTTTTCAATCTTAATTAAGTCATTTGTATTACTCCAATTGCAGCTCTGCTTTTACGTCTGCGTTTAGTGACCTAGATTCTCAGTCTCCACTCAGGAAGGTTGCTGGTACGAATCCCTGGACAGACTGATGCGTCCTGGTGAGGAAACCTAATCCCAACACTGATTAAGATGAGGTGAACGGGCAATTATATTTGACAGAAGTAAATTACAGCGTAACAATATCCGAAGCAGCAGTTTTTTCCAAGGACAGAGACTCTTTTCAACATTTGACGACAATCGGATTTTAGAAGTTTAGTTATATCTAAAAGCCAATGGCAAATATTGCGAACACAATTGATGTCGTTGGTTCCAATCCATTTCCCTCTGACCAAATTAGTTACACAGATTTCAATCTCATATTTCTGCCGGTAATGGCTTCAAAATGAGAAATGTAAATCCATTTATTGTTATATTACCAGCACTTGCGGAATGTCAGGGAAAAAAAATTAATGATGATAATTCAAATTATGAAAAGGATTCGGGTTGCGTTGCTTATTGCCATTGGATGGGAATTGCTTCTGAAGTGTATCCGATGGGCGGTTTGGCTCACTTGCTCAGGTAATAAATCAGGCCATGCAATCTGATTTAGTGCATAACTGTACATACACGCCATCACACTTCCACAGACAGGCCACAGGTTTGGGTATAACTTTCATTCTCTTTTATGACATCAACAGTGAACTGCAGGCTTTACTTGTGAAACCGCATTGTCCACTATCACATAGAAATAAAATAAATAGAATGGAAAAAGTTCTAATTTACTGAGCTCCAACAGTTACGATGAATAGGCCCGCGTCTCTGAAATAACAGAAAATTGGGCAGACATTCCACCGAATGTTGCTCCCAATTAGTCACTCAACTTTATGCACGGTAAAACTTGCTACAAAGCTCGTCTTCCATTGGATATAAAACAATAAAACTCACCTCATTACTGAGAGGACTGAACCCTAAAAATACAATTTGTGTTAAAAATAATCCAATGGCATTTCACATAGCGACAGCCCCTTTTGGCTGCCCTGTTGCCGCCGAATTGAAGAGATCCTAAAACCACCCCAGCACACAAAGATGACCATTTGTGACCAATTATGGTTACAGGTTGACTAATGGGCAAAGGACAGGAGCAGTAAGGTGAAAATCTTATATCGAAGCGAGATGACTGCAGCCATAACACTTGGTTACACGTCAGATTTCCCCACTGCACAAGATGAAATTTCCGGTAGAGCAGAGAGAGATTTGCAGATATCTAATTAAATGACGATTAGCACACATACAAAGAAGCCTAGAACGGATGTGAAACAGGAAGGGAATAAGATATGAGATGACCCTTAGGCACCAGAATGGACATTATTCGCCAGATCAACAGTAAAATCCTGCCTTTCCACAGTGATCACTCAAGCTTATTCTCATTGGATCCCTCATTAGAGATCTTTAAAACAGCCAAATTTTGGGGTTTATTTTTTTAATCCTCAATGAGTAGAGAACATCTACAGTATGTGACAGAAGACATATCAAAGAGCCCCAGGGAGTGGGTAACTTCTGTAAATGGAAATGTGACAAAATTCTCACAAAAAGCTTTTTTTTTTATTGCTGTTTTATTGTACAAAGCTGCTACAACAAATTAAAAATGAAGAAGATGGAAGCATTATTACAAACTGGGTTCAAGGGAAAGAAAAATGCTGCTTAACCCTTGGCCACGTCAAGATTGGTGAAATAATTGCTATTTAACAATGGCACAAAACTATATCATCATATATAATAACTCGTAATTAATTTTAAAATAAAAACAACATTGTTGATTATGCTACCGACGCAAGCCATCTAATGCTACAAATCACAATGCCCTCATTGAAAATAATAAAAAAAAAAAAATTAAGAAATGGATGGATGAAGAAAACTAATGTTACTGAGTATTGATCATTTGCTTCTCAACCCCCAGTTTCAGAGTTAGAACCAGGCCCCTTGAGATTTGACAGCTCCATTTTGAGCAAAAACAAGACTCACAAATGATCATAAAAGGGACGAGGCAAGAGATAGAGGTGCTCAGAAAGAGGGAGAATTTTGGAGAGAACAGAACAGAACAGAACTACACACACACACACACACACGATGCAAATAATTGCAAATAAAAAAAGAGGAAGATGAAAAATAATAAGAATGAATTGCTTCTCGTGCAGAATTCGACCTCTGCTGATCTCCTAACTCAAAGAGCTCGATAGATAGATGAGAGTGAGAAGCAAGGAGAGACATTGGACTGAAAGACAAGCGCAAGCGGGCGAGGGAAACAGCAAAAGAGAGAAGAGAAGGAGAAGGATAGAGACAGCCAGACAGACAGACAAAGAGAGAGAGAGAGAGAGAGTTGTGAACATGAATCTCAGGCTCTGCCCGGATGCAAAACATGGAATATGCATTCATCACTCCAGCTTATTTTTCTTCTCTTGGCTGTGCGAAATAGAGCTTTCTGGAGAGAAGGATGGGTGTAAACCACGAACCCTGTGCGTGCACGAGCACGTGCACACACCCTGACAGCACCACTCTACAGTATTTACGCGTGTGCATGTGTGCTTACATATGTGTACGACTTCACTTTTAGATAGCCATCATTTCTGGGTTAATGCTCTCTCCACATGCATGTGTGCTTAAACATGTATTATCAGGTGTGTGTGTGTGTGTGTGTGTGTGTGTGTGTGTGTGTGTGTGTGTCCACAGTGGCAGACATACCATATTTGGTTCGGTTGAGTCAAAGTGTTAATATTTAATGGAAGCTGCTCTTGAGGGCTAATCCCCTCATTCAGTTACACAATGGATTGCTTCGCACATACTGGAACGGAGCCATTTAAAACCCAAAACTTGGAAAAATTACCCAATTCACGTATTTAGTTCGCTGATTCAACGTCACACGTTGCATTAAAGGAAACAATATTTTCATTGGAAGCTGATAGGGGGCAGGTGAAGGATGCGTGATAGGCGCAGACTTATTTATGACGGTAAATTGAAAACATAAAATTTGAATTTTTTTAAAGCTAGGTTCCACTGACCCGTTTCAAATGTAAGATAAAGCGCTTTATATCATTCCGACCTTCCAGATTAAATAATATGTTGCCTCACTTAACATGCAAGTTTTACCAAAGACAGTTATCATGATATATTTAAAAAATGAAATATCTTCGACATTTCCTCCTTATATCATGTACAGTACATACTACCTTTTGATATGTGACACTTTCATCCAAAGCATTTGCTGTCAAGCTCACCATACATCACAGTAACATTAGCAGGAGATGGCGAAGATACTTATTTGGTGGACATTTCTGACTCAAAATCTATGTCAACTAAATCTGTTCAATCCATCCACTTCCTTCTTTGAAGCCATGGAGGGTTTAAAAAAAAAACCTCGTCCGACGTGGACGGACATTTACACATTGCACTTTCCCGGCAGTTCGATTGACAACTCTGCAGACCGATGAGATTAGCTCCATCCCTGTTGACAATTGCATCAAAGACGTCGTGCCAGCCTTTCTCCTTCGTAGATTAGAAAGCCTGGAACGAGGTTATGGCTGGTGTAGCAGAAGGAGAAGCCATTGGTCGAACCATCGGCGACACCATTGGCCTTCACTGTTGGTTGACGCCAATGATGGTTAAAGGCCCACGGCAAAGTCACGAAAAAGGTCTCGTCTGTCGTCCCCCAAAAGAATGACACCCACATAAATAGTTCGCCAACGCATGCTTCACAGGCAGGGCGTATCATTTCTCACGAGATGAAGTCACACCGATGATCCAGCGGTCCCATTGCATTGCTGATTCTGGCATAGATTAGCATAGCCTGTAAAGAATAGATGACATCACTAATACAGGCTATACTAATTAAAGCCAGAATCATCACACCACGTCTGCTCGGTGGAGACAGTCACAGGCTCTTGCTAAGCAGAAAGACATCTTACCAGGTGGAAAAACGCATGCCACGTCACATTCAGGCACCCGAGAAGACTTCCAGTCTTCAGATGCTGCATTAAAAACCGTTGAGTCAGACCCAGACGCCCAGTTGGAGGGCTCTTAAATCACGCCACTGGACATGGCTCTTGGTGTCGGATTTTGGTAGAAGACATTCTCCAACACGATAGCCAATTTCATCCTGCTTGGACAGCTTGTTGACGGCGGTGCCTTATTTCATCATTTTTTATTTCATCTGAGTTGTTCCGTTCTGTTCTGTTTAATATTCAAAAATAAAACACTCCCACCTCTGCTGTTCTCCAACTGTTCTCATTTAAGTCTTTGCTGAAAATGACAGTCTGCTCAACTGCAGTACAAGTGACAAAACGTACTTAGCATAATTTTTTTTGGAATAAAAATTTTATAGCAGCAGAAATATTATAGCAGCAATATATATATATGCACTGTATAGATATCTGCCACTAGGTTCTAATAATGATTTTATTTTAGCAGTTTCTCCTTGTTAAATGCAGTGCTTCCAATGTGAATTCATGTGTGAGAAGGCATTTAATGGTCGCAAACAATAAGCAGTATTGTTGCGTCATTGTTGTTGATTGTTGATTGTTGATGACGCTGTCGTAGGTCTTTACCGCGCCAGATTGTTTTTCATGCACTTCACACAAAATGAATCACAGTTTAATACAAAGTTTTCAGATGAGGTTCCTTCAAAACAGCTCATTAAAAGCTGACACTAAAACCTTTCTTTCATATTTCTTCTTTGCCTTCTCGTAAAAACCTTCAATCGGTGGAGAAAAGTATCAAAAGAAAACACACATTTGCCTGAAGGTCAGACAGACGCTTTTTCGTCGTGTGATATTGTGTATGTGTGTGTGTGTGTGTAAACGTAGGATGACGGTCCTTTGACAGGTCCCGTCTTAATGAAAGGCGCACACAGCCGTATAAGCTCCCTTTTCTTCTTATCGTCCAGGATTTGACTATAACAGACATTCACTATATTTATGAAATACCAAATGGTCGTTTTGAGGAAAAGCCCACCTCCGTTTGAAATGAGATCAAAAGAAAATCAAAAAGAATCAAAAATAAAATACACAAAATGGAATGTGATTTGGGTGGAGGCTGACTAAAAGTATGGGCAAATTGCAATGCTTAAAAAGCATGGGCCAACCTGGGAGTGAAAGCTGAGTCAAAGCTTTAACATCTCCATCGATGGAATAATTCCCATGAACGCCGGCAAAACCTCCCATGAGGGATCCTACCTTGAAAGGCGTTCAGACCTTAGAAAGTCTGCTCTCCTCCCCTCCTTTGGTTCTGGCACTTGACGACAGCAGGCATTTTGCACGGCCCGGGTCTGCAATTAAAAGCAATAAAAAAAATTTTTTTTAAAAGCTACAGCGGCAGAAACTTGAAAGGGGAATCCTGCCCTAAAACCCAAGTCCGGGGGAAGATCTAGATCAAGCAGGAGGAGAAGGCGGCGGATGCCGAGTTAGGAGGAAGCTGCGGCACGTTCGCGTCCGCAAGGTGTCATGACGCTGAGAAGAGATCTGTTTATGAGGCAGAACATCGAGAAGATGGCGGAACAGTGTTTTCTGGCTGTGGCACCTTCACCTGCGTCGGCTGTACGTGGGAAACGAGCCGTGGATGTGAACCAGTCGCTCTTGGATGCATTTCACATTCCGGTCTTTGGCGAACCGTGGTTGCCCCATTGTCCTACGTGTTGCACCCCGGCGCTCGGCCGAAGCCGTTCTCCCGACACTGGGTCAATTTAAAAGACTTTGATGCCAATCGCTTGGGTTCACTCCCACCGATTTAAAAAAACAAGGCTTTTGTCAAAAAATATTTGGGTTTTTCCTGTAACAAATACACAGCCTGGGGGGGGGGTGACATTTATTCTAATCGTCAGTATTTTGAAACGACATGTAATTGCTCCTCTCATTATTTTTGTTTTGAAAGCACACTAGGTATAAAATGTTGCGTATTAATTTATTTGAAGTGGTTGTCTGTTTTGTCGAGTAGTCACGGAGTTAGCTGGGTTTGCTGCGTGTCAGGTCGTGGCAGAAAAAGGAACAAGCTGATCTGTAGAAACACTGTCCAAACAACGGAACACTTGATTGCACATAATGTACTCAAGTTAAGTGATTTAAAGGTATTGATTTGAGCAGCTAGAACAGGTTATTAGGTTCACAAAGTTACACTACTTTACTATGACGTAGCCTCGCAATATTATGAGAATTGAAATCGCACACAATATCTACACACCATGAATTTTTTCTATGTAATTTCATATGTTATGTAATTTTTTTTTATACATTGTTATTTGCGGTTTTTTTTAATTGTGTAGTGTATAGTGTATTTATATATTTTTTCTTATTATATTTTATTTTTATTATTTATTTTTTATTATTTTTATTAAGATACAAAATCAGATTTCCCAAACAATGGGATAAACAGCGAGCCGCAAATCGTTCCCTGGCAGAGCCTGAAATTCTCTGCGACAGGGAAGTGAACTTTCTTGCATATTTTGACCCTCATTTTCATATTTTACCGTTGCCTCTGGGATTAGTGGGCGGCTACTCATGATTAGGGGAAACACTGCAGATTAGGCTACTTGGAGACCAAAAAACTGGCTGTGTGTGTGTGTGTGTGTGTGTGTATATTTGGTGACCCTGCAACAGACTGACATCTATTTACTGTTGGTGGATTACACCCCAAAATAATGTGTTAGGCGGGAAGATGAGGAAAAATAACATTTTTATACAACAACAATTTTATTTGCCAGACTTGTCAGACTTTGTCCGTCCGTCCATTTAAAAAAATGGACGGACAGATGGACGGACAGAGCTCTGGGAAGAGGATGAGAGGAAGACAGCTCACAAAGGGAGGGCTCGGGCAGCTAATTTACATGTTAATTTCTCACTCTTCCCCCAGGGAATCTCTCTCTCTCTCCGTCTCTCTCTCTCTCTCTCTCTCTCTCTCTCTCTCGCACAACACAACACAACAAAACATCTCAAAATGAGCACATGTGCATGTTCATCGATGTACCTATTTGTGTGTGCGAGCAGCCATGTTTGACATCAGACATTTAAAGCACCGTGCTTTGCTTCGCATGAATATTGGAGTGTTGGCTTGGAAAATGTCACACATACACAGGCAAATACACACACATATTTTTCCATTAAAAAATATAGCCAAAATGAACACACACACACACACAGACACACACAGACACACACACACTCACACACACACACACACACACACACACACACACACACACAGGCACAAAAGAAATACAGCCATCTGTTTTTGATGACGATCAGCAAAATAAAAAAAGATATTAAGATACATTTATGCATCATCTGTAATAAAATTATCCAATCCAAAAGTCATGACAAGTTACGTGGGCTTTTTGAAGAGTTTTAAAGTGTGTTGTGTTTATTTTACTTGTAGTTATTTTGGCACTGGCCTGCAGAGTGGCACTGACTGGGAGTTTCAAATGACAAGCAAATTCGCTGGCCCTCAATGTGGAGGCTGTGAAGCATGGAAAGGGCAAGCGGAAGCAGTATTTACCAAATCCAAAGGGCTTATGGGCGATGTATTATGAATATTCATTATCACTGCGTCTCAAAATGATTTCACATTGCAGTCATGTTCCAAATTTTTCCTCACCATTCAGCACTTTGGGTTTTATTGAGACCTAATATTAAATAGTCACAAACTTACAGACAAAGAGGAAGTCGAGGGTAGTGGTCAGCTCACAACACTCCTAGTGTTAGGATGTTATAAAAAGCTTATATAAGAGAAAATCCAGAATGAGAATAATAATAATTTTCTCATTTTCAGAACAGCATAAACTCGCCGGATGTAAATCCGATTGTCCTTTTAAAATGCAAATGAGAGCCTGTGGACTTCATTCCATGTCCACACTCTGACAGTGGGTGGCGGCAGCACCCACTGATGTATTCTGCCAAGAGATATCAAAGGGAAGTAAAAAAAAAAAAAAACTCAATGAGGCTGCACTGTGACGGTGACGTTTTGACGTCTATGAAATAAAGAAATAATGCAGAGTACAATTTACGATGAAATAAAATAGAATAAAGACATTTACCGTATTTTCTTGTATTTCTTAAATTTGTATATTTTTGTTTTAATTCCCTGAGTTACTTTCACTTGGTCCTTGTATTGTTGCTGTATTGCTTCTTTGTTATGAATTTAAAAACATCACTTTGAAAATTTGTGGTTATTTACAGTATCTGATAAAAACCCGAAAAATCACCCGATACGCATATTAAAGTGGCAATCCATAACAATAAGTACCAGAATTCTGAAATCTGAAAATGCAGCGTTTTTTCCACAGTAGTTTAACCTCGTCTTCACTTTAAGCAGTTTTTTTCTTGGTCACTTGAGGTGTTATGGACCACAGCTAGCTACGCTGTTTTATCATATTCACCGAACTTTGCATTTCTCCGAACCACACCACCAATGAGGAGCACAGGCAGAACCCAAATACATTGAGTGGCTGTTCCTTAAAAAGTAGCTTCTTCTTTTTTTAACAAAATAATCAGGCGTAAAGGGGATAATGGCGTCGTTATCTCACCAACCTACTCATTCAAAGTGAGTCTCTCTCTGCCGCTGCAGGGATGAGGCGTCCCGGGGCATCTACTCATCAGAGGCAGCAGAACATGCTGCTGCCCAGGGGGGGCTGTGAAGTGATCTTTAAAACGCTGACACTCAGGCATGTGTCATCGATAAGCAGATTCCATGATGAGCAGGTCGACCAGTGTCAACAGCCTTCCAGCTCTTTGTCTCTCCATCTGTCCCCCTACATCCCTCTCTCCTTCTCTCCAGTTGCCTGGTTTCGGGATTGTAGTTTTCTGGCTATCTTTAGCTCTTTCTTTGAAATCACCTACACACCATCATCCCTCTCTCTCTTGTTGCCTGGCTTCCAGACAGTAGCACCAGCTCCTCCTGTTTGTCTGTCTTTTTCTCTCTATCTCTAATATCTCTCACCATTTACCATTTTTCATGTCTGTTTTTCCATCTTACCTCCATTTTGCCAATTGCAGCGACAAACTTCAGTAAATGTTTTTTCAGTGTCCAGTGCCCAGTGAAATATACTGTATATATACAGTATATACAGTACTGTGAAAAATATTTAGGCACTTTAGATGTTTCACAACAACGGTTATTTTATATATTCTGCATTAGTGTGACAATTAAGTCTGTAGCATGCCAACGGCCCCAAATATACAGCGATAAAGTCATAAAGAACTATCTTCAGTGAAAAGAAGAACAAGGATTCAACTGCAACAGATGGTATGGCCCCCACAGAGCCCTGATCTAAACTTCATCATCATCATCATCATCATCATCATCATCATCATCATCCCGGATTACATGAAGAGACAGAGGCAACTGAGACCTGAGCCTAAACCTGAAGAACTGTGGCGAGTTCTCCAAGATACTTGGAACAACCTACCTGAGTACCTTGATGTATTAAAATTTGAAATGCATGGGTTTAAATTTGGTTTTGTCGATCATGAATTGAAAGTGGGATACTGGTCTCGCTTTTTCTCTGAATGGTCTATTAAATTCAAGGTTGGGTGAGAATAGGGATACCCTCAGAATGAATTTCATTAATAGATACAATTTAACTTGATATAAATGTCAGCGCTGAAAATTTGAATGTACCCATCAGCCAGTGCGGTAAACATTTCTATGGTAATAGCGAGCTCCACCAACCGTTACACTGAGGAATGTGGGTAGTGTGGTACTTCTCCATGACATCCCAAATAAAACATGCCCTTCTCAAAACAAAGTTGATATCATACAGACTTGTGGCTTCTACAGGAGCAAAAATAAATTATTATATATATATTGCGTAATATTTACGCAATCATTTATAAACGCTGGAAACCCTAACCCTAAATCCCAACCCCAAAAACTGCAAAAACTACAATTATGCGCCATTTTGTCATGCATCTTGATACAATGGCCTCATGGAATGTCATCAATATAACTATCATCCAATACTTATATTGGTATAAACCTAAAAAGGGAAAGAAGGTATGGGTGAAAAAAGACATGTGTTACTAGGGGTTAATTTTGTCAGGGAATATACCTGTGAATTATATGTAAGGCCATTTTAAGTGCCCCCCCCTATTGACACTACCACCCCTCTGAAAGTACATGTCCAGAGCTGTCCAAAAGAGGTCTTTAAATTACACATATATAGGGCTTCAAAGGTGACCTCTGGTCCGGGTTCAAATACAGTGTATGTCAATATCACAGTTTAGGGTGCACTGAAATCTCTCCAACTTACATATGTTAACCTACAAGCTGTGAGGCCTATTCATTTGTTTGGGTTTGTTCTACGACAAAGTAAAAAAAATCCAACCCTGACATTGCAGTGAGGTGCAAGTGTGGATTCCAAGACCATTCACAATCGAAATTAAATAAAATCTGATTTTTTCGATTGAGGGTTTTTGATTTGTATACTTTGATAATGAATTTTACATATTCTTAGATCTGTAAATCTGTTTTCTGTACTTTTAAATTGTTAAATAGCAGCATGAATAAAAATGAAGCCCTTTTTTTCCAGGTACCATCCAGCATTTAATATAAATGCCTTGAATTCCAGTAGATCCACAGGATTGTCACTAATTGGCTGACAAAAGAGTGGATGATCTTTGAAAGAAGAAACCCAGAGCAGAAACAATATCAGTTGCCAGAGCAAACTGGAAGGCTCAGCCTCATGGCTCAGCGGTGATCGGATAATGAAACAGAGGGAGAAAGGAATGAGACAGAGGTCTGTCAAGGAGACGATGTGGCGGGAAAACATGACACATACAGAGCGACATGGCAGGTATGGAGAATATGATTGCTCCGTCAGCGAGATGGATAGAGGCTCCTCGGCAGTTACAGCCGTGGAGAAACGGCAAGGAAAATGTCAGAGACTGAGAGAGAGGGTGAGGAAAACAAGAGGCGGCAAGTCACAAAAAAGTAGGTAGACAAAAAAAAAGAGAGACCAGGTAAAGCAACCCATGAGGATCAGGTTAATAACAATGTGAACGGTGGGATAAACGGCCTAGAGCTTCCTGCGGGCGATGACGGATCAAAAGGGGTAAAAACGACCGTCTCTGTAACCTTTTGTATCCCTCTCTGGTTCTCTGGCTCTCTCTCGCTCTCCCTCTCTTCCGCTCTGTGGTCCACGCAGCACATGAGTCTGTGTCAAAAGAATATGAAACACACAGCGTGAAAGTACCAAGTGTGGCATTCTGAAGAGGACATTATTAAACACACACTCATCACACTCATACATTATCCAGGCAGAAATACAATGGAGGGACACGGACCAAACACAGAAGAAGCCGCAGTGAGAGCTCAGGCAGAAAGACAATCCCTGCCTCCAAAATGGCGTATTACCAACTATGGACTCTGTGTACTTTGTTCTTCCCCACCCGCCTCCACTCCATCTCCACCAGTATCAGGTCTCATCTCCACCTGTATCAGCCCCCAATGTCCTCTAATATCAGGTCTCATCGCCACCAGCATCAGGTCTGATCTCCATCAGTACCATGTCTGATCTCCAGCTATATCAGGTCTCATCTACACCTATATCAGGTCTCATCTTCACCAGTATCAGGTCTCATCTCCACCAGTATCAGGTCTCATCTCCCCCAGTATGAGGTCTCATCTCCCCCAGTATCATGTCTCATCTCCCCCAGTATCAGGTCTCATCTCCAGTTCTCTATCACCAGCAGCATCAGAACTCCATTAAGGGTTCTCCTTACAAATTATGCTCCATGTTTATTTTAATGGAGTCCCACCTCAAAACATTGGTTTGTGTTAATGAAATATTAAGTTTTGTTCAACCTAGTCTCTCCCGATTTAACTTACAGATCAATGAGGTCAGAAAAGGAGGAGGTGATGATTCTTCGTTTGAACTATCCAGGCACATTCCAAAACACTGTTATTCTAGTCCAATCATACGATCATCCTAAGCATGCATACCGTTCACTCTTGTTTCAGATGTCTTTATCGTTCAGACTCCCTCACGCCCATTCTGTTTTGTCTATTTAAGGAGGGAACCTGTGTTGCTCTCTGCGCTGGTGCCAAATAACCATCCGCTTCAAAGCTCAATGTGTGAAAGGCTGTACCTCTTTGTGACTTTATATTACCCCGCAAAAAAAAGCCTTTCAGACAAAAAAACCCATAAACAAACAAATTAAAAAGTCACCCTATTTCATACAGCAACCTTTGTGGCTCCATTTGAACAGTGCTGTGGTAAAAACAACAACAACAACAACAACAATAAACCACAAGTGCCTCTTAGGCATTAAAACTAACAACAAACCCTGAATGGTTCCAGTTTGTCTCCCGAAAACAAATATCTGCCGTTTGCCTCGTGCAGATGGATCCCCTTGTGCTACGACAGTTGTCTCCTAGCTACGGGGCACTTCATTAAAAGCAGAGACTTTCACCAACCAAGGAGTCAACGGCCTCGGGGCTTCAGTAGACTGCGGACGATTGGGGGAACTGAAGGTGATGTGTAAACTAATGGGCTGAAGAGACATCGGTCTTTTTTCATTTTATTTTAAGAAGAAAATATTCTCTTCAGTAAATACAAAGACACCACAGCCATGCTCGTAGGCTTGGCGGGATCAACTTGACAAGGGTGAGCGTACGACTCAGTAAGGAAGCCTGCGATTGACTGATAAAGTAAATCCTTATGAGAGATGAGATTCCTTGATTTCACACATTGAATCTATTTTAATCAGCGCAGATGGAGCACGGACTTTCTGGCGCGTGAGACAACTGATGTCCTGATTGTGTAGCAAATAAGAAAGGAAGATGAACAGGAAGAAGTGGGTGTGACGGGAGGAGGGCTGTGCTTCCCCCATCCCTCCTTTAAAACAGTCCGCTCCATCTCTCCATCAAAGACAGACATTTTCAATGGGAGTATGGCTGTAAGTGACAAATAAATAATCTTGAATCTTGGAAGAATGGTCTAGAGCAGTGTATCCCACAGTGCGTGGTCCCCCGCTGGGTGGGGGCCACCGCGAGAGGTCATTTACAATGAATATATCAAAGTTTTACATTTTCAATTGAATTAATTTGTATTTAAGTTTAAAATTACCATAAAATAATTATGATTAAATATCTACATTTAAACAAGTAATCAGAACTAATAAAACAAAGCCATGGGATTTAAATGACATTATTGTTATTCTTCATTTATCTGACCTATTTTTTAATTTGTTAACCCTGTTTTTACATTGGTTGCTTTCCAAATTGTTAGGTGTATGTGGATGGATTATTGATTCGCACAGCATTGCCTTTGGCCCATGTTCACATAAAATTGTTCTGTTTATGAAATAAAAAAAATATATAGGGAAATACTTCATCTTAGTATGGTGTGTTGATCAGAGTTGGTTTGGGTGAAACATAGAAGGTTTTTAGATTTCAAACATTGTATTTCATGACATGATTTATGAAAAATGGACTACAGAGCACGGGAATGGCCATTTAATCCACAATTTCTTCCTCAACACACTACTTTGCGTGCAGAATAGTATCCATTTTATTGCAATTTGCTCAGAGCCACCCAGTCGAATAATGCTAATAAACACACACACACACACACACACACACACACACACACACACACACACACACACACACACACACACACACACACACACACACACACACACACACACACACACACACACACACACACGACAGAATTCACATAATGTGTGACGATTAAATAATGG
Organism: Zeus faber; assembly: GCF_960531495.2. Taxonomy (NCBI): domain Eukaryota; kingdom Metazoa; phylum Chordata; class Actinopteri; order Zeiformes; family Zeidae; genus Zeus; species Zeus faber. The sequence goes on from NC_137207.1 coordinate 13,096,701, forward strand.
ATACTGCCACACAAGCTCAATAATAATGGACAATAATGGAAGCTTTACTAAGAACCCTCGAGAAGTCCATTAAAAAATTGGATCAATTACAGCTCATACTGCTTTACTTTGCTTATTATGCAATGGCTATTTGCCACAAATTAAAAATAAGGAGCTTTTGTTAATATTGATTGCTGTTGGCATTTAAAATCTTTGACATCCACATTTAGCTGTTCCTTTGTCAGCCGAGAGGATCCGGCTAATTCTCGTCCCACCAATCTCCAACCACGTCCCATCTCGACATGCAAGTGTGCCAGCTGCCTTGCTGTTTCCACAACACCATTTTAAAATGTACCCGGTCATCTTCGTTCAGGGTCATAGTCCATGGTGTAGGATGCAGCAAAGTCTTTCAACTCATTGCACTATATGGCGATAATACTGGCTTCAATGCGAAGTCTGACAAGGCTGATAATCATGAAGTGTGCCATTTACCACAGCACAAATCTGGCCTGAAATAAACAGGTGACCAAAATGGTTTCGGTCCAGGGAAATGGTGTGCGACACTGACGCACAAGTAGGTGTTGCGTTTGCTTAAAACGCTCATCATCCAGGCGAGTCAACACTGTTCCTGGGAGTAACGCTTGACTCCAGGACCCAGAGGCAAAATGACAGTCACAGTTGTGCTTCCACCTACCCATTAGTCGAACTGGGTTTGACATATATGAGACGTCCAAAAAGATTCTTCCGGGGACTAAGGGTAGACCCAGTGTGTCTTTGGTCGGTCCAGCCTCAGATCTGGTGTTTAGGAAGAAAGGGGGACATGGATGTGTCAGAACCCACACGGCCTGCATTGGTCCTCTCTCCAGACCCTGGTAACATTCCAGGTTGGAGGTAGATGCTGTCGCTGTATCCTCATGTCTTGGCCGTTTCTTGTGACAGCCTGTGTTGTGAGGCTTTGGAAGAGGGCCCAGCGTTCAGTTCCTCCTTTTTAAAAGCCTCTGGGAGAGAAAGACCAGCCTCACGCAGGACAGCCCCGGGGACGGAGCTATCGCTAATCTTGATGATACTTTGTCTCTCCAAAGCTTTCTTTGAATTGTCTGTACGGGTTGTTCCTTGGATCCTTCATTTTCTCCTCGTTTCATTCACTCACTCCCTCATTAATGTGTCTACAGTTCCATTCATCAAAGTCGTCATATTCTCCAAATTGGTTGAAGGACATGTTTAAGTTGATCATTGTGCTATTTATATAATTGAGTGGAATAGTGAAATAGTTTAAGTTACAGCTGTCTAACAAGCATATTAAGTATTATATTATTCATTTATAACAGCAGACGGATAGTTTGTCCTCCCTCCAGCCAATCAGAATATAGAACTGACCCTGGCCATGGCATAGCAACTGATAAACAGCTTATACTGTAGGAACAAGAGACATCCCAGGACTGATTGAGAAGAGGCAAGCTATTACGTTTTCTCCATTGTAATGAAAATGGAGTGCACACGAACTCCGGCCAAATTGACTTTTTCTCTGTGCTGTGCTATTTCCTATCCACAGCGACCAGTCCTGCCGCAATTAAAATGCCTCTTGTTATGCAGCGGCCATGAATCACGCAACTTATCCGCGGTGGCAGGCACGCATACTTACAGTCCAAATGGTGTTGGCCGCCTAGGAGCCCCCCCCCCCCCCCCTCCAATGAGGAGACTATCAAAACAATCCAGATACTTTCTGGGTGGAAACTAAATCACACCGAGGTTCTGAGGAGCTATAAGCACAGGGACACACAGGGCTCCTAATCCCCCAAGTTTGTTACCAAGGGGCAGTGACTTACTATATGTACACACATTAACACGAGTGTAAAGGGGTGGAATAAAAGCAAAACGATGGACCTTTAATCTTGAAAAATACTATTGGCAAAACAGCGAAGCGAGAGAAAGGATTCATACTTTCTTCAAGCATCACAAGTAATGCTTTAACCTTTCCAAGGCTGTAAACAGACCGAAAAAAAAAAAGAAAAGACAGGAATGCCAGGCTGTTTGGACACAATAACACGGACGCTGGCCACTAATGCACTGTAACGATTACATACCACTCGCTGCAGTCAGGGTTCACCAAAGCAACCGCTATACGGTCACAAAAAGAAACGTGTTTAGCTTGCAGGGCTGGGAACCCAGTCAACGGGCCCCTCAGACAGAGACAGAATTTAGGAAGAAAACATCAAGTATACCTGCTGCATAAGTATAAGCTTTGAAAACATGTTTTGTGTGAAGTAATTGAAAGCTGAAAGTAGTTCAAGGTTGACAGCAGTCAACAGTTGAGGGCGCACACGCACACACGCACACACACACACACACACACACACACATACACACACACACACACACATACACACACAGAGCGAGAGAGAGAAAGAGAGAGAGAGAGAGAGAGAGAGAGAGAGAGAGTACGTTGGGTGGTTTTCTTTGAAAATGTATTTTTTTGCCTAAATACTGATTACCTGGCCCTGAATGTAAGTACTAACGTAATCTGTTGGAATACTAAGGATTATTAATAATTTAAAATACCTCAAGGATTTTTCACATCATTTGAAAGTGGAGAATCAGAGCTCCCAAACAAGGTGTCACTTGTGCAAATCAAGCAAATATTTTTAAAGCTATGACCTGTTAATGACAAGGGTGTGGCAAACCGTGATTGTGAGATAATCACCTTTAAAGTTGAAGCCACACCAGGTTCATTCAGCCAGCTCCCTGAATGCAAATGGGGTTGCCAAAGCCACATGGCTAAATAACATACTGCGGAATGGGCCAATCACTGCTTTGTTTTTGTGTTTTGAGGGAATATTGAACGTATTTTTGTTTTGAAAAAAGCTTTTATTTAACAGTAAGAATATACATGTTTTATAAAAGTGGAATTGTTTTGTTTTATTTTAGTTAACCAACCTCAACAGACTTCATCACGTCATCAACTTCTTCCATTGTGACAGCAACGCGCGTATCATCGTCACATTCAGGTTGAATGGTAAATGGTAAACGGTTGAAATCCGCTGTTTGAAATGTTCTCCAATTACAGAGTAATATCAGATTCAGCGTCGCTGTCGGAGAACTGACTATCATCGCGGAAAAAGTCCAGTGCCCGCTGCTTACACTGACTTGAATCTATCGCACTGGTCAGATTAAGGTCCGCGATATGATTTAGATCTTCCTCCACCCGCTTCTCCTCATCCATAACAACACACGGAAATGAAAGTTTTCACAGACAAGTGAAACCGGATCCTACGTCTTGTTAACTGAAGTGATGGTGACGTCAGTTACAAGCCCCCACCACAATGACATCTCCATAAGTGAATAAAACACGTAAGATTAAAAGTTTGAACTTTATCAAAATGGTTTCACATTGTGACTTCACATCACATGGAATATTGATGAATGATCTTCACTTGAACGGTCGCTTTAAAGGAAACGATCGATCGGCGTTATTCAGAGCTGTTCAGCGTCTCGGTAAGTGAACTGCGTTTCCCCATGTAATCTAACGGGAATATTTAACTCCACGGTTGAACATTTTTCTACTATTTATAAATCAAACTCTGTTTTGAAAATACGTTGAGAGATTTAAAAAAAAAACCCACAAAGGAACACGAATCTGGAAAAATTGAATTTTCCTTCAAGAAAGTTTTATTCCAACTTATTTGGCTGCTCCTGGCCATTTTAGAAATGCGCGAGATGGCGGGTTTTGCTGCGGTGGGACACGTTTTTGAAATGTTAAAATTCCTGTCTTTGCCGTTTATTTTATTCCTGTTACAAAACTGCATGTTGCTTGACAGCAGGTAGATAATGGATTGATGCTGATGAAGCTCTCCACACTTGATTTCTAAACCCCAGTCCCAGCTTTTTTTTACTTAACCCACTTGTATCCACAAATATCCTGTGGATTTATACAATTTCTATGTTGATTAAAAAAGGCCTGTCTGCAAAAGGTACACTGCAGAAAGTAAAACACTGAATACTTTAAACTTTAAAAAAAATTACATTATAAAGTAATAATTTGTGAAAAAAATCTTCAAGCTGACTCAATCGAAAATAATAAATTCGAAATCAAAAAATAGGCGTTATTATTAGAAGTGATACTTAAGCTTCCGGTTCTGATCTGGACCCTGTGATGCTGATCGTGTATTCTTTGCTGCCAAGCACACATATTTTGCCATTTATTTGTTTACATTCAAGGTAATGATGATGCTGCCACTCAAAACACAAAGTTCTGTGGCAACCTTCTTCTTCTTCTTCTTCTTCTTCTTTTGGCTGCTCCAAAATTGCAAGGAAACAATAGGTACTCCAAACGCATAATGTATATAAAAAAATATTGCAGATTTTTTACTTAGTAACTGTTGACAAAGTTATGTAATGCTGTTTAGAAATAAAACATCATCAGACCACAGAAACCGCATTTTTATATTCTGCCTGTGTACTACACTAAAACTCAAGCTGGCACACGCTCAAGCATGTCAAACTTGACCGCTCGGCGGTTATGAGGCATGTGTGCAAGTCCAACGTCATAAGTGTGTGAGAACGTCACCGCGCCGCAACGTGCCAGTCTGATTGTCATTCCAGGAAAGAGCTCCCTGACCTCGTGTTGCAGAACAATCACTGTGCTGTGAACCAACCAATTAGGCCGACCATTTAGGCCATCATGCGTTCACACACAAAGGCAAAAGCTCTGATTACAAGCTTGAGTGGCTTCAAATATATTAATCCCCTTTCTATTAACATTAGCAGTATGGCCGCACTCATGCATTGACCATTTCGCCGGAGGCTTATGAAGCTGGAACCACACGCATGCCAAGTCTTAGGGCGTCGTTTCCAAATTCAGTCCGTTGCTTGTGGTTAAACACGTACCTGTCAAAACTTCGTCCGGCAGCACTTTGATCTCGGATAAAATTTATATTCGTGTTACTAGTCAGTCTTTGAGATTAGAAGGACCCCGTTCAATATGCGAGCGGTGAAGTCTACGCATACATGTGTAACATTTATTACAATTTGTTTAAAGCCATGATTATCTAAATTAAGTATAGGCATAAATCTGACTTCAATTAGTAACCTTGTTATGATTAAATCTAGTCACCCCACATGAAAACCCTCAATATGTTGTACAAAAATCAATGCAAGAACAACCCAACACAATACCAAATTTAATATAAAACTACCCCTTAAAAATACCTTTGAAAAGTAGTACACTCTGTAAACCACCGGATAGAGCCACGGAGGACACCATCTCCCGAGGTCGTTTCAGGGACAAGCCCTGACCGAAGAGTCAGCAAAAAAATCTGTCTTTTTTTTTTTTTTAATTGGCTGCCGGTAGAAAACTACAAATGAACGCCATCTTCAAAAGGAGGAGGGTTGTAGCTATGAAGGCTGTGATTGGCTCTTTGAGACGCGAGATCAGAGAACAGCTAAACAAAGAAACAAGACTACGATTGGCTGAAAATATATTCCTGGTTGTTTTTTTTACATAAAAAGAGGCGAGATATGTAGACGAGCAAACACCCGGCCACGACTATGAGAGATGTGAGAACAAAGGGAGAAATCAGTTCGGGTTTCGCGAAACCAACCCCGAGTTTCGTTGCTGTGTCTGTAAGCATCAGCTTCTGTTTCGTTCCAGTGGGGTTTGAAGGTCGGAGCAAGATAAGAGCACCTACCCGAGACCCAGTTTTTTTCAAACCTCGGGCTGAGGTTTTTTGGGTTTTTTTTCTCAATAATTCACAGATTTCGGCTTAGATCTTTTTCGACCACAATAATCTACAGGTCTTGACCTGAATCTTTTTGACAACGATAAAAATCACGCTATTCGGCCCGAATCTATCAAGCGACAACAGTATCCCCTCTGTCTAGGGCTCTACCCGACAAATTATTAAAGACCATAGAATCGATAAACTCTGACGTTACCGCTACTGTTAATGGTATTGGAAAAATTGAGAAAATAGATTTTCTATTTATTTAGACTATATAACCTGTTTCTAACTGGGAATATGATTGACATATTCCTCTAGGAAGCATTTTTGTTATTATCAGAAGAGACTCTCTCTCTCTCTCTCTCTCCCTCTCTCTCTCTCTCCCCCCCCTTCGCCGGAATGGAGATATGCGCGCGGGGGGGGGGAGCGTGGGCGGTGCCGGCTCCCTCTGCCTGCCTGTCTCGCACACACACACACACACGAGGAGATGAGGGCCGGATGCCCCCCGATCGCCCCCCTTCTCCATGCGCAGAAAATAAAGCATTGTTAATTCTGCTCTTAATTTGTTTTCATTGTTCTCTTAAAAAATCAAAAATAAAAAAATAAATGATGAGATTGCCGTTAAAGTACCGGATTGATAAGCAGGATCGGTAAGAGTGGTAGGACCGTTAAAATGTTGACGATACCCATCCCTACGCGTTCCCTGTTCCTCTGTGCCCCGTTCCGGGTTCTCCTAAAACCAGGAACGCACTGTTCTTAGTTGTTCTGTTTGAAGAAACGGGGCTCTCTGCCGTGTCCGGATGATTCACACACAGAATTATATTTAGGATTCCCCTTATTTAAAATTCCTCATTGAAATGTTATCCCTGTGTATTTTTGTAAGCTTCTATCTATTCTAAGGGTCTTATGGTAATTTACACTGACTTAAAAAAACAAACAAAACGACTACTCGACTTGAAGAATCTCACTCGACTGACGGGTTTCCGACTGATGATTCCACTTTCAGGGGGCAGCCCTTCCTCTGTCATTACGCTGCACGGTTTCCCAATACCATCGTCACTACATGTTTTAACCAACATCAGCCATTCAGTTTCCCAAAAGCCAAAGGTCACGGGACGCAATGAGACCAGTTGCTCTGACTTGTGATTACAGTCTCTTCTCCACATTCGCCCGGACAACCGTCGGACAAATCGGACACCAACATACGTGTTCATGGACTTCAGCCGCATGTTCAACACAGTCCCAAGCCTGGACAAACTGTTGGGACCCCTCTGTCAAGCTTAAGAACTTGGAAGGCAACACGGCCGTATGGCCTCAGCTCACATGGAGACCAACGTGTGGCAGGACCTGGGCCACCAGACCTACAGCAGTGCACTCAAGACAAATGAGGGGTCAACAGAAATGGTTGCTCTCAGAGCAGAGAGAACTGCTTTTTTTTTTCTTTTTTTCTCACGATTTTGAAACTTAATTTTATATACTTGGCGATTTCTTTGATTATTCAAATTTGGCTGGGTGGCTAATCACACATTTTTCAGTGGTGTTACAAACTCAGAACACATTTATTTTTGCTTTACAGAGACATTGAGGGATCATGTGAAGCATCTCAAACCTGCCAGCTCAAATCTGGCACTTTGCAAAGGGCATAAAGCATATGCAAGGTACTTCTACACAGATGAATTTCACTCCAGGCTTAATGCCAACAGGCTTAATATGCCAAGTTATTTTCAATTTAAAAAATAATTACAGGGCTAATAGTATTATGATCTGCCGTGCTCCTGTGCTGAGCCTTTAATGGGCGGGTTAAACTTTTCTTCAAGTCCGTTTCTATCTAAAGAGCACTAAATCAAGAGGCAGTCAGAGAAGGTGACAGCAAGAATTGGTCTTAAATGGACTGATTCACTCAATTTATTTTCAATTGAGGCCATGGACGAGAGCAAAGAGCCAAATTTGGTTAAGTTCTCACTGAAATTCTCAGAGTCGAGTGGTTTTGTCTAAATATGGAACTACAAATGACAGGCATAGGTTGCCGCCCCCCCCGCACCAAATTAAAAGCTGATATGCAAGCCTCTGTTGATTTATCTGGGCAAATTCCAAGGAGAAACACCACTTATATTTATACTAAAATGAAAAAGAATGTAAAATTGATTACCATATTGGTGAATAACATCATCTAATATTCAAATGAATTGCTTCTGCAATGAATAATAGAAAAGTCAGTACATTTCACAGTATATTCAGCGTGGTTTTTCTACCTCCAAATGTCAAGCTTACCAAAAAGTGAACAAAAGCCCTTTCCACTTCTCACACATCTCCCTGCAGTCATCTTGTTCCCCACTCATATAATAGGTTGACATGGAAGATGCGAAGAAACTGCGGAAGTAAATTAACGTTAAAGAGTTAATAGTTAAAGTTAAGAGTTGATTATTTGGGTTGCTGCAGAAAGATTGCTCTCCAATGAAATGTGGGATTGCGTTTGGGCACCAAAGGAAAGCCGCACGTCAGGCATAAGACACATTGGCAACCTGTGATAAAGGATGCTGATTCTCAACCCACACCCACCCAGCTCGCTCCAGGGTCAATGGAGAGGTGGAGGGAAGGGAGCGTCTGGAAGTGGAGGGTTGATATACATCAGCCGAGGCAGAAGTGTCAGAACGACTGTGAGGAAATTGTCACTGTCAAAAGCTGACAAGGCGGCAACCATGGAATTAATCTATTGCTGCAGGAGGCGGCATCAAATAGTTCACAATGCCAAAAAATAGGTTTAAAGAAGAATAGAATACAAAGAAGCAGGCAAAACAAAAGAATGAGAATACAATCAAACAGAATTTCACTGCTCTGCTGCATTGCTCCACCACAAAACTCTCTCTCTCTCTCTCTCCCAAATTGATTGAAATAGTCCGTTTTAATTGCACCATTTTCTCCCCGTGTGCTCTCCGACACCTGGCAGCGACGCAGATGCCAGGGCTTGTTTCTCTCCCGCCGCGCGCCGCATTAGATTGAAGGAGCGTTTTTTTTTTCCCCACGCAAACACTGAAGAGTGCTCACCCCCTCTCACGGGATGAGTGCGTCAGGTGCCGAGCAAGAGCATCAAGGAACAGGTTGTTCTTTTGGCTTGAAAAAAATTGGATTAAAAAAACAGCCCCGAAACGCCCCGACGCAACAGCTGCTGATGGGAGCCCGAGATCAACTCGGAGCTGGGGCCAGGCGAGCGGCAGCAAGTGGAAAGGATTCAGTCAATCGGCACCTCAAAAGTTGGACGGATCGTAGGGATTTCAGATTAATTATAGTTTATTCTTTGATGTATGGAGCCAATAACGCTCTTTTTCCACACATTGTCCCCCTTTGACGTCCTGCTCTAACGTGAGGTCTGAGCAATAGAACATACGCCAGTGTTTTCCGAAATGCCACGGTGCTGCTCACTGGACCAAATGAAGAGGTCATTTATTAGTTGGACCACAAGCTTCAAATTTTCTGATGAACAGATAAAGTCATGGAATGTTTTTTTCATTCCAATGTGTCCAGATGTGATCTATTTACCAGATTTTATGACTTCAAATATTGCTTGTACAGTATATCATTTTTCACAAATCTCTCTCTCTCTCTCTCTCTCTCTCTCTCTCTCTCTCTCTCTCTCTCTCTTTTAACTTGAAATAAAAATGCATGTAAATACAGTTATAACTGCTGAAACCATCATGCTATTTCGGATGTGATTTCTGTTCGCACTGAGGCTGAAATGAATAGAAATAAAATTCTTGTCCGACATATTTCGGATGCTACTTCCCTTCAAATTGGACACCTGATTTATTCCCACTTCTGTCACAAGAGCTGAGCTATATGCTCCGAAAAATGAAAACAAAAAGAAAAAGGAAAAAAAAAATCTTCAGTCTGACTGTGGGAGCTGTTTTCCATTGCGTAACATCTAGTTAATATGTAAATGATCTGCACTTGTTCCAACGATGGGTTTTTTGAAGCACAAAATAACTAAATTGTTCTTGCCACAACTATCATTTCATTTAACCATCCGACCATATTCACGTCGATCCTGCACGTTTTCTGCAAAACAAAACGCAAAAGAAAAAAAAACACCCCACAAAAGCACCGTTTGCTGAGCCAAAAGTCTCCATTTCTTGGAGCAGGAAGCACAGCCCACGCTTCAGGAGTTGGACACATCGCGACGTTCCGTGTCTCTATCTCTGGTCAGTTTGCATTCTTGTCAATGGATCAACTCGGTGGCTAAAGGTACATGAACTGCATTACATCTCAACGAAAGAGGGATCCGAGTGTTTCGGAGACTCCCGAGGGTTTAAAGGATCTCCCCGCGAAGCCCAAAGAGCAGGACCGCCATTCATCCAAGGAAAACAAGAAATAAATCTCAGGTTTGGCACGAATCCAGATTGTTTGTGGAGCAAACCGTATGTACGGTAAACAAACACTTTTGTAAACAAACGTGTGAGGATGTATATCATCCTCCCAGAGATGATGAGGAGAAGCAAATAGTCATGAAAAGGGGTTTTCGTGAAGTTGAGTGCCGACACCAGAGTGCTCTCAATGCTGATTCAGGGTTAACTGTCATGATAAATAGTGGTGAAAATCTAGGATGGTTTGGTGAAAGCTCCCTCGACTTATTATCAGCAGCAAGTCTACGTCTGCCCCAGCATCTGCTCTTGGCAGCGTCACGTCGGAGTGAAGGGGTGAAGGGCGGGAAGAATGGTTCTCTCAGTGACACAGAACCTCTTCTCAGAAATGTTTTCACTCCAAAAACAAGAATTAAAAACAGAGCTGAAATCCGAAATGGAGCGGATTGAAATGTACCTGTTTACATTACAATCACTCACATTTAACGCACTGCTTTTTGAATCCAAGTGGGTGATGAGTCAGATGTAAGTGTAGAAGTTGACACAAGAATAGGGAGTAGATAGACAGATTAGATAGTAGATAGACAGACAGAGTAGATTTTAGACATACAGAGTAGATAGTAGATAGACAGAGTAAATAGACAGACAGACAGAGTAGATAGTAGACAGACAGAATAAATAGTAGACAGACAGAGTAGATAGCAATTAGACAGAGTAGATAGTAGACAGACAGAATAAATAGTAGACAGACAGAGTAGATAGCAATTAGACAGAGTAGATAGACAGACTGAACGAAGTAGATAGTAGATAGACAGAGTAGATAGACAGACTGAATGGAGTAGTTAGTAGACATACAGAGTAGATAGACAGAGTAGATAGTAGATAGACAAGTAGTTAGTAGATAGACAGAGTAGATAGTAGATAGACAAGTAGATAGTAGATAGTAGATAGACAGAGTAGATAGACAGACAGGGCAGATAATCAGATGGAGGCAGACTAAGGTGAAGGCAGCAGTATACTTTATACATATAGTACACTATATGTGTACTGCATGCATATAGTATACTGTTTGTATATAGTATACTGTATACATACTTTATACTATATAAACGTACAGTAAATAATACAGTGTACTACATACATACAGTGTACTATATACATACAGTATACTATATTCATACAGTGTACTATATACATACTTGACATTTCACTGCATATATGTATGAACGTTTGTACGTATGTGACGAATAAACTTCTTGAATGTTGATATACATACAGTATAATATATACATACAGTATACTATATACATACAGTGTCCTTTATACATGCTGACTTTTGGAAGCAGAGAAAATGTGAAAATTAAAAAAACCCCAAAAAATCAAAGAAACCAAAAGAAAATGTCTATTAAAAATAGACATATATATATTTTTTTTTGAATATGTTGCTCCGAGTGCCGAATTCCGCCTGTGATACAGACAGACAGACAGACAGGCAGGCAGGCAGACAGCCAGACAGACAACTCACCGGAGTGTAGATCAGCTCTGCAGCGGCATCGTCCCTTTCCTGCCGCTTCCTCTCGAGTGAATCGGACTGAAACAAAAACAGGTAAAAAAGGATGAGAGAGAAACTATGAGTCCGCCACGGCCACTGAACTTGTGCGTTCATCGCATCGCGACCCGGGGAACAGCGCCTCCCTCCCCGACGTCTCGCTGGCGGGGCAGCGGCCGGACGCTCCGAAGGTGGAGGTGCGTGTGCGCGTCCGCTCCGTGGGGCTCTGAGCCCCAGCGCCCAGCCGCGTGACGCTGGGCGCGGCGCTGCTGGGGGTCCACGGTGGAGGGTTGCCAGGTCCGCCGCTTTCTCGGTAAAAGGGGCTGGATGTTGGGGACCAGTGGGACGTCGAGATGCCGTGAGGCGGCGAGGGTGCTGCTGCTGCTGCTGTTGTTGTTTCTTTGTTTCGCTTTGTTTGCGGAAATGCGTGGATTACTGCTACGGTAAAAAAAGAAAAAGAAAAAAAAGGAAACGCTTGGTTCTCCAGCCATTATTCGCCAAATAATAGCACCATGACTCCCGTACTCACTAAATAAAACAATACATTTGGATGGAATATTGTTTTGAAATGACTTTATAACTTGTGTTCTTAGCTTTATAATTAGTGTAGTACACAACGGTGCGGCTCAGCGGCTACAAAGCTTCCACTTGGGAGCTTCCACTTCAACAAAAGTTGTCCACGGCGACGTGGGGAGCAATCGACCCGACAAAAACCACTTCGCTTCCCCTGCCCTTCATGTGCCTAAACTATTTACCGTTAATACTGTGAAACCGGACACACACTGTAGGCATTCATTTCCACGCGGCGTCTCAATGTGGCGGCACTAGCTAGTGTTAGCATTAGCGCGGAGGCGGCGTGAAGCCAAAGACACGGAACCCAGGCGGAGAGAAGCGGTCAGTTATTTCCGAAAGCGGGATCGCCGTGCGTTGATAACGGCCGTTGCCGTGGGCGACCGCTCCCCCGCCCGGTTTCCCATCCCCGGCACCGCGGGGTGCGGTGGACTAGCTGGCGGAAGATCTAATAAGCGGGATAATGTGCGGTATTATTCGAGAACGGGGACGGACTTTGGTTGAGGGGGTGTAATGCCACCCTATCAAACGTACACACATGCTCAAATAGATACAGCGCAGAGTTCCCCCCCGTCCTTATCGGGCGTCGTCGCGCTCCACCTACGGCAGGGTTTCCAGAGGCTACACACAAAAATAAAAGGCGACTCCCGCTGTTTCTGTATAAATGCGCTTTATGGCATAGAGGCGAATCGAAAACGAAGCTCTCACACGGTGGTTTTGGGATAAGGTCCACCTTCACCACCAAAGCGACCGAGAGCTGCTCCACAGCGTCCGGCTCGACGCCCGTTGAGGTTTACGGCCACGCCGACAAAGTTCAGTCCTCCGTGTCTCGCCGCGAAGGAAGAGGAAGAGGAATCCTTTCGAACGGCCTGGCCGCTGCAGTAATTAATGTTGTAAAATAACCGGATTTGCGGGGGGGGCTTCAGGGGGGGAGTAGGTGGAGACGGACCCGGGCTCCGCCGTTCAAGACCACGACGACACGGTTTCACGCGCGTTGTTTTGGGGCCCTTTTATATATTTCATTTCCTCTAAACAATCGTCATATAATAATAATAATAATATATCTTTTTTTAACTTTTCAACTCCGTCTTCTTCTGAAACTCCCACACAGAAGCACACGCGAACACAAACACTGTCGCTTCCTTCCTTCTCTCTCTCTCTCTCTCTCTCTCTCTCTCTCTCTCTCTCTCTCTCTCTCTTGAGATCGCTCATCAGATTCAGACCCCATTCAGAGGCCAGTCTTTCCTCCCGTCCGTCCTCCATGAAATGCCGTCCTTCGCCCTTCGCCTGATTCCACACGGCCTTTGACAAGGGAAATCAGGAAGGGATCTTAGCCTTTCGCGCTCTGAGAATGAGCTTAGATCGGTGCATTTCTCAAGTGTTTCTTTAATGTTATGATGTGAATTTTGAGCCCAGCAGGAGATCAATAATGAGCTCTGTGAATTGAATTTAGAATTGAATTGAATGCATTTTAATTCAACATTGCATAACCGGCCTATCCCCGGTCACTCATTATTTGGTTTACAATCACACTAAATCAATCAATCATTCAATACGGGGACAAACGAAAACATCCGTTGATGCTTTGTGCCCTGATGACAAGGTTGTCCATGTTTTCTTCATTTCATTTATTGCTTAAAATTGACTCGTGGAAATATTGATGAATATTTATCAAAGTCACACAGAGCATTCGTCTCGCGAAAATGATTCCAGTGATTAACCTCACCCATTTTAAATTCAATCTTCCGAAATGTTCCCATCCAGATTTATTCACTTTAAGGTCTTACACCAGGGGTATCAAACTACAGGCCCGGGGGCCACATCCGACCCGCGAGACAATTTAATGCGGACCACTACACGGTGACAATATAATGATTTTTTTAAATCACAATGCTTAATTAACCCACACAAATGTACTTAATGTATTCAAAATATAAAACAGAATTAAATGGATTGCTATTTCTGACGGTATTACGAGGGAATTCACTAGCGTGCGGGAGGAAACGGAACAAAGAAACAGGCCGGTTTTCCTTCGAAGTTCAACACGGCCCACCTAGAATAAGACAACCTGACCAGTGGCCCCCAGGTTATTTGGGTTCCAGACCACGGTCTTACAGTCGCTCTAGTTAGATACAGTAGATAGAACACAGTGATAGCCCCGAGTTCTAACAGGCATCAACTCTTCATCTACCTCATGTTATAATGTCTGAACATACAATCCTTAAGTTGTTGTTTTCAAAATAAAAAGTTAAGGTGGTGCATCTACCTTGATCTGAGTCATATTTCTAGCACCTCATTGAGAGCGCAGATGTTTTGCCAGACTAAATAAGTTACCACTGTGCGTTGTGTGTGAGGCCGGCGCGCACGTAGTAATCACTATTATCTTCATAATCTGCACCAGATGTGAGACGGGGGGGGAAATGAGAGGACGTAAAGCTGCCCCGGGGGCGGCATGAAGTACCCCGCTCACATTTCCAAAGCAGCATCACATGCATCGGAAAAAAGATGGATTTTTAGATGGGCGGCGAGGATGTTTTTGTAAATTCGTTTGGAATTGGTGTAATCTGAAAGCACGGAGAGATGGGGAGAAAGGACACCGGCAGCCACGGCGGCTGGGGTTAAATAAGGGTCCGCCGTGTGTGCTTCCTCCCTCCAGAAGGGTTAGTACCTCGTTTCCAACTAAGTAACTATGGTTTCTCAAGAGTCCCTAGGTGTGTATCTGTGTGTGTGTTTTTGTGTGATTGTGTGACTCAGTGAGAGTGGGTGTGATGGTGCCTGGTGGTAAATCATGGTCCTGAGGTAAAGAGAGAGAAAGAGGAGCAACAAGTAATACTGTAAATGTATTCAATTTGTATCGGAGGAGACTGTTAACAGAAACATATGGAGCGATAGCGAGATACAGAAAAGGAGATATAGAGATGTAGACAGCGAGGTGGAAACCAAACAGAGGCATACTCAGTGAACTAGGATATAGGAGTGGCGAGCCGGAGTCCCCCACTGGATAGAAGAGGAGAGAGCAACAGGTGGATGCAGGGGAGGTGGAGAGAATGCAGCAACAGGTGGATGCAGGGGAGGTGGAGGAAACGCAGCAACAGGTGGATGGAGGGGAGGTGGAGGGAACGCAGCAAGCAGGTGGAGCAGGAGGGACTGGCTGCTTAGGCCCGGGCCAAATAAGGGTTGTGGAAGCGAGTGGCGCCATCAAGTTGTCTGACAAAACAGAGATACATCATATAGAGATACAGCTTGATATAAGGAGTAGCGATGGATTGGATGATAAAAAGATAAAGAGAGAAGAGATAGAGAGATATAGTGGGGTTGACAGATAGATAGATAGATAGATAGATAGATAGATAGATAGATAGATAGATAGATAGATAGATAGATAGATAGATAGATCAGCAGATCAGCTCGAAGCAGCGGGTGATCGGCACATTGTGGTCAAAAGGCGGTTCCTCACAGAGCGATGCAGCCCGGCAAGGCGCCGCCTCAGAGGCAGATAATGGAAAATTTGATTATATGGAGTTCACCAAAAACCAGCCAAAACAAACAAGCAGCTCTGTGCGGATGTTTTGCTGAACCAGCACTGCTAATTATCTCCAAAAACCAACAGAGGGGTTTATTTAAGGGCTGCCTTCGTTTTAATTGGCCTAGTGTGAGTGGACACACACACACACACACACACACACACACACACACACAGACACACACACACACACACACACACACACACACACACACACACACACACACACACACACACACACACACACTCTCTCTCTCTCCTTCTCGGGGTCGTGGTCCTTCCTGGACGGTGGCCGTTTTATTTGTCCTTGTAAGGTCTGGAGCACTTCATTCATGAACATGGTACAAGACTCAATCCCCGTCGGACTAACTAAGGATATGTACCAGTGTATGTTAAGCACACACACATGCACACGCACACTCACGTGCACACACAGACACAAACACAGACACACACACAGACACACACACACACACACTCAGAGTGGAGAGACACAGATCGTGAATTAAAGAGAGAACTAGAGAATCCTGCTAAACCCCGAAATAACAGCAGAGTAAGGGCGCTGCACGGACACAGAGCGTGTGATTTGTTCATGGTATTGTTATTTTCCTTCCATTATACACTTTATATATATATATATATATATATTACAATTTAATTAAAATGTGGTTATTAAAATGGCTTCATGACGAGATCACCATCACATGCTTTTCTCAGTTAAATCCCACAAGAAAAGCCTTGACATCAACGTCTTATCGTGGCAATAATCTCAAATTGCAATAAAAATGAGTTACTTGAAAGTCATAGTTTTGTAATAGGGACCAACAATAATTTATCGGTTGAAAAATAGATTCTAACCAGATCGTCTTGTGCATCACAAGCGCTTTCCGTTTATTTGGAAAGTGAAAGGAAAAAGGAATTCTTTATTGTATTCTCTCACTTGCAGAGATATAAGCTGGTCATCTTCTGCAAAAACACATGCTCACACACACACACACACACACCCACACACACACACACACACACACACACACACACACTATTGGCTGTAATTAACTTTTAGGAACTAGATAATCTGTTTTGTGAATACTTAACTCCTAATATTAAATAGTTCGTCCTTCATGCAATGCACGATCCCTGACCATTTGCAGGATCTGTTATGGTTTTTGTGCCCAAATTATATTTATTATATTATTTAATATTATATTTTTAAGAATTAAAACACATTTACAGCACAGCATATACTGTGTTACTGGAATGGGATTCAGTTATCACTCATGTATTGAACATTTGTTAGCTGTGCAATAATGCAGCACAATACTGTACAGTACACTGTGATATAACTATAAAGGAAGGAATCTCTCTCTGTCTGTCTGTCTGTCTGTCTGTCTGTCTATCTGTCTGTTTGTTTGTGTGTATGTATGTGTGTATGGCCTTCAATTATCTGAACAACCGTTCATCTAATCTACTTCACACTTGCAGGGCAGGGTTTCATGTGAAAGCGCGTGTGATATTAATAATCTTTGAATAAACAAGCGAACAGCGAGGTAATCCAAGAGCGCATCATGGGTGTGTTTTTCCCCCGGTGTCTTTCACTGTGAGTCGCCACACCTTTCACGAACGGGCATGTTTTGAACGGGCACTGCACTAGTGTACTTACACTGTAGTAACACAGTAATAACACTTTAGACTGTAATAACAAAGTTATACGATTGTAATAAGTTGGACCAACCTGTTATTAGCCCAGTCCATACTGTTTTATAAATATTATTCAAACTTTGTATATTCTGTATTGCATTTTTCTTGTTAAGAATGATTTGTTGTGGAACTATGGTTATTTCTGCTCCTCGTTTGTTTTCCCTACAATGCACCAACTACTACCAAAGCAAATCCTTGGAGGTCTACATGAAATGTACTTAGGACTTTGGATTGTGATTCCTCACAGCCCGAAACTGCCTGTCCCATCCTCTCCCACTGACACTTGACCTCACGCCTTTCTCTCTCAGTTTCAGTCTCAGTTGGGTTGGCGTGGCCATATTTGGGATCGTGCGCTGGTTTGGGTCGGAATATTAATTGGAGCCGGTCCAGTCAGAGACGGAGTCTGGCCTTGGGGCTCCGCTGTGTCTGCCTCTGGAAGGGTTTGCCTAAAAATGAAGGTGGAAGGTGAGCGTGCATGTTCGCATCTCAACTCATGCACATTAGAGCACATTAAGACGTTCTTTCTGCAGTTCACACACCACGCAGGAAATCCTTAGATTCTTATTCGACATGTGAAACAACAATACATTGTTTATTTCTTCATCTGAAATAAATTATTACTTTCCTTCAAAGCTCCATGGGGAAGCGCTTCTGGGTTTTTTGACCTTTCTGTAACTGCTGCATTCTTCACGTTTGAGCAAATAATCAAGGGTAAAATGCTTTGACATGCGATGTTTATTTGACTGAGTTGATTGGAGTTTATTTTAGAACGGCAATGCAAAGTCCACACGTTCTAAAGCCCCAAACAGCCGGGGAAACAACAAACAACAACGTAGAACAACGTGCCGTTGAGCAAGGCAGTACTATTACTATCGAGGCCAAGGGTCTACCCAACATGTTAGTGTATAATATCAAGAATAATATTCATATTTCTGCTGCTTGAAAATCATGCATTTCTAATTAACCCACCTTTAATAAAATCTAAAACTATAAAAAAATTAATAATCAGGAAGGAAAATGCATGATTTTTTTTTTTTTAATTTTATGAATTTCCCCCCAGGATTAATAAAGTCTTATCTTGTCATACTATCATGGCAGAAATAGGATGTGATTCTGAAAGGCCTTTGAGCTTATGTAATTGCGTTCGCGCTTTATCGCTGCTTCCTTCCATATTTTAATTACTTTTTGATGGAATAAATAATAGAATAATTGAATAGAAAATACATTATGGTAATTATAGTATAAAAATCTGGAAAAAAACCCAAAACCCTCCAAACTGCCACAGGTGAGGTGTTTCCTCCCCCAGGCACGCCGTGGCTTCTTTCCCACACCCAGTTCCTCTGCCGGTGCAGCTTGAGCGACCTTGATTGGCATTACCAATGTGGTGTAAAATCCTCTGGCATATTTGATTAATGTTTCCTCCATCGATTCTCACGGGAGCGTAAACACGGCTCCCCCCAAAAACAGCTTGATGAATGGTGCGGCATTGGATTGAAATAATAGTCACAGTTGGAGCGTGCGGGGGCGGTGGCGTGTTCACGTAATGGCCATCGAAGTATCTTCACGTATCGTTTGCGCAGCACGGCGATCTCACAAAAGGAGAGCGGGAGGAAAGATGTTCGGATGAAAGAAAAATAATAAACTCCGATGAAGAAGGGGATTGTCACCAAACGATCAGAGAAAGTGTTGATGTTGTGGTTTTTTTTAGGTCGGTTGATACCCACAATGCACCACTTTACTTTCTCTTTTGAACCATCCGTGTTTGATGCTCAAATTGGCATTTTCACATCACACGATTTTCCTCACCTTTTTTTGCGTTATTATTATCTATAATTATTACATCAAGTTATAAGATAATTAATAATGTTGCTGGTTTTGAGCTGGCTGTTGGATCACATAAGAATTTACACGTTTTAAAATGCGTTTAAATACCCTTTAATAACAGGCTTTAAGTGTATTTCTGCACTTTTCTGTTTCAATTGTTTTTAATTGATGAATGTGATTATAGCATTGAACTCCCCCTATTATATAATAGTAATTGTAGTGCACAAAATATCTAAACTATTTTGAATCATACATTTGGAAAATGAATCCTTAGGAACCAACTGAAATCTGACTTGACAGAGTATCTGCACAGAGAACTTATTTTTGGAATTTTCCATTGACCTTCCTGCTACTTAGCGACACTTTCTTAGAAAATGTCTACGTCGAATGCATATTTCCTTATTTCCATTTGCTTTCATTTCTAGCTGACAAAGGTTCCCCATCAAACGTACTTTGGGTTCTTCCTCTGAACCCCATGAATGTAGATGCGGCCTAATACGAACTGTGAATTTAAATTTAAAAAAAATTATAATAATTTAAATAAAGCATTATGACGCGAGACAGATAAGAGGGATTATTGCCACACTTTGCTCTGTGGGTCAAGGCTTTGAAGCAAAGTCACCTTGGATCTCTCTCTCTCTCTCTCTCTCTCTCTCTCTCTCTCTCTCTCTCAGGACAGAATTTGGCAAAATGTTGCATTAAATTCAAGGTGCTTTTTTTTTGTTGTTTGATTTAAACCGCTTTCATAGTAGAATGTTATAAGAGTGTTACACACTAGTGATCCAAACTGAACAGTGTTATAGATTTACACTGTTATATTCCCAGCCCTTCTAGCCCATCTCTTAAAACTGGGGGGCTTCGGTTCTGCTGATGTTTCTGCAGTGAGAGGGAACGGGAGCCAACGCAAAAATGTAAAATAAATAAATAAGTGCATGCATAAATAAATAAAATCCAGAAAAGCGCGCGCTTTCGTTTCTGATCCACCATTTGACTTAAACAGTGTGTGAAAGAATGAGTCCAAATATCTGCTTTTTTGTTTATTCACAATCTCATGTTTAAAAGATCAAGCCGAGTCATGATTCACGGTACCGACGCTGAAAATGCATATTGTGCAAATTGTGTGCGTGTGTGTGTGTGTGTGTGTGTGTGGTTATGACACAAATAAACAACTTTTGGATCCCACCAGTTTTTGATCAGTGCGATCGAACGTTCATCTGATCCTTCAGTTCATTTTGTTTTTCAAGACAAACCAAAGTCAGCGACGCCTGGAGACGACTCCACTCATCCACCCCTCCACCCCTGCAAAACTCATCACAAAGCTCAGCGTCGTTTTCTGTCACTTCACCCATTTTCCGCCTCCCTCAACCTGCTCTGAAAACACGCTCATCGTAACCGCGGCTGTTGCTAGGCGACCGCGGGGTAACCTCCCAGGATGCTGCCCGGTCGGGAACTCACACGCTCCTCCACTAACGTCGCCCGAAAACATCTGAGATTTTAAAAGAAGACGTTTTTAAGAGGCCTTCTATTTAGAGATACTGTCTTTATGGCTGCAGAGCAGTTTCCACAACACGTGGATGTGTGTGTGTTTGCGTGGGCGGAGGCGCCATCACAAAGAGAGATTGTGCGGCGAGGACGGCGTGGATCATTCCGCTGCTTCGTCCTTCTCTCAACCGGATCCAAAGTGTTGGATGGAAAGAACTTGGTGATGGAGGGAGTGAGATGTGAGGAGGAAAGACGTCTGCAGTCGAGGGGAGAGTTTGGTTTCACGATCGTGCACGTGTTGCTGTTGAAAACGCCATTGTTAGACACGACGCCATTTTTTTCATGCTCACGATGGAGACATCCTTAAGTGCTGGTGGTCAGTTAAACTATAATGATAAAGTGATGTAGTGAGTTCAAATTAGAAGTATTTTGATTCCTTCCATATGGAAAGACCTCACCTTAAGAAATTCACACTCCAAACACGACACATGATAATTAACAGCACTATCTATCATCCCTACTATATCAACTAACAGATGGTAAATAGGGAAATCAGAGCGGCCCTCCTGACATTCATCTTTCGGACAGAAATCACGACATCACACAGAGGAAAGCTCCCACCTTCTTCCACAAACAGCTTATGTTGGACCCAGAGTCTGTGATGAGTTGGGCTGTACCGGGGATAGCGGGGTGGAAAATGAGACACCAAACACCAATTGCTTACGTTGTCTCGCCTAACCTTAGAAAACCCAATCCAAAGAAACCTTTTTTTATGTGTAGAGTTGCAACATCCTCATAAATCCTACGAATGACTGTGAACCACAGAATACTGTATAAACAGAAACTGGCGACTGCCCCTGAAGTAACCTGTGGAGCTTTTTTTTTTATCCTATTTTTCCATTCTATTCCACGGCCGCCTCAGGATGAGGATTGGGGGAAATAGTTTTACTCACAAAGTATTTGGAGCCAAATCCAGGATATGTGATTCCGCCCATTCCTGCAGAAGCAGAAAGTCCAGTTGAGGGTTAAAACGCTGATGGCCCTCGCGTCCACGCCACATAAACAGCTTGTTGCAAAGTAAAAATGAACCGATGCATTCCCACATTGCTGTCTTCAAAATTCTCAGCACAAAATGATATAAAAGCTGCATTTGAATGACGTGTATATCCACCAATCCGATCAAATGACCCCTGGAGCAGGAGTGCAAAGCTACTGTTGATTTCTTTATTGGTGATCCAGGGAACGTTCAAAGAGGAAGACTACCGCTCATCATCGTCACCAATTATTAGAGATTTTAATTACCTGCCGTTACTTCACTCGACCGATCAGCATCTGACACGCGCCCTCACACGGTCCAATCCTGGTGCGGCTGTGAGAGATAAATGCACATGATCAATCTAGTGAATTATGTTTAACATGTTTTATATAGGACAATATCTTTTGTTGCGCTTAGGAAGGTCATGTTGTGTCTTTTGTATCTTACATAACTTTTAAACACATTGCCTTGTGGTCTTTTAAATGAGTCTCTCTGAGTTTATATGAAGAAACTGTTTTCTAAACAGTGCCTGTTGTCCTTCTGGAAAAAACAGATACCGTTCCATCCTCACTCAACCTTGTGTGGAGATAAGGCTAACTTGACAGAGCCTTGTGTGTGTGTTTTATGGCACAGTCAGACTGTCCCTGTGACCCGAGTTTGTCTGTTAAACTATTGTATGAGCTCCTGATTTTCTTTTGATTTGATTATTGATGAATGAATTGGAATCATCCTGTAAATGACAGTCTTGTCAACGTTACACAACCTGTCATCAGTATAAAGCCCTCTTTGTCAGTAGTAGGAGTAGACTGGTCAGAACACTGCAGAACACTGAACGGAACAACTGTTGTCCCGTTCACCTGTGTGGTCGGGATCTAATGTGTTTGTTAGGCATTATCATCGAGTGTACAGAGAGTGGTCTTAAAATCTTGCGTGTTAGGAAGGATGCAGAATTTTCTGTGGTCCAAAGCGGCCTAAGAACACCAGCTTATGTCTATGTGTGGGATTTACAAACAGGACGGCCCACGTTCTATCAGTAGCGATTTAATAGGTAAAGGTAAGAAATTGTGGAAACACAGCAGGGATTTTGTGAACCCCCTGCATAGTACCGTCAGGGTTAGTGATGAAGGAAAAGATAAGGAATTTGGTTGAGAAAAATCATGCATGTCAATTGTTATCAGGGAAAGGAATTCTCTGCTCACCACAATATTGTGCGTTAACGGTCGAATTGACCCCAACACAGGATGCTTGCTATGATGTTTATGATGTGTCGTTGGCAAAATTATCAAATTTATCATGGCAATCTATTGGCCCTTGGGTTGCCAAATGTGCTAGCATAACAGATTGGCAGGTGCATCCTGACGGGAGTCAATTTAGCACAAAAAGTAAGGTTTGGTGGTTTCCTTATCAATCCACCTTTACAGGTGTAAGATCAATCCACCTACTCCCTGCTGTTACGACAAAAGAAAATGCAACAGGGATTTCTGCTAACTTTAACGCTGAGGAACACCCCGCATTAGAGAGGGTGCCAGAGATACTCTGGGCCAAAACCAAATATGATGTTGGACTAATGAAGGGGGCAACTCCCCTCGTGGTCACACCGAAATCATCCTACCGACCGCATAAACCGCAATATCCGTTGCGACCAGAAGCCATTTTAAGTATAACCCCAGTATATGAATCACTCTTAGAAGCAGGCATTGTTATACCATGTCCCTCATCTCCATGCAATACACCAATAAGATTAAGAAGGCGGATGGAGTTTTATGGCGTTTTGTTCAGGATTTGAGCGTGTAAATGACGCAGGGCGCCTGTTGTATCTAATCCCACTAAGATTTTGTCTCAAGTCCTGGGTACATCAAAATGTTTCACTGTTATTGACCTTGCAAATGCTTTTCTTTAGCATCCCAGTTGACAAGAACTCACAATCTTGGTTCACTTTCACTTTTCAAGGGAAACGTTACACATGGACTCACATGCCAAAACGATATGCGGAGTCTACGACAGTGTTCTCTGCTGCATTAGGTGAAAATTTAGCGAATTTTCAAATTTATGATTGGCAGCAAATTGACCCTATATGTAGATGACTTACTGGTCTGCTCACCAGATGAGGAGTCATGTATCGCAGATACGCAGGCCCTTCTAAACTATTTAGCCGAAAATAGTCACGTAGTTAATTTTTTTCTTACAATTCCAGCCCCCACAAAAGGGTTTTCACTATTTGAGTCATGACATTTATATTATTTTATTTTTCTCCTCAGGGTCGCACCCTGGCATGGCCTTTCTGGGCTGTTGTGGTTATTGTTGTTTTCATATCGTGGAATGCTTGCCCAGCCGTTAGACGGGAGAACCTTTTGTTGCTTTTCAAGTTGAAGTTCAAGTTCAAGAGATTATTTGTCACATACATATACATATGGTCATACATATATGCAGTGAAATGTCATGACACCTGGTGATTACGCACAATAAGCTCTATAAGCTCTTCTTCTTCTTTTTCTTTGGGCTGCTCCCGTGAGGGGTCGCCACCGCGGATCATCTGCCTCCAATACCTTCTGTTCTGCGCATCTTCCTCCCTCACCACATCCATAAACCTTCTCTTCAGCCTTCCTCTTTTCCTCTGGCCTGGCAGCTCCATCCTCAGAATCCTTCTCCCAATCTAACTCTCATCTCTCCGACACACGTGTCCAAACCCTCTCAATCTGGACTCTCTCACTTTTCCACCAAACTGTACAACCTGAGCTGTCCCTCCAATGTACTCATTCTTAATCCTGTCCCTCTAATGTACTCATTCTTAATCCTGTCCATCCTGGTCACTCCCGATGAAAATCTCAACATCCTCAACTCTGCCACCTCCAGTTCAGCCACCTGCCTTTAAGCTCTAAAAATACTAAAAATACAAAAATGTGCGAAATCGACACAAGGTGCATTCAAACAAGTTTTTGCACCAGCTCCATGTTGGGTTTGCTGGATCACTTTAACTGTGGATGAGGGAGATGAATTATGTCTGCATACTATGCTCGGAAACTTGGTTACCAGGGTTATTCGGTTGATTACATGCTGTAGCCTTTATCTTGCTACGAAGCAAACCGGCTCATTTCTCTCCGGCAACGCCTCTCTATCATCAACATGTGCAGCCTTCACTTCACTTACTCCAACTTCTCTTCTTCCCTCTCATGGAGATTCACATGATTGCTTGACAGCGATAGCCGTTGTGGCTTGGCCCTGCCCAGATCTTGCTACTAAATCTCTTGAAAAGTTCAACTACAATGACTTAAACTCATGAGTACAACAAAAAGGAGGGTTTTCATTTTGTTTGTCTGTCAGCATCCGTTTTTTGTTTTTTTTGATAAAACAGTGTCTATCCTTGTACAACTGGTTGTGTTTGTGTTTCTGTCTTCCTCTTTGGAGGAAAATCTGGAACTCTGCCAGACACGAAAACCCTCCTTTTTGTTGTACTCATGAGTTTAAGTCATTGTAGTTGAACTTTTCAAGAGATTTATTTGATTTGATTATTGATGAATGAATTGGCATTATCCTGTAAATGACAAGCTTATCAATGTTACACAACCTGTCATCAGTATAAAGCCCTCTTTGTCAGTAGTAGGAGTAGACTGGTCAGAACACTGCTTTGGAGCAGCTCTGATCTTTGTCTTTATTCTGCAGAATAAATAGCTTGAATGCTCTGTTTTTGCTTTCCGGTAGCGGGCAGATTAACCTCACTGACCACGCAGGAGAATTTCTCCAACGTTGCTTCCCTGCGCTGTGACACTTCACATGCCATGTTCTTGAACTCACAAGTACACCCCGTCTCCACCAGTATCAGGTCCTGCGGCGAGGTCACCTACAAGGTCCAGTTCTCCATCATGCTTCTTCCAAAGACCTACATTCTTTACAATTCCATTTGGAGTCCTAATGCCAAACCTTTACTTGTTTATCAAATGTTACTCCTGATTGAAATATTTGAGCGACACGCTGCCTTAACAGTGTTAGGGAAGTTTAAATGTTAAATAATATTGCATTAAGAAACCTTTGCACATTTTTAACTGTACATTTTACACTCTATATAGATATGTTTATAACACATGTTCATATATATTTATATATAAATATGTTTCATAGTAATTATTATATGTTGTATGTAAATATGTTGTATGTAGATTTGGAGCTGTAACAAAAGTAATTTCCCCCTGGGATTATTAAAGTATTTCTGATTCTGATTCTGATTCTGATTGGTGAGGCACGGTCACGAATCGTTGGTCTCGGGCACCACACACGACCACTTCCTCCCAAATATTTTAATCTGCGCGTACCAAAAACGAAGTGGAAACAACACGACGAAAACTATTCAGCTCAGCACTCAGCGAGAAGGGGAAATGAGCGATGGATTTGGCAATTTTTGAACTAATTGGGAAATATAGAGAAGAATGAGGCTGGAAGACTTGGCCCGAAGGCGCATGCAAATGGGAACTGATGTTGCTGCCCCAACATTGGAGGGATGGAGGCACGGCGGGATGGGGTGAGGGTGAAGGCAAAATACAGCTGGAGCCGCTCAGATCCTTCCTTCACTGTCAGGAGGCCCAGCGGGGGAAAGAAATGAGGAAGGGAGAAGGAGAGTGTGGAAATGGAGCTGAAGAAGGACGGAGAGTTGCAAATGGTGACAAAGAGGAAGGATAAGAAGCGACGTGGGGAAGAAGGAGGATCGTAAAGGAGGAAAGGGAAAGATGGAGGGAGAATCGCACTTAGAAAAAGGGGTGAGACGCCAAAGAAAAGCAGCTGAATGGCACGAGGAGCAGGAAGAGACAGTCAAGAGGAAGAGTTGAATCAAAACGTTAATTTTTCTCAAGTATACGCATGCAAATCGGCTGTATGAAAGGTGGAAACACGAGGTCTTGGATTTTCTCCTCCGGCGTCCACCCGTCTGCAGCACCTTTCTTCTCCGTGGCAGCCGTGACAGATCTTGTTCTTGCACTAATTGACCGAGCGCAGTGGGACGGGCGCCTCGCACCTCCAGCCTTCAGAAACAGCCCGGGAGAGATAAAGGAGGGGCGAACAATGGGACAAAAAAAGGGAGAGACTTCTGTCCCACTCAGATGGAAGAAAGGACGGAAAAAAAATGGAGCTGTCACCACCTGGTGTTGATTCCATCAGGTCAGAACTGGCAGGAGGACGGAATGGAGCAGCCGGCCATTGCCACGACAACTTGTGTTATTGGGTGGCACGAGGGGGTTGTGGGATCTGCTTGAGTCTAGGAAGAGGAAGCCTGCGGGGGAAACAAAACCTCAAAATGGACGAGTGAGAGCACAAGCACGCTGGATTCACTAACAATATTTCCATTAATTACATATAGCCTTCCATACACTCTTTGCATTTCACCTTTGCAGGGCTACGACGGCTGATCACACCTGCAGTACCCTGAAAAGGCAAACCTTGCACCGAATTCCTACCATTTTCGGACCAGTGAAGTGCATTTTTGACCCACACCATGGGTACAATGAGTGTACCTCAGAGCAGTGGTTCTCAACATGGGGTCCTTCAAGAGGTTCCAGGGGGTTCCTAGCAAAATTAATAATAGTTCAACTTCACCATCAGAGAATGTAAAATAATGGCTGGTTTGATCCTCGTTTCAATGTTATCGCTGTAACTTTAGTATAGACAGGTGTCGATGTTTGGACTAAATCATATCCAACAATAATAACCTCCTCCGATTGGGGTCCCAGAGACTTAATCTTATCAAACAGGGTCGGTGGCCTAATGCGTCTCAAATTGTACCTTTTCATTTGAAATCAATTTATTGATTATTTTTTTCCCCGTTTTCTTTGTTTGTCTCAGATCTACGAGTTGTATCAGCTTCATCTCAAGACGTCACTGTCTTGGCAGACGGATCCATGAAGACCAGACACAGGCTCTCTCTCTGCGGGGATTGATCTCTAAATGGATAAGATGCTCGGTTCTGTCTGAAGCAGATGTCACAACAAAGAATGAAGACATAG
This sequence comes from Zeus faber, assembly GCF_960531495.2. Classification (NCBI taxonomy): domain Eukaryota; kingdom Metazoa; phylum Chordata; class Actinopteri; order Zeiformes; family Zeidae; genus Zeus; species Zeus faber. The sequence goes on from NC_137207.1 coordinate 13,124,421, forward strand.
TTACAGTAAGGGCAGGGACTGGTGTGTGTGTGTGTGTGTGTGAGGAGAAGTATTGTAATAAATACACCAAAAAAACCCTTGTGTTTCTTACCTTCATCCAATCCCATAGTAATGTGATTAAAAAGAGCAAATATCTCATATTTCATTTGGGGTTATGCTTCTCTCATTCCCACTCAGTCAGCCTTTTATTGTCTATGTAGAGGAAACCATATTTTGGAGGAGAAAGAAAAACAATGTTGAGTGATAAAATCATAAATGTACACATATAACTCTAGTTTGAGAGCAGGTTCAAGTTCAAGTTCAAGAGATTATTTGTCACATACATACACATACGGTCATACATATATGCAAATGAATGAAGTGAAGTTGGAATGACTTCTGTTTTTCCGAGTACAGGAGCAATGGGTTTATGCTTGTACTTCTCAAACGCTGCCTCTTATTAATCCTGACAGGGATTAGACCGGGTTTGGATTTGGGATCATTTGGGCCAACGGGGGGAGTCAGAGACGGTGGTTCTCAATTCATGGGTCCCGATTCAAAATCGGGTCGCGGGCCCATTTCAAGCGCATTTGTACATTTTGCTCTAACTTTACTGGTGTCCTGAATTTCCGATACTGCCTTTGTGGCAGTGACAACCAGGCTAAATTTGACAAATATCTTAGGCCACCTCCAGCCAATTCCACTTACTGCTTTGCACCTAACTCGTTCTCTGGTCATAACCATCATGACAACCCTTGACAAATGGACCAGATTCTCACCGACACCAGACAAGGAGTTATTATTAACAATGAAAAACGTAGTAACCGTTCCAATGGAAGTTTTGAGGTGGAGGCTTTTGTTGTTGTTCAGTCACAAAGAGGCAGAATGAAGAAATTGAAGTGTGAAATGGTTTTATTTCATGGCGAGTGGACATTTTTTAACTTTTGGTGCTAAAATCAGTTTGTCAAAAATCGTCAAATATGGCAGTGACAGTAGGGAAAGGTCAAAAAAACCAAAAACATTTTATAGCTAAAAGAAACAGCGGAAGTGGCTTTTGAGACTTGATGAACTAGACAGGCAAATCTCTGCTCCAGGGTTTGGGATTTTGGCTTTTTGAAGGCTGAGGTTCCGTACCTTTCATGCGACCGCAACTCTAAAATAATTAGCAGAATGAAATCCTTAATAATATCATTTGGTGCTTCCTTTTTATTTTCCCAGCAAGAATATACACAAGTTAATAAATAATTATTTTTTATTTTCAAAATCATGCAAATCCATTAGTTTCTCTTGGACTCAGTCACTCCACACATTTACCTCTCGCACACACACATAAGTAGCCGTGTACTCAATAGTTTCTACATGATGCACTATTGCGTGGCAAATAAAACACCCCCAAGGTAAATACGAATTTCAGAAAACAAACAAACAGAAAATAAATCTGGACTTATTTATCAACGGATCATTGTTATTGCAATAGTTACACTGGTCACTCAGTGCAAGAAAGGAAAAAGAAAAGAAAAACACCAAAACAACTGACATTGTGACATGATGGTACGCGATTGATGGATTATAGGGTCGGTTAAATTAGATTCATCCGTAATCCATGGAATTGTTAATGTGATGGGTGTAGAACTCCCCCTCGTCCCGTCTGTTTTGGCAAAGTGCGGATTACAGCTTTATTGGTTGTGATGTCACACGTAAAGTCAGAATTTGATCCTGTTGCATCTTCACTCAACATTAAGACTGAATGCTCGTCTAACTTAGCAGCAAATGCTTAATAAATTCATACGCAAAATGAAAGGTAATCCTTACTTGGTAGACAAAGGAAGCAGGCCGTGGTGTTTTCTACTGCGTCACCTAACCCTGGCCTGGCTTCTCCCTCTCTCCTCCTGAAGGGCTATTGCTTGAGCCTCAACCACCGTGAAACCTAAATTATTATTCTTTTATTTAAACGTTTATTACATCAAAAACACATACGGTTAAAATGGGAGTAAAAGCAAATAACCACATTCAATTTTTTCTCCATAGGGGTGCATTCTTGGCCAATGAGTTGTACATTTACAATGGTGTGCACAAAACTTGGATAAAATATTAGAGATAAATCTTAAATCATTTTAAATAATTCTTAAAAAACATATGTGTGACATAGATAATTTTGTGTCTTTTTATTTCTTAAACGTTTTCCATTAAACTTGCATAATAAACATGCAATGAAACATTTTTTGTCCTTTATCTCGGAGAACGTGTATATAAACAGAGTTACTCTCTTTGCTGTATTGCATCGGAGCATCGTTAAAATAAATAAGATAAACCACATTTATGAACAATCCGTGTTTGAAAGTGATTCTCAAACATTCTGTCGTGATGCGAAGCTCCAAGGTTCTCTGAGCTGGAAGAAAAAAAACACGCTCCTTTAATACATGAACCTCAAATAGAAGGCCTTAATGTGTGCATTCTGAAACCCCGAAGTCATGAAACCGATTAGTCTTGAGCATTTTCATCTTTTTTTTTTTTTTACACCTTAAAATCGAACCTTTTAGAATGACCTTTGGACGAAGCTAACTCGGGTTTTCATGCCTTGCGGTGCTTCGAGGTGTAAATGAAAACATTGAAGTTCCTGCGCTTCCGGCTAAAGATGCTTCATTCAGGACTGCAGCAAACAAAGAACCAATGAGGTGTCGCTCTCCTCCTCCTCCTCCCCTCCTCCGCTCTGTGCTTTCCATCCATCCATCTTCTTATCCTCCACTCCTCCACTCACACTGTGTCCCATGCACACGCGCTAAAAGAGTGGCCGCAGCCTTCACTGTGGCGTTCCGTGCTCTTTTCCCAGCTTGCATAGCTCAGCCCTTGCTTTTTAAGGCACTAGTTTCCTCCTGTCTAACCCCCTCTCCTACCCCCCCCCCTCCCCAACCCGTCTGTCCGTCCGTCCGTCCAGACCCCTGAACGCACCACAGTGGCAGTGCACGTACATGCAACATGCATCGTTCACATAGGACAACGCAACTCCTCTGTTCAAATTCCTCCTCTCCGTCCTGTGCGTCCTCCTGATTCGTTGTTGCCATTGTTTGCGGTCGCTTTGTTTGTTTTCCCCTCTTTTCGCTCGCCGTCCATTTCCCCCAAAACGGCAATTCGTACACTTCTGCCCCGCCCCCCCACCTCTGTCCCCGCTCCGCCTCGCATCCCTCCCTCTCACCTTCACTACTTTGATTCTTCCGCTCTTTCCTTTGATGATCTTTTTTTTTTTTTTGGCTAATTAGTGTGAATTGTATTTAAAGCAAACGTAGAGAGTATGTCAAAGCATGAAAGTCACCGCCTGAATCAAACAAGCCTTTTGTGCTCCAGTCACATGTTATACAGTGTGTTATCATAAGTTATTCACTATGTACAGAGTCAGAGAAGCATTCCAAACAAAAACAGGGTTTGGACGTTGGCAGAGTTCAAGGCGTCCGAGCGGATAAAGTGAAGTTTTGGAAACAGCGATCCAGCCCCCCAGTCGCTTGCGCCTGGTGCGACGATTTCCCTTCCGGGGGTTTTATCGGGATTTAGGAACCCGGGAAATCAGGACTCGTATGAGAGCGTCGTTTTTGGCCCGAGGTCGCCGGAGCCTCGGCCCCGGCACGGAGGAGAAGTGAGAAGCGCGGTGGAAATCTCTGCGGGGGACAAAAAAAAACAAAAAAACGTTTGGAGAGGCTTGGGCTCTGGCAGGGTTACGCAGCCAGAGCCTGGCCGGGGCGCTTTTCGGGGTTTATGTGAAGGGGCTCTGGTGGAGGGTGTGACGGGAGGGAGTTTACTGTTTCAAAGTCGCAGACGGATCAGTTGAGCTGATCCTCGTACTGTTTCCGGAAGCAGTCGCCGGCGGGGAAGAATTCCCAGCAGCGCTCCTGGTACATCTTCCAGACGTAGGACTCCTGACAGGGACAGAAGAGCCAGCGGAAGTTTGGGTTTATCCTTAAGTCTAGCATCAGTAAAATAATAAGCTCAAAATCCTGAAAAGCCATTTTTTATCATTTTATAGAGCCGTGGTCAGGTGCGGACGGGGTAAAAACCAAAACAACTTAAAAACTGACGTCAAACATCAGTATCATTGTAATATCCATCATTAGTAATGTTGATAATATTATGTACAAGCAGGTGGAGGCGTTTAAACAGCCAGCCTATGAAGTTCAGAAAACCTTAAAGACCACATTTACCTATAACACAATATTACGATATCCAAGATCCCAGACGATATCTAGTCTGATATCAAAATATCAACATTATACCAATATGTCACCCAGTCGTACTAGAAATACGTCTACAAAAGAAGCATAAGAAAATTGGAAAATTGGTGAACAAAGGCCTATCACACGCCTGAACTACACCAGCCACGTTGGCGCAGCGTGCGGGCACAGGGTGGAGCGTGGTTTTTTACCGGCTACACCCACTACGTGGTGCAGCGTCACGGACGCATCAATGTTGTCGTGGAGGGAGGAGGAATATTGAAAACATCAAATATACAAACATACAACAATCTTTGTGATTTCTGCCTATTACTACTGTACTTAAAAATGACATTACAACAGGTTGATCTTGTTTGGACTGTCTCACAATATGACCTATGACCTCTGCATAACTTAAACAAAGTCTTGCAGTTATCCAGTTAAAAGGAATAAAAAATGTATTTATAGCAGGCATAAATAACTTCATATAATTGAAACATGAGCTACAACTGTAATTGATAAAATTAGTCAGTGGGATGTTTGTAGACGTTTGTATTATATTGCATATACATGTTTTTGACCTTTGTATTAAGAATGGGTCTTGATCAATATGCAAATCCGACAGCCAGTGCCTTTAAAAACAGAGTTTAGAAAGTACTTTGAGAGATGAAATTAAAGCAGAGTGCTCAGATCTTGAAATTGAAAGGCAAAGGAACATTAATAAACAGGAATAAAATTAGTTAATTAAATTATGAAAGCAGATAAAGAGACACCCCCCCCCCCCAAAAAAAAAAAGTAGATACAATATGATAATAGGAAATAGAAATAAAAGGAAAAAGATAAATAAATAAATACGTAGGTAAAAAATGTAATAGATAAATAAAGGTGGTGACGTCACATAAAAGCAGATCTATAAAAATGGGCTTTGAGAAGTGATTTAAAAGAAGTCGCTGATTCTGCCAGCCACGTCTCCTCAGGAAGGTCATTCCAAAGCCAAGGGGCCCTGACAGAAAAGGCACTGTCTCCTTTAGTTTTAAGTCTAGACTTTGGAACAGCCAGGAGGGCCCCGACTGAGGATCTAAGGCTGCGGACTGGCTCATATGGGGTCAAAATCTTTTATGTAGCTTGGGGTCAGACCCAGACGTGCTTTCAAAGTGATCAGTGAAATCTTAAAATCCATTCTGAACCGAACAGGGAGCCAATGGAGAGAAGCCAGGATTGGGCGGATGTGATGTCGTCTATTGGAACCGGTAAGAAGCCGAGCTGCTGCGTTCTGAACTAGTTGGAGGCTCGAGTGACTTTTGGTCGATGCCAGAAAGGAGGGAGTTACAGTAGTCTACTCATAATGAAAATGAAGGCATGGACTGGTAGAATTCGGGGGAGTGAGCGGTATGATTTCTGATTTTGAATTACTGAGCTGAACGGTTGATATCACTAAGACAATCTAGATTAGACAACACTAGATTGTCTCAATGGACTCTAGGTCTCTGGTAAAATGTAGACTCACATAAAACACATTTGAATTGATTGCACTCTTTACAAAAACATTTCTATGTAGTTTTGTCTTGTGTTTCTATGGCTTGCGTAGCTGTGTGCAGTTGAAAAAAAATAAAATAAAAAATAGACCCCTCCGCACAAAATTATAGAAATACTGCCCCGCTCCGAGGGATCCCGTGTGGCTGACACGCCGTGCCCATACCCTGCCATACCACCGCGAGTATTACAGTAGGATCGACCTTTCCTGAGGTTGGGTTTTTTATCAGTACAGGGTGTGAATTTTAAAATAGTTATAATAGTGCAATCAGACATAACAATTTAAACTATAAAATTCTACGTTGCGCTGATACTATTGTAAAGTCAAAATAATGATTACAGTGTGAGTAAGGAGCTGGATTTACCTGGCCTGTGTGCTCTGTTTCGTCTTTGTTGATTAGATACATCACAAAGAATCTGAAAGACACGGAAGTAAATTAGAAAAATTGAAATCAAAACACTTGTTTTCATTCCGCCCATTGTATTGGAATTATTTCAAAGAGAATTCCTACTGTTGATTTGCATTTAAAGAAAAAAAAACAAAAAACTTTTTCTGATTGACTCACGCACACGCGCGCACGCATACACACACACACACACACACACACACACACACACACACACACACACACACACACACACACACACACACACACACACACAGGGATGCTGATAAATTATGATCATAATGTACCTACAGTATGTATGAGGAAAAAACACTGTATAGCATGTTTGTCATGAACAGGCTCTGTGCGCCATGGAGTTGGGCATCGCATGTACATTTAAAACGTATTGTTGGTGATATTCATCTGGTTTCATCAGGTTCAACATTAGTGAATCTGGCTTTCAGAGTAGCGCCTTCCTGGCCACTGACATCAGCGCACATCACTGATTAGCGCACACACACACACACACACACACACACACACACACACACACACACACACACACACACACACACACGCGCACGCACGCACACTGACACACACTCTGTACTTACAGATAGTTGGCTAAGTTGTGCTCCTGTAAAGTGTGTGTTTCGAAGCCGTGTGGCACGGTGTCGAAGTAGTCGTTGCCTATCCCGCAGATAAAGCACTTGGTCTGCAAAGGAAAAGAAGGAGAATATTAAGGTTTAGTCAGTAACAGGAAGTATAACTTTAAGTTTGCTTTGCTGAATATTGTGCATAAAAAAACTGCGGCTAAAAGGTCGGCAAAAGACCTTCCTGCTTGTGAGATTCCTTGTTTACAGTCGGACAAACACAGTGGATCTCAACAGAGCCTCTGTGCTGCGTCATTTTGAGATGGCATGACATTGTGACATTGATTTTGTTTCACTTGTTGACATGAGCGGCGGTGCGTTGTGCGTTTTTACCTCCATGTCCTCCTTGACCTGCTCCTGCTGGTCTCTCAGCTCCCCGAAAGCATCGATGATCAAACCTAGAAAAAAAAAAGAAAAAAAAGAAAATGGAACCGAATCAACAGACCAAAAAGGGTAAAAGATTTCTCATAAACAGTCCAAACAGGAAATGGGTTCTTGTGTCAGAAGATGTCAGACTAACCTGTGGCACAGGCTCGCTCTGTTCTACGTTTATAATTACGGCTGCAATTCGGTTGTAAGCCAGAAACCAAGTGCAGAAGAGAAGAATGGTGCTGATACACAGACAACAGCACAACCTCACAGGGTAAACAATAACACCGGTGTTACGGCTTTTATACAACTACCCTAGAAAAAAGGGCCTTTCTCCGGTAATGGTAATGGACATTTAACCCTCTGAATCAATCCCAGTTATTGATTATTTTGTGTGATTATTTGATTGTTTATTTCATTTTTCCTCCGTCGACAAAAATAGTTCCTCCATGATTCCATTCGCCAACAAAAATGTTGCGGACTAAAAACATGAAGGGAAAGGAAAGAAATACCCTGGTGAAGGCATGTGTGCCAAAAAAATCGGACAAAACGAGGCTTTGGTTCGAGGACGGCTTTGAACGTTTTCAGGCTCGCTAAATATTTACAGTAAAGCGCAAGGTGGAGTGAGCCCAGGTCAACGTTACTCTGTGTATCAGCGCTTGTGGAACGCCTCGCGTCGGATCAGATCACTCCACCGGAACCATCCGTCCTATAACCCCTATTAAAAGCATAGAACTGTCCAGAGCTAGCCTGGCTGATGTGTGTGTGTGTGTGTGTGTGTGTGTGTGTGTGTGTGTGTGTGTGTGTGTGTGTGTGTGTGTGTGTGTGTGTGTGTGTGTGTGTGTGTGTGTGTGTTTGTGTGTTGTTGCGTGCACGTTTTCTCTCACCCTGAATGATGGCCAAGAGGATGACAATGACGAAGAAGAAGAAGGTGATGTCGAAGATGATGCGGTAGATCTCGTACTCGTCCCCAGCGGGATCCTCGATCTGGTCGCCGATCCCCCCGCCGGCTCGCACGCCCACGTACATGTGGAACATGTAGCACTGGACCACGGGGGGAGAGAGAGAAAGGGACAGAGAGAGAGAGAGAGAGAGAGAGCAAATTGAACATTCCAGTATTTGTCTATATTCTTATATATTTGGGATCAGCGAGAGAATTTTTGTCCCTTATTCTTCTCTCTCTCTCTCTCTCTCCCTCTGTCTCTGTCTGCAAACAATGTAGCCAATTATTTCCACTATTGTTCTTCAGCTCTGTTTGACAGTTTCATATTAAAGAAGTAATCCATAACATCATTACGTCACAATATGAATGAACATTACCAAAAAAACAAGAAATGAAAAAATACCCCCCACCATCTCGAGAGACCAAGAAAAAAACTTCTGATGACGATTTATCAGCACGAGTGTCATTCGAGAGAAATCAATTTTCAAGGTTTTGACAAGGATCGTCACACTTTCTCATATCAAAATGCATCAAACAAAAAAAAAAATGTATGCATCATTTGATATGACACCATGTCCTCATCCCTGTCTGTAAATTCAGTTTGTCGAGCGAAAAGGGAAGACTGCTGTTAAACATGATGAACCATAAAGATGAATCATCTAGTTCCTCACCCCTTAGCAACAGAGCCACATAGAGGTAAAATGACAGAATATAGTTTATTTTGGGGCAGGGGTAATACAACTCTATTTTTATAAAAAGTCCACTTATAAATCAAACCCTAATTCTGAGGTCCAGTAAACGTCCAGAGAAATGCAACGACATTGGCGTCCGCAACTTTTTCCAGAACCAAATGTGTGATGACTCTGTGACAACTGTAGTACGGCATTGTGCAACAACGTGGCCTAAAAGCAGCAAACCATGGTGAAACCGATTCTCCTCACAAATGATTCAAATGTGTGAGTTTTCCCTCTCGATGCCTTAGACTGGGATCACCATCACGCGCCCTCAAAGTGGAGGCTTTTCTTGAGAGGCAGCAACACGCGCCACAACACGTATCGCAAACTCGCTTGGGCTACTGATTTTCCTACAACAAGCTAATGGTAATTTTGACCTGGGTCCGGTTGATTTGTTTTGCCGGTCCAGATAGAAATGAGTTGAACGATCCCTTAATGTCTCACATGAAATCCAGTTTATCTTTAATATAAGGACGGGTGGCAGGCGGAGGAGATCAAGGGTTGTACGAAGGAAATGAGAAGAAAATAAAAGCAGAGTGATCGGGGCAAAGTGTCACTGTGAGGGATTTATCCACGTGGATGAAGGGAAAAGCTCTTTAGTGTAGTAGGTATCCCTGCAACATTCTGTCCATCTGCTAATCCCTCCATCCATCCATCCTCCACCCCCGCCTTCCGGTAGATGGAGAAGATTCAAATGTCTCGTTGCCATCTAACATTCCTTAATAGGAAACAGAGGAGGTCTGAGGAATGCTGTGCGTGGGTGGGTGAGAATAATGTGCACGTCTCTGCACGTGGTGTCAGGGTGACAGTGGGAGACGACCACAACCACGGTGACCCCCACGCACCATCACACACTCACACACAGCCCTTATATAGTGCTCTGTTCAGATAGCTTAGCAGCGTTAAGAAGTCTTCCTGACTTACGTGTGCGCACACACACCTAAGCTTCACTCTTTCTTAACATTTTTCTCTCTCTCTCTCTCTCTCTCTCTCTCTCTCCCTCCTTTTTTAGGAATACAACTACAGTGTGTTACATTTGTATGATCATTGAATGGACAAACTCTGCATTCACACAATGCAGTCCAAACCAACAAGATTTGGTTTCACTTCTGTCACTTGACCGCAAATCTTCATCGTAGCAGGCTTGCTGGGTGTGTTCAGTGGAACCAGGAGAGGAGACACAGGCTGGGGTGGAACTCGCCAGGTTTATCAAACGTAAAACAAAACAGTCTTGTGTGGCAAATAATAACAAAATCATAATGACAATAATGCTCTGAGGTCCCTCCGGCTCTGGACACCGCGCGCGCGCTGTGGAACAGCTGTGTCGGAATAGCTGTGCCAGCGCAGGGAGATGCAAGCACTGTGTTTTGCAGATTGTGGCTTAACCACGCCCCTCGTCTGCCACATACCCTCACTGCCCGACTAAGGCCGGGGAGCCGTCCGGCTGCAAGCCCATCCCCCCACCACCCTGGAGCACGAGAGGAAGTCGGCTACCACCATCTGCACCCCTGGCCTATGGATCACCTTTAACTTAAAGGGCTGGAGAGCCAGGTACCAACGGGGAATCTACACGTTGGCATCCTTCATGCGGCAGCGCCACTGCGGCGGGGCGTGGTCCGAACAGAGGGTGAACGGGTGCCCCAGGAGGGAGCATGAAGGGTGTTGTGTTCCCTCTCTGCGAGCTTACAGCTGATGTATAGCACCGGCCGGTCAGCGCCCTCCACCTGCTGGAACAACACTGCCCACAGCCCTCTATGTGACATGTCAGTCTGCAGCAGAAAGGGAGAGAGAAGTTAGGGGTAAACAGCACTGGCTTCCCACAGAGAGCCGATTTGACCTGATCTGGCGCAGCCTTTTGAATTAAAACAGACAAAGGGCTGGGCAGGTCCAAAAAGTCGGCTACAAACATCCTGTAGTACCCGGCCTGCCCCAAGGACTGCTTCACCTCATTTTTTGTGTGGGGTCTTGGACTGATCGCGACTGCGGCAGTTTTATCTATCCAGGGCAGGACAAGTCCTCCACCCAAATGGTACCCCAGATACCGTACCGCCCTCCGTCCAACCGCACACTTCTTCCAGCCCACCTCAGACTCCAGCCCCACATGCTGCATGTGCTGCCCCCAACTACAATGACATTGTCCAGGTAGGCGGCAGCATATGCCACATGTGCACACAGCACTCGGTACATGAGATGCTGAAACGTGGCTGGGGGCCCAAACAACCCGAACGGAAATGTAACAAATTGGTACAAACTGTACAGAGTGGAGAAAGCCGATTTAACCTCAGGCTCTGGAGACAGAGAGATCTGCCAGTAGCCCTTGGTTAAATCCGTTGTGAAAAATTGAACCGTGCCTGTCAAGTAGCTTGTCGATCCTGGGCATGGGGTATGCGTCCCCATCGGGCTTACCTACCAGCATGATAGGGCTACACCAGTCACTTGAAGACTCCTCTATCACCCCCATGTCCAGCACGGCTTCAAATTCTGCCTGCACGATTTTGCATTTGTGCTTGGGCAGACGATACGGCTGGGAGTGTACTTTTACCCCCGGGTCTTCTCCACGTGATGGTGTATGAGCAGCTTGCGGCCTGGCAGGGGGGAGAATACATCAGGGAAGCATAGCTGTAACATGGCGACTTCCACGCTCTGGCCCGGCGAGAGATGGTTGCTGGACATGGCCGAAGTGAGATCGGCCGTGGCGCAAAGCCTGATGTCTACCCCCTTGTAGCCTTACCAGTATGTATTAGGTCCTGTCCTGATCAGGGGAGGGGTCCGGCGGGCTGACAACCCGGGCTACTTATCAGACCTCCATCAGGGGGAAATCCCTGTGGATGTGGCCGGGCCGTCTGCACCACCAGCACCCCTGCTCTGGTGTCTGGGGAGCTTTTTGCTGGCCCACGTGGCACCGCCCCAGGAGCTAAGTGGGGACAGAGACGGGACAGCACGGTAAGGTGCGATGGCATCCCGCGGCACCACAGGATTCGGTTGGGACCTTCCTCGGCTGTTGGGAGGGGGATCATAAGGGAAAGAAAAGGAGCCATTCCCCTCCGGACCATTGGGGGGGGAATGAGGTCCTGCTGAATCCGGCGTGGGTCCTGGGGGCGGAAGAGGCTGCCATATTCCTCCGGGTCACCGGGATGGGCTGGGGTCCCGTGGAAAGCCATGTGGGTTCTGGGGCCGAACATGGAGCTGGTCCTCTTGCCGGCTCCCAGTTGGCGGTGGCAGGACGGGCAGAGTCTGCCACTTTCTTGTCCCCTTGGGGCTCCCGCCCCACGGAGACGTGGTGGTGCTGCAGCAGTGCCTCCAGGCCCTGGGCCCTTGCAGGTGGCACAGGGCTAAGTCGGATCAGGTCCGATCCCAGGAGACGGAGAAGAGGGAGACCCAACGCCATGGGCCGGGAGCTTCACTGCCTGCCGCGGGCCAGCCCCATCATCATGGGAGCTCACAAAGGCATAATCACACCAAAGCTATGCATGTAAATGGTTCGAAAGAATGATTGTCATAACCGTAATTTGCCAGTAATTGGAGAATCAGTGTGTGCATTTTAATGCGTTCAATAAGCGTGTTGTGTTGTCCAACCTGAGATTTGCAGTAAGGGTGACACCTAAAAAAAATCATTTCTTTCACATATTCTTTCTCAGAGACACTTCACAACAATTCTCAAAAATGATTTAAGATGAGATACATTTTGTAGGGAAATATGAGCTCAGGAAAACTGCTTCACAGGGTCACATTTTATTCTGAATAAAATGATAAGATTATTATTAGGGGTCCAGCCTGCAGTAATTGCTTGGGATAAATTCTCAGAATTTTTCAAGCTAAAATTATTTGAAACAGAAGAAAGGCAGAAGTTAGAAACACGGTTACATCTCGTTTGAACAGATCCACATACGGAGCACAAATTAGTGAAATATCGACCAAATTTGACCCAAATCACAGACACAGTCGAAGACATCAAGCGCCAAAGTGTCTACAAAAGGGCTAAAAGTATCTGAAACACAACAATGACAGAAGTTGGGAAACACGGTCGAGGTGTCGTTTGAACCAGTACGTCACAAACATCTTGTGGTCTAAGTTTCATCCAAATCGATCCACATACAGAGCAGAAATGAGTGAAAAACCGACAAAATTGGATTCCAAGTATTCAGGTGGTCGTGCTTGACCGACACGCCACTGTTGTAAACAAAATAAACAAGATGAGATTAACAGCAAGACCCTTTATGATGTCATCATACTATTTACTATAAATGTGCAGGTTCTGATTCTGAATGTCCTTTGGCACAGAGTCCAGAGTGCGGTGTAGACCCCCTCGCGCTGTAGTGGTTAGAGATTACAAACTCAGCCTACATGTGTATCCAAGGAAAGAAGTCACCACTAAAATTACGAGAGAGTCCCTCGGTACGTACGTACGTACCTCCAAACGTCCTCGGGAACCTCCGAAACTTGTAATACGTACCTAACATGACTAAACTGGACCCCGTCTATTGCTGCCTGCAGCTATCATTATAATAATTATTATTATTATAATTATCATTATCAATAATATTATTATCCTTCCTATCTTTATTTGGTGCTAATGAAGGTTAGATTTTAAACAATAACAACCTTTAGAAAACGGCTAAAACAATTTCGTTCTATAAAACCTTTTGGGCCCACCTGAGTGCTAAACAAATTTAAATCCAATCTGGGAGCAGACTCACATATTAGCAGGTCATCCATTTGTATCAGTTGAGAGTAATCACTTGACTGCGCCAGCTTATCCTCCTGCCTTGAATAAGTGAGCTATCTGAAACAGTTTGAGCCGGGTTCACACTGGAGCACACACTCGTATGACCATTAAACACCGACGCCCGCTTGATATTAATTAACATCCCAGTAATTACACGGTTCCAAATCGAGCCAATCAAGACTGCACTGATTGTAAACAACTATCTGGTACCCCAGGTAATCAAAACATCAGAGTCGTGATAAATTAGTCAAGCTCTTAATGACTTGAAGTCAAGTGGGACTGATCATAGTGACAAAGGGAGCGGGTTTCTAAATTTAACTTTGAAAATGCTTTACCTGAATGTATTTACTTTCTTTTATATATATTGTGTCATTTTTTTATTGTCAAATGTATTTCTTGTCGTAGATTCAAGCTATTTATATTGTGACATATGTTTGATCTACTTTTAGCGTATCATCATATGGCATGTCATGTAACATTTGGGCATGTTTAATATTTTTGAACAAATTAAAAATTTACTTAAAATGGATGGTTTAATCTTTTTTTTTGTTTTTGTCTTGTGGACTTTCCTGGTAAAATAGATGACGAGAATTGCAACAGCATCGCAATCGTCTGTCAGATACTGTGGAGCCACAGACCAAACAGGTAAAATGAAAGCACAGTCATTCAATTGACCCACCACTAGGGGCAGTATGGACAGGAAAGATTACACAGGGTTGGCGCATTCTCGGTTGCAGTATTCTCTGAAACCACGGGTGGCAGTAGAAAGAAAGTACTGTGCGAAGCAGGAAGTAGAAAACAAAGAATTACGCTAAACAGCAAACCTGGCTGCATGCAGAGCATTGGAGTTCGTTTTTTCCCGAGGAGAAATCGCTATGTTCATGGTAGTTAAACCGACAAAATTGCTTCGACCTAATGTCCTGCTCAGAATTGTATTACAGAGGGATAAACTAACTACGGACGAAAGAACAATGGAGCTGAGCCACAATGTGTAATAATTCTCCCTCTTTGCAAGATTCTTTAAAAAGAAACTGCACATAAACACCAAGAAAAACATTTACCTTTTATTTGTAAACTGAACTTTACAACGACCCTGTTCATTTACAAAAAATCACTAAAGCTGGGTAAGCGTTTGCATATACTATTGTGTCCCTGTCTGCCTCAAGTCATTGTTAGACTTTTAATTTAATGCCTGACTTGTGCTGCGGATCAATTTTTACCAACATGTCAGAAATAACAACAGCAAAACTGTAATCTTCCATTATCTAAAGATAGCCTTATGCTGCATGCATAATGGCGTATGTACTACATACGACTGTACATGTTCGTACTATGGTCCAGCGTACTTTTGTTTGTGAAAAAAAAAGTATTACATAGCCGCTCCACTTCATTTCAGCACATTGATGGTTGATGACATCGATGCCATCACGATGCATTGTAGGAAATGCTTGCCAGCGTAGTGTGAGGCCTTTGCATACTACGATATTTCACCGGATGTAGTATGTCATCCTGGTACAATTTGGCTATCTCATATACAGTATATAGTATGCTAGTAAGCCATTTTGAAGGCAGCATTCCAAACATCCGAACATTGCAGATGAATTCTTCCAACAAAACTGCAACAGTCCTACTGCTCGTCTCCTCCAGGGAGTAGTGAGCGTGGCCAGTTGCGGGATTGGAAGTAGCTCTGGAGAAACGTGATAAATAAAACCATATGGATCTACCCGCCTTGGTACAGCAGCGAAAGCCAGCCAAGCGTTCATTTCTAGTAGGCATCCATGTCAAGATTCACCCCTCACCTTTTCCCTTTTAATTTATTGACATAACTGTGTTTTTCCCCTTAGCCTGAGTTTGTGTATGTTCCTCCCCTGGTGTATTGGCAAGAGCCTTGAGGCAAAACGCACACACACACACACACACACACACACACACACACACACACACACACACACACACACACACACACACACACACACACACACACACACACACACACACACACACACAGTCATTGAGGTACATTATGATGAGTATAAACTATATGATATGAAGAGCAAAAACAACATGGAGGCGCACGTCGTCTCGACGGTGCCACGTGCCTGACAGCCAGAAGAATAAATGGGATCAGCGTGTGGCGCCGAGCTGCAACATCAATGGCTGCTGTGAGAGTTTCTACTTTGGGGACGGTTGTGTGTGTGTAAACTGTCAATCAGCGGATTTTCCTTTCTCAGTCTGCTACTGTGGTGAAAATTTGGAGTGGTGACAATCAACAATTTTGTGGAGAAAATCAGAGACCATGACCGTAATATGAAAGGCAATAGAATATACATCAAAACCATCTTGGTAAAAGTATTTTATAGGTTAGAGGGAATGGGTTGACACTTCAACTAGGAAAACTACCCATCCCAAATATCAACACTTTGTGCATTTCTTCATATCATTTAATGAGCTTAGAAATTAAAATTGATTGATCATCTCTACATACCGTCAACATGTCGTCACACTTCATGTCAGGTGATTCTCCATCTTCACTTTTGTTGTAAAACTTCCTGAAAAAGTTGAAGGCCACGACTGTGTAGAGGTACACGACCACTGCCAGGAGCCCAACTGTCAGCACCAACTGGTGGTGGAGAAAGAGAAGAAAGAGAGAAGTTATAACACCAGTGGATAGTCAGTGAACATAATGCTCACGCAAAATAGCAAATATTCAGCCAACTGGCTGGAAGTCAAAAAAAGACACAAGACAGAAAAAAGACATAAAGTGCGATTTATAGTGGCTGCAAGCAAGCCATTGTGCTCATGGCGCATACACTACTAAAGAGTACAAGTATTTATAGTTGACACGTTGCTGTCGGGATGCTGTGGCGATATTCTCCTGAGAGAGGGGGCGCTGTGCACAATCCATCAGGGGAAACTGAAAGAACTGCTGTAAACATTACAAAGAAGTCCTGAGGTATTGCTTGCAAGGATCTGAATAACGAGAGAAGAGCAGGGGAATTTAAATAGAAAGTGCTAAATGTATGTTTATCTATTGTAGTCACTGCGAGTTTTTTATATAGTCTTGATTTTTTGCACATTCTTGGTCTAAACATGACACAAGTCAAATCTCTGGACAGAGACAGCGCTAGCTTCTTCCATGAATTCAAGGCCATCTGTTTTGTTTTTTTTTGGTCACGCATGGATGGATGCCTGTACCTGCGGGCCTCTTCGCACAACCTTCCTCGCACCTCCATCTTAAATTACCTGAAGCGCACATCACAGAGCGGCAAAAACTGGAAGGTTCCAAATCACTCACTAAACGACGGTAAGTGACCACTATAAGTGACCACCGTAAAACAGCCTGAAAGCTCATTCAGACGACTCTGAAACGATTCAAGGCCTCCAAGAGGTGAACATTTGCATGTGTTGCATACAGGCACACCTGTTTGCCATTGTGTGTGACCGACGACAGGATGGTGCGCAGAGTTTTGAAGCCCATCGCGATGTCCAGCAGATGGGCAGCAAAGAAGAAGTTGTTGTAGTGTCCAAGAATAGACATGGTCATATACCAGGCAAGATAAAGGAAGGACTGCAGAGAGAAGAAGAGAAAAGGAGGGAGAGACATGGTAAGGGGGGGGGGATTATATATATGTATATACATATATATATATCAGGCAATCCAAATACAAAATTACAATACTGTGCATGTGTTGTGCAGATTAACGTAGTGAATGTATTACTTTTGAAGCCATTATCATCAATTTTGTACCGACAACAGCAACGGCCACAAATCAACGATACAGATTTTCATAGTGGTCCACAATGATATTGCAAGCAGGCCATCAAATAATTGGCAAAACATGACCATGATATTAATGAATAGATGTGATTTTTTTTTTTTTTTTTTAATACAATTTTAAAAACTTCAAACCCTCGAAAACGCCACAATCACCAATGTGATGAACACATTGATATAGAATAACATTGATTGCCAATGACTGATTACGTTGTCTGGTTTTAATTAGAACACGTTATAATTCACATGCTTACATTGTCCGTGAACACAACCCCAAGTTTCCAGATCTGGTACTTGACGTCAATGGAGTTTAGCCTGTTGGAAAGGAAACACTGTTGCAGTGAACGTGATAGACCCGCAAGCTGAACACACATGCACACGCATATCACAACATTTGGACAAAGGCCTATAATTTAGTCATGATAGTCAGGAAGTTTTAACTGAAACTGTTTCCCCTTCTGTATATATTATTCACAACTTTTATCTAATCTTCCCATGTGTCTGTATCCGGTCGGGGTTAATGAGAGGGTTTTATTAGACGGTGACCTGGACCGGCAGCTTGTCTAAAAATCATCCGCTGCTCCAAGGAAACCCACGCAGATTCTGTCAAGTTGTAATTTGAGTAGACCCCCCACAAGCGATGGCAAAATCACTTCTCCCTCTCTCTCTCTCTCTCTCTCTCTCTCTCTCTCTCTCTCTCTCTCTCTCTCTTTCTTTCTCACACATACACCACCACCTCAAAATCTATTAATGTCAATGATGAAATAAGGAGTAGGGCCAACACTTACACGGCAGCCAGGGAGCTGTCTTTCTTGGGCTTCCGCTTCTCGTGCGCGTCGCTGAAGTCCAGCGCGGCCTTGTCCATCCCCAGCAGCTCGCTGATGCGGTCGTGTCCGTAAAACTCACCGTATTTATCCATCACCTGTGGTAGAGGTGAAGGGTGAGATACGGGTGAGATACACTGCTGCAAAGTTGTACAGTAAACCTTCCCTGGAATATTTAATTTCCCCCACTCTTTTTTTCTTTATTCATGTGTAGATTTCATCGGGTGGAAGTAATTGCTTCATCTTTGTCATTACTAACTGACGCCGACGCTCCAGTCTGGAAATGGAATTCTGTTAACGTGTTAGGAACCTTTCCATGTAATTAACATTTAATCAAAATCGGCACCCACATGCATATAATCATGGCGTTATGTAACTTCGCGTCTTACCCTGCAGTTACTAAATGCTAAAGACGTGGGTTCACGTTACCTACCTTTCTCTTCACAAACTTGTCCCAGTAGTTGTTTGGAAAAGACCTGCAATCAAAACAGGACACAACATTTTAAACCACTATTCAGCTTTCAGTGACCTGTAGAACACACAGTACCATGCATAATGGCTTCTTTCAGGACTAATACTTTGAGACCAATCACTTCAGAGAAATAATCATTAAAAATAAAAAAGTGAAATTGTCTAATCATATTTAAAGAATAATAATTATAATTCTTTATTCAATGTATTTTTCTTGTTTTTTTTCATTATAGTTAAATAATAAAAACAATAATAATGTTGAATTCTAATAACCAGATTTACCCACTCTCTGTAAAGAGAACTGTATAACAACCTAAACAATTTATTAGTTTTAGTTTTTATTAGTTTGTTTGTTTGGTTTTTAATAATGGTCTTATTCGTGCTGTGGCATTTACAATAACACTGCAAAAACTTCTAACCTGGCCATTATCTGCATTTATGAGAACATTGTATTAATGATGTGAAGTCATTAGTTCCCAGTTTCTGTAAATATATTACTTCACTTTATCGACCTACTCCATCTGTGCAATTACCCATCACCGTCCAGAACCAATAGTCATGTAAATGTAATTTGCACGATATAGATTCAGTAAGATTTAGTTTCAGGGAAAAAAACAGTTTGATCCTCTGCACAGGTCAATTTATTAGCAATAACTATAAATAGCAAAAATCTGCCAATGGGTTTATGAGTGATTCACCGGTTCCTCGGAAATTCAAATGTTCTGAAAATATGAAGGTCGATGTGCAGTGTCCAGCTGAATATAACACTGTGATGACTTGTTGGTTTAGGAACGTGTCAGCGTCATATGTTAGTGTGTTAATAGTTCTGCTTCTTTCTCCCATAATTCTAATTTCTCCCAACAACAGCAATATGCCAAACCTGTGGTCTTTTTCTGGCCTTTGGCATTTAATCATAGAGAATAGTTACAGAATCCCACACAGAGATTTGGAATGATGGATCACTCGCAGTGAAAGGTGAAATTAAACAGCACATAAACGATTCTAAATAAAATGAACATTTAAACTTTGTGAAAGTTGTCAAAGAATTTCCTCTTATATCAGAATATGCATTAAATTCTTTATTCACACTGGCATGGATGTGTTGGCGGGTGGCAATCCCCCCTTTCTCATTAAAATACTTTATAGTGGAAATGTTTTTTGGCTATTTTCCATAGGAGGACAGAAAATAATGTATTTGTTATGCAAAGAAAAAGGCATTCTCTATCATTTTATAAGGGTCTCATGACTTAAATCGTTATAACAGAAATATAACATATATATAAAAATTTTAATTCAGTTGTTTTAATGGTAGTTTTTGTTGTCCCTGCCAATGGAAACCTGTATTCCCTCAGGATACTTTGAATAGTGTAGCTGATGCTCCATCTTAAATACTTTGTTTTTCTGAAACCTCTTAATGCCTCATAATGCTGAAATACTTTTTCCAAATGCACACCTTTGTAAAAGCAAAGAGGAACATGTTTATTTGGTGAACATGCATAACAAAAATAAAAAAATATGTTGTTGGGTGGGCGGCTGCAATGTGTCATTAACCATCCGATAGTGACAATGAGACAGAAAGGCCATAGGTCAACTGCACCGTATTCAGAGCATTGGCCTCCAAATGGGCTCTGGCATTTAGATGAGATCAGACCATTACGCTACCCTACACGGACCATGACCTTCGTTAGGAAACAATCACAGATTAAAAAGGGAACTCAGGCTTTGGAAGAGCCACAGGAAATGACATGAGTTGTGCAAGATGAACTGAGCTGAACTCTTACTGAACTGGATGAACTCTCCCTCCCCCTCGCTTGAAACCACACTCATGCCATAATGCCCACACATAAACAACTAAAACGGGTTCACTAGTTGGACCTCAACACGACAATCATTTAATCGAAACAATTCTTTTGTCTTCTTCAATTACGAATTCACATAGAAACAGGTCGATGGAAACCCTCAACCTTCTCATATACGCTAATGTGTGCAACTTTCATGTCGTCTATTTGTCATATGCATCATTTTACAGTATGACTTTTGATTGTGACTCACTGTGTGTTGATGACCAATCTGTCCCACTGTCCCTTGATGTCGTCCTCAGATGGCTGCTCTGTGATGTAAAGGCCATCAAACTCCAGCTTTCTGGCAACCTCCTTCTCACGCTTAAATATCACCAGTGGGACCTGCAACACACACACACACACACACACACACACACACACACACACACACACACACACACACACACACACACACACACACACACACACACACACACACACACACACACACACACACACACACACACTTTTTGCTTAAAAGAAGTCCAATGACAAAAAGGAAATCAAAAAAGAATGGGTTTTTTTCCGAGATCAGGCTGGTTAGGAATGTACCAAGCCTGGCTTTAGTGAGTCAATGAGTGAGAGCAAATACCAATGAAGAGTCATACATTTTATTTATCTGATGTGACATTTCACTAAACAATACTGAGTGTTACGTAATGACTAGCAGACAGTACTTTTTTTCACATTATATTCTTCTATGTATTCAAAAGCAAAAAAACAAGTCAAAATAATTATATAACATAATTATACATAATATGCTTAATGCATGTTTATAGAAAATATTTCAATATATCAACAAAGTGCTTTACAACTAAAATGGCTTCAATTGTTAATAGCTTTTTCTTACAGAGATTATGTTTATTGTGTTCATATAAATATTTAATGTGTATGTGTATATATATACATATGTGTGAATATATACAGTATATAAATATAAATATAAGACAACACAATAAAACAGTACAAAACAAACTCATAAATATTCCAATGAAAGTGATCTTTCTTGGGAGGTGTGTCTTTGAAATTTGCTTTGAAGGAGGATACTGTGACTATTCCACAGTGTTGGGCTGACACTGACCTGTGTCCCAAGTTACAGTTTTATCAAAAATATCAGAATCACAAGAATCACAATCGTAAGATAAACAAGGAAATTCTCTTGGTGCGGGTGCAAACATACAGTACATAAAATACAAATACTCCCAAAATGATAGATTAGGGAATAGGAATAAAATAAAAAGAGCTAAAGTTGTAAAGAAAAGCAGCTACTATTTTAATAGGGAATTTCCTTCAGGGAATCAATAGAGTGATATCTTATATAATCTTAAATATCAAGTCACAGTCAAGGCATTATCATTAATTTGGGGAAGACAAAATAAAGACGCAATGTGATGATAGTGAAGCCCTAACCTTCAGACAGTAGTATCCAATGATGCAGAAGAAGGAGATGACGGTGTGCAGGATGGCCAGGATGCGTAGTGTGGGCTCCATGTAGCCACTGCTCTCCTCCAGGATGAAATGGACCGTGACGGGCTGCAGGGGCTCCCCGCCATTCTCCGCCACATCCCCGCCCAGGGCGTCCCACTCGACCATGGTGTCTGTCTGACCGCGGTAGACCACCTCCCTCTCTTCCAATACGGCGGAGGACGTGGACACCTGGGTGGATCGTAATTGGAATATTTTTTGCTGAATGCAAACCCTTTACGGATGTAGATATAAAAGCTATGTTGTATGTTTGATATGGGCTTTGGACTTCTCATAGGAATTGACAGGGATCTTCAGATTCCAAAATGCATTGAACACTGCTGCACTTTATATTAAATATCTTCAAATTCATCATTTGAGTAACATCAGCAGGGCTTGAGTAAGGGCAATCATTTCCAGTGGCTCTCTGGGCCACTAACTTTCTACATTGACTGGTACTACTATTAAAGCCACTGGCCGAGATAATTTGTTATTTTTATTATTGTAGTGTGGTGTGGGGATGGGATGGTTTGAGCAGCCACACCTGACCAGGATCTAGATGATTGGGTTATCAGAATCAGAATCAGAATCAGAAATACTTTAATAATCCCAGGGGGAAATTACTTAATAAACTGGTGTTTATTAAGGTAATATTTAGGTCTTCTGTGTCTCTGTGCTGGAGTGCCCTGGAAATGCCACATGGGTGGCGTGTGGGAGGCGGAACTGCCACAAGAATATTATGTGAAATTACTGTGTGTACATGTGTTCAATGATGGTTTCAAGTACTATAAACTAAGAACTAAACAGGTAATAGAAAGAGTCGCTTCTGTCCACAGTTACGACAATATCACAAAAATCCCCCAAACTACTCACAGTGCCTTTAATACACAACAATGTGTAAATGACCTTCCCATGCTGGGTGATTGTGATTAAAGTAAACAACAACCTTGTAGAAGAGGAGGATGAAGTTTATGGCAAATGCCACAAACAGAGCCAGCATCCTCATGTTATAGAAGTTCCTGGCAAAGTAGTTCTGAACAGGAGACACAAAGACAAAACATGAACAGAAAGGAACTAAACAGATCCCTGGAGTGTCATTAAATAATCAGAAGTTAAAAGCTAAAAAGGGAATAATGTTGTTAAAAAGGGCTACTATTATAACAGGGTATCTTATGTGGTTATGCAATTAACAGATTGGTGAACAGATATTGCATAAATTCTGATTACATGACATTATGACAATATGATACAATAATGATTGCATATTTATATATAAATTTGCACCGACTAGCCACAACATTAAACCCACAGACAGGTTAAGTGAATAACATTTGTCAACTTGTTTCAATGGCACCTGTCAAGGGGTGGGATATATAAGGCAGCAAGTGAACAGTCAGTTCTTGAAGTTGATGTGTTGGAATCAGGAAAAATGGGCAAGTGTAAGGATCTGAGCGACTTTAACAAGAACCAAATTGTGATGGCAAGACGACTGGGTCAGAGCATCTCCAAAACCACAGGTCTTGTGGGGTGTTACCGGTATGCAGTGGTTAGTACCTACCAAAAGAGGTCCAAGGAAGGACAACTGGTGAACCGGCGACAGGGTCACGGACGCCATGGGCTCATCGATGCACGTGGGGAGCGAAGTCTAGCCCGTCTGGTCCGATCCCACAGAAAAGTTAATGCTGCTATGATAGAACACATAGTGTATCGCAGCTTGCTGTGTAGCCACAAACCCATCAGAGTGCCCATGCTGTCCACCGCCGAAAGCACCTAGGATGGGCACGTGTCAGAACTGGACCATGGAGCAATGGAAAAAGTGGCCTGGTCTGATGAATCACGTTTTCTTTAAGATCATGTGGATGGTCGGGTGACTGTGCGTCATTTTTATGGGGAAGAGATGGCACCAGGATGCAGTATGGGAAGAAGCCAAGCCAGTGGAGGCAGTGTGGTGCTCTGGGCAATGTTCTGCTGGAAACCTTGGGTCCTGGCATTCATGTGGATGTTACATTGACACGTTCCACCTACCTAAACATTGTTGCAGACCAAGTAAACCCCTTCATAGCAATGGTATTCCCTGATAGCAGTGGCCTCTTTCATCAGGATAATGCTCCCTGACACATTGCAAAAATTGTTCAGGAATGGTTTGAGAAACGTGACAAAGAGTTAAAGGTGGCCTCCAAATTCCCAAGATCTCAATCTGATCGAGCATCTGTGGGATGTACTGAAACAACAATCCCGATCCGTGGGGGCCCCAACTCCAGTTTGAAGGATTTAAAGGATCTGCTGATAACGTCTTCGTGCCAGATACCACAGGACACCTTCAGAGGTATTGTGTAGGCACGAGGGGGACCTACACAATATAAGGCAGGTGGTTTTAATGTTGTGGCTGATCAGTGTATATCATATCAAGGGAAACAGGAGAAAGGTACTGTGGCTTACCAACAGCTTCCTCTGGTACGCTATGATCTTCTTCCAAAAAGCGGACTCTTGCAGGTCGGGTTCGTCCGACTTGGACGTGTGATGCTGTCGGACCTTCTGTTTGGGCTTCACATCCTTTTGTACGTCGTCCCGCTTCTCCCCTCCCTCTCCCCTAGAACCACAGAGACCAGATCCAGACACATTGATCACAGCGTCCTGCTTCAGGACACTTTATCGCCAAAATGTTTTATGGGGAAATCAATAAGATCAGTAGTCATCCGTTTTTTTGTGCCAGACCAGGACATACTCCACGCAGGACAGTTGCCATATATCATCTAGATCTGGAGATAATTAACCTATACTATACAGTACCATCCAGATTTAGAAACAGTGGTGTCAAATTCATCTTAGGTTATCCTTTGTTGGACTACATGTCACTATATGGGACTGTGTGTTAAAGCAATGACTTGTGTGTGCAAAGAACCATTACAGGCTTCTCATAAGCTCTTGGGCTAATGAAGTGGCAAACAACCGTCTAATCAAGCTCTCAACATGATGGATCAACAAGCAGCACAGTACAAGTTGTGTAAACCTACCCTTGTAGTGAAATTTCATACACATAGCAATCAACATTTTTTCATTAAAACAAATAAAATTAATTAATGGGCCTGATTGGCCGATGTGTACGTTTTTGTTGTGTGAAAACAACATAATAAGTAGTTAAAACAAGAAAACAGGTCAGTTAATTGTTATGCCCTAAGGGTTAAGGTTAATTTTTTGGAGCCCCAAAAGTCTATGTTTTGTCACATTCTTACTCAATTTGTAAGTCATTATAATGAGTTACTGAAAATCAGTAATTTTAAAGAGATAAACGTTTACATTGACCAAAAGCTTTCCATCCATCATCCAAAGCAATTTATATCTGCCTGATATGTCAAAATACCTTCATTATCACTTGAGTTTACTTCCAAAGAAGAAATAATGTGCACTATGCAATATGTTTCACATCAGTGAAACACCTGATGGTTTTCAAATGAGGTAACCTTCAAGTATCTTGTTTAAACAACTAAGTACCTCGTTGTAACAAAAAAAAACCTAAGCTTTCAAGGCTTCCGTAGTTTGCATATTGTGTTGATTTTGTGTCCTTTGAGCATTATATTTCTTAAATTCAATCTTATCTGCCAAATCAGTGTGTTTTAACACTTCTTTTAAAGCGTACTTAAAAAATACATAAAATAAATAGCACAGCCTTTATAGAAGTTGCAACAGTTGAAGTAGGTATTTGATAGCGTGAAAAAACGTTTTACATACTCTGCTTTCTCAGACTCACAGCTGGTCTCCGTGGTTACTTCTCGGTCGTCCGAGGTTGAGCTCTTCGACTGAAAAGAAGAAACTCAGTCTAAGGCTACTCATAAAACCCTGAAGCCATGTGCAACATACACTCAATATAACAGATATTTTAAAAAATATATAATTTATATTTACTTCACTTCAGTTAGCTCTTTACTTTACCCCAAATTTGGCCATTTTTTTTTGCTTAATGTTTTGTATTTCTTTGTAAATATTTCTTAAATTTCCATATTTTCTTTTGAACTTTATTATAGTTACTTTCAACAACCCTGCGAGTGCTTCGGTTTTTAATGTAAACTCCAAACACTACTTGAGTGAAGTAAACTGTTAATTAATTTCTGGAACATACACGCTACTTATGGCACTACAGTACATACAGTGCAAACTATACACAGAACATTTGAGAGAGCAGCATGGCCATATTGAAGGACATAATGAGACCCTAATGACCGCGTTATGTAATATATAAACTGCTCCACTCATGGAGTGGAGAAGTGGGAGATTGGAAGAAATATTGGGAAGAGAAAAGAGTAGGAGATAAAGGAGAACAGAAGGGTAGGAAGTAGGGCTGAACGAGTTCGGAAAATAATCTAATTGCGATGATTTAGACCAATATTGTGATTTAGTCTGCAATTTCTTTTTGAGTTCCCGATCTTCTGTATTATTGACTAAACACAAGCAATAAATCATTACATAGTATGACCAACCCAAAAATGATTACAGTCAACGTATAAACTGCTTTTTCCTGTAGGCCAGCTGTATGTGTTATGATGAAATTAGATGAATTGATGTGTGAATTGATATGAATAATCTTTATTTAACTATTCAATTGTAAAAAGAAAAAACATTCAATCACAGTAGAATATTGACTGATTGATTTAACTTCAAGCCTTGTAATGGTTCGAATCTGAAAATTGACATTCAAAAAATATGCAGTGATTTTTTTATTTATTTTTTTTAATCGCAGGCTTTGCATTTTGAAAATTGCATTCTTTTAAATAACGATGTCGGTTTGAATTTGATTAATTGTTCAGCGCTAGTAGTAAGGAGAGAATGGAGAGAAAAGAGGCAAGAGTAGGGAATGATGGAGAAAATTAAGGAGGAAGGGAGAAAGAATTGGGAAGCAAATGGAAAAGAAGTATGGGCGGGTTAAAAATTACAGACAGCATAGAAAGCATGGCGTGGTCAAAGCCTGAGAGACACTGCGGAGGGATGCAGGGAAGCCTAGACGCACAATGTCAAACTCTCAACTACCTGTACTGCTTTTTTGCCTGTGCCGGGCTATAAAACAAATGTTGACTGGTTCAGCAGGGAAAGAGTACAGGCAGCACTCCTCGTAGGACCAACACAGAAAAAAACCCCAAAGAACAACACTGTCCTAGTACAGAGACGCAAAATGGAGTGCACTTGCAGAAGACTTTCCTCTGGTATTTTTCAACCTAAGCCCTACTTTTGAGCAACGTGAATGATTATCAGAATTTTAAAAATTGGTCCAGTTCAAGTGGCTGCAAAGTTGCATCAACCATTGCATCACCTGTTGGATGCATTTTGTAAATTTTGTAAAGAGTGATAATTGATAATTGTTTATGGATTGTAATTCCAATCCATATTTCAAGTAAATCAATGTTCAAATTGATTGAGCCATTGTAAGCGGACGAAGCTATCCTCTCACAATAGGGTGAATTTTAAAGATTGTGATGCCTGTCACTGGGGTTGACCCAATGAAAATCAGTGTGTTCCCTGAAAACAGCGAGGAGTTTGTTATTTTGTTTCCTGCGCATTCTGGTTCAGTAGATGCGACACAACCCTCTACTGTTGTACACATCTCAAATGTTTGTGCCAGCGGGTTAGGAGGCACCTTTGCAAACACAGACACAAACTCCCAGTTTGGGTTTCAGGCGTAAGGCAGCGGCTGATGTGTGACCCGCCTGCAGCCTGCAGCAGTCACAATCACAGTGAGAAAGGAAGGGATTCATATCTTTGCTGTTGTTCAAACAGACAGCTACAAAGATTATGTGACTGGAACGATGAGGAGCCAAAAAACACGCCCGCAGCTAAGTCATTAAAAAGCAATAAAGGAAGTCAAAAAAGCTAAGCAAAGACAAAGGGAGATAGATATGAGTCGATAAGGGGATACGAGCTTAGAAGAAAGAACAGAAGTTAAAAAACGGTCAATGGTAAACGTCAGTATTTTTTGGGCCTTTCTTTAACTGTTCATTCTTTCTCTATTACACTACCTGCAACACGATATCGGTTTCGACATGATGCTCGACACGTTTTGACGTATAACCTTTGTTAACAAACTGATGCACCGAAAGTTCAAAACTTCAACAAGCGGGGTATGATTATCCAAGCTGGCAAGCAATGAAACACAAAACAAAACCATCTCTTTATACTCCTTGAAGGGGAACGTCGTAGTTAACAAGGTAGTCGAAATAACTGCTATTATTGGTCCAATCTCACCTGGTGCCGCCTCCTGAGCAGGGGCGAGGGGGCGGCGGGGGTCGAGGGGGGCACGGGGGAGGGAACGGGGGAGTTGAGCAGCTCGGTCAGGCTGGCGTTGGGGTTGTGGGGTGTGATCTTGTACTGGCCGCCCTCCCTCCGCAGGTCCAGACCAAAGATGTCGGAGAGGAGCTCCGTCTCGTCCATGTTGACGGCCAGGTCGGCCAGGTCCTCCTCTGGGGGGGAGGCGCGATCTGAGAGCTTCTTCCCCACCTCCTCCCCCTCACCTCCCACCTCGTCCTGGGTGGGGTCGGGCATGCTGGCCAGCAACTCTGATACCTGGAGTCAAGATAGTTTTGTCAAAACGCAAATTTCACCAATTCAATGTAGCACATACTGTATATATTTAATACACTATGTTTCACAATGTCCCTGTACTATAACATAATAGAGTTAAATTTGTTTATTTCAGAGTCCATATTGAATGCTCATGTACAATTATAGTTTGTGCTATATACAGTAGAATAGTACATGGGAGTTATTTATTTAGGTTACCATATTTGATGGACATTTATTTTCTAATTATTATTAAAAGGAACACTGTTCATTCTTCATTATCTATGAGTTGTTGTATATTTTGCATGCAAAAAAGTTTTGTTAAATTAACTATAAATGTTAACTCCCAAAATTCTACACCGATTTTATAGTGCTACAATATAACTACGCCCTGTTTCACATTCATGGATAAAAAACATAGATGAAATCAATAGTAAAATGTGGTTCAAATAAGGGGCGTTTTCCATATTTTTTGTGAAATCTAATTGTAATAATGGGAAACTGGGCAGCAATTTTACCATGTAAAATAACGGTCAAATAAACATAAAAAAATACTTTAATAATAAAAATAATACAATTTACCACTGGAATTCACTTACCTTCATGGTCTTGGCGCCCTCCACCAAACTTCCTCCGAGGAAAGTGTTGTAGATGATCCTACAGAATCCCCGTGTCACGCTGAACACCACATGGAGCAGCCCCACCAGCACAGACCAGTAGAAGGAGACCAGGGTGGTCACCATGTCCTTCACCGTCATCTTCTTGACCTTCTTCATCTGTTTTTTGATGCTCTTCATGGACAGAACCTGAAAAAAAAAACACAGGGAGAGATGGCAGGGATTAAAAGTGTGTAGAGCAGCGGTTCCCAACCTTTTTTGCGAGGAGACATCCAAAATCAAAGACTGACCACCTTTCTAAAAGACGGAATATGTCTTTTCATGTGCTTATTCGCAATCGTAAATTAAGGAATAATTTTGATACCAAATTGTATTTGAACTGACACTAAGACCAATTGATGAGACTTCAGAGTATGGCAATTTGTTGTCGCTCGCCGATGTGCTTTATAAATACACTCGACTTGACTGTGTCATCTTGCCTTCATCAGAAGCATCACGTTGTATCTGAGCGCCAGCAGCGCCGTGCGCAGCGTGGTGACGGAAAAGAAGCCCATCTCGGGGCTCTCCTCCTCTGGCTTCTCGCGCTCGCTCTCCTCCTTCGCCACCGAACGCTCGCCGGCGTCTGACATCTGTGCGGCGAGCTGCATCTCAAAGATGGTGTCCTCGCAGAAGTTGACGAACAGCTCCATCTTCTCCTTCTCGCCGCCCTCGTTAACAACGTCGAAGATGAACTGACGCTTGGATTCTTTCACCTGGGGGGAAATGGAGGGACAGGAGGGATGGATTTTGTGGATGGTTCAGTGCGTTTACATGCACCCTTAAGTTCGTATTCTATTTCAAATAGGCAATATTTTGAACATTTCAACTGTCATGTTAACACTGTATTCGTAATATCCGATGCAAATGAAGCCTGGAATATATTTTGATTGACAGACAAAAGGAAAACAACAAAACAAAAGCACACACACACAATGAACAATAATTACTCGCCTGCGGCTTCTCCCACTGTGTCCGGCTGGACTCGCTGATCTCAAAGTAGACCCTCTCAATGCGCTTGGCACTGCCCATGATCTCGATCCTGCCCAGGTAGGGCTGGAAGTAGTTGAGCACGCTCTCTGCGAGCTCCAGGAAGGTCTGCAGCCGTGTGTCATGGGGCATGTGCTCCGAGAGGTTCGTCAGCAGAACCGCAACGTTGAAGCCGATGTCCTTGCGAATGGGATTGAGTTAAAATTGGATGTTAGTTGGTTTGCCTTTCTCTTCTCTTGGTAAGTAAATATGTTGGCATTATTTTTAAATCAACATAACCAGCATGCAACCAATGTTTTGGCTAAAAAGCAGCAACAGCTTGGCTCTTGACCTTTCATCATGAACTTGTGAAGCGGTACAGACAATTTGTAGTCCATCCTTTTATTTAATTAACAGTGATGTGAATTCATTGTTCGTTGAAAATTTCACTACTCGGCAGAGTAACATAAACAAAGACATTTAGAAGCTTCCAGGACACTGGTTGTCATTCAACTTCCTGACTGATTTAGACATTGATTTGAGGGGTGACATAATTTAATACAACTTCTGGATGGACTACAGTAAAATTCCTTATATAAATTTATATTTATATGTATCTGTGAACAAAGTGTATTTTATATCTCTTAACCCTTAAAGCAAATACTGAAAAATGTTTAACTCGTCGACTGTAGTTCAGGAGCTTGCTCCTCCGAAGTTTTATTTGCTCTTCTAAACATTTAAAAATTGTCCAATTATGTCCGGTACCTTTGCTGGCTCATGAAACCGCTCTACAAACTCCTCGTAGTCAAGGAGTTCATTCTCATCAGTTTCTGCGCAGGAGAGGAGGAACTCTGTCTCCGACTGGGTGTAGTGCTTGTGGCTCTCCATGGCTTTATGGAAGTCCCTCTTGGAGATGACACCTGCCAGTTAAAGAACACATACATTATTAAACCATCATCCAACCACAAATTGTCTACCTATTCCTTTAATCAATCATGAATCCATCATTGTGGATTTGGACTTCCATGGGACCACCTGTCTTCATGTCTATTTACCTCTGTACATTTTTTCTACTTGTATGACATGTTTTACTTAATGGTTACAGAAGAGGGGTTTTGATTCCCAAGCCTTGCCTTTGGCGTCAGGGTCGTACTCCTTGAATGCGTCGGAGGAGGTGAGGTCTTTGAGCTTGAGGAACATGTCAAAGAACTTGAGGATCATCTCCACGTTGTTGGAGGACTCCACCAGCATGTCCACCATCTGCTTCCCGATGGTTCCATTCACGACGTTACCTGGAGTAGAAAGACAAGCGTGAGGTATAAGGGGACTGGTGCTTGGACAGCATACTTTGGGAGAACAGCATTCGGGCACACTGCAGTATGTGATACCTTCCAACATGGACAGCAGCATCACCACCATGTCCTTCTGCAGGTCCATCAGCTCCTTCAGCAACTCAATCTGACTGGAGTCCTGAATTTCACAACCGAAGGGCGGCAAAGAAAACATATTACCCATAACCTGGCACTATTGTCTACCACTTACAAACACCTCTTACAACTGCCCTAATGGAGCTCAACTCACCTGGGACAGTTTCATCTGCATATGAGCAAAGACATGCAGAAAGCCGACTACGGCGTCCCACAGACGGCTGTGGGCCAAACTCTGCTGGTTTCCGGTGCAGGGGCCCTTACAGCAACACCAAGATCAGACAGATGGTTGTGAAATCGACAAACACAGCTAAAACTTCCAGAGTTTCCAGAAAATGCTTAGTGTTGTATTAAAGGGAACCTATTATGCTTTTCCTTATTTTCTATCATATATATATTGTTGCAATGCCGGACGTTCATATGAAACGTGGCCAAAGTGTCAAATAATGCGATAAACTAATGATAAAGTAATCCCTATGAGCAAAAAGCTCAGGCTTCAGACTGCTCTGAACATTTTTGTTATACTTTCGGCACATTTGATGTCAACTAGTGATGGATTTCTTTATATGGTCATCTGCTTCATGGGCCGCGCCCATCCAGCCGCTCAGTCTGTTTCGCAAGTTGTTCGACCGCTTCACAGACTGTTCATCCATTTTATCAAAAAAATTTGCGATGTCTCCGCCACCTCCCCATCTCCCTGCTTCCCCCGGAGGGACTCTGTACCCCGCGCCAATGGAGCGGGCCCTGGCACGCACGGGCCGGGGACAGGCCCCCGTCACCGAACGTGCACAGAGCGGAGAGAATCCCCACACTCCCTGCCGGGCTCCGAGCCACTCCAGCACCGCCCCAAACCGGCCTCCGCACGCTGCCGGTGCGGGCACCCGGACTTCAGATGCCCTACAGTACATCCCAACATTTCATGGTCCCGGATGGGGAAAATTAGTCACTAACTTCATGGTCACAACTAATCGGAATTGTTAAATGACAAAATCGAAACAACAATACCCCAGTTTCTCATGTTCTATTTTTAACATTAGAACAAAAAAAAAGAGCAAAAAACAGCCCGTTATTGGTTTTCTGATTTTGGATTTGTAAACGAACAATGACATAACGGGTCGTTATTGTTTTTTTTATTTTGGGTTCTAAATCGGATATTAAATGATCGAATGATATACGGATATGGGTGCTGGCCGTCGGCAGGCTACCAGAAGTTGGCCAATCAGAAGAAAGTGGGCTTTTAGGAAGGGGGCCTAAAAGAGACAGGAGTTAATACGGCTTGTTTCAGATGGAGGCTGAACTGAGGGGCTGCATAAAAGCCAGTATAGGATAAATAATGGGTTTTTTTCTAACTGTGAATCATGCAAAGCTACTCTAGTCGAGTCCCAGAATAAAAAAATACAGCTGGAAGTGAGCAAAATAGGTCCCCTTTAACCAAGGAGTGAGCGAGCAGTACTACAAACGTAGCTTTTATGATATAAGAATTTTTTCTCTGTGAACTAGACATTCTAACAGAGGATGTAATCAAACAACCACTATAAAACCATGTAACCTGCAAAAGGACAGCAGTCATTTTTGCTACAGTGGTACCTTGACTTACGACTGTAAGTCGTGTTACGAAGCAATTTTTCCCATATACTGTAAATTATGAAATCATGAAGGGTGAAAATAAACATAATACACAGCAACAACACAGTAAATATGAAAAAAAATATCGATAAGCCATGAACTACGCGCCCACACCATGTAGGTCGCCCGCTGACTGACTGCTGACTGACTGCTGACTGACTGCTGACTGACTGCTGACTGGCCGCCGACGCGCCAACTGCAAATTTCCACGGTCGTATCTTGGAGCAGTCGGTCGCAAGTCGATACAAATTTTCGCGACTATCGCTACTCGTGTCTTGGATTAGTGGTAAGTAGATGCAGTCGTAAGTCGAGGTACCACTGTACTTCTAAGTGAAACAGCCTCAGCTTGCCTGATCATTTTTGTACACCTTTTTATACCAGCCTTACCTTGCCACCTTATTCCTGAAAAAAAAAACATTTAAGTGACCCAAGAAACTCTTTTCCAAATGCGTCACTGAGTTGAATGTGTATGACTCACCTGGATGTACTCAGTGAGTGTGTTGAAGACCTGTTTGGCCACATTGATGGCTTTGGAGAAGTTCCTCTGACCCTGCTCATCAATGACGTCCTTCCCAGAGTAGTACCAGTAAAAGTCACTGATGGATTCCTGGAGAAGAGGAGGTGGTGGGTGGTGGGGAGGCAGAATGGAAAGAGAACAAGTGTGAGCGTGAACGACAGAATAGTCAGTGAGGATGAGGAGAGCCAGAGAGAATAGATGATTTTTTCCAGTTGTTTTTATTATTATAAATTAAGGCTGCTAAAGTTTTTTTTAAATGACCATAAGGGTGACAAATTGAAAATGTACCAGTCAGCACACATTACCCCACACAGTTCCCTTATGGTAGACCAAATGTTATATTTTAAATATTTTGAATATTTTCTCTATTTTTGGGTTTTGCAAAATTGAAACACTATGCCTACCTTAAAATCATCTTCTGGTCCCGCTGACAACTTTGGTAACTTTACGGTAATTTTGTAAAGCAGCACGGGGAAGAATGAACCAACCTGCACTCTGAGGAGGTAGTCCACTGTAGAGATGATGATGTTCACTGTCGTGTTGTTCCCTGTCTGAGTCCTCAGGTAGTTCTGGAAGTCTGAGAGGCCACATGAAGAGACAATTTGAAAAAGGGGGATTTACAACAACCAAAAATATCTTCACCACAGGCAGTGTGTCAAGGAAAATAAAGACATATTGTATTCAGCTTTTTGCGCCCTTATTTGAGAATTCACCAGCGTTCATACAATGCTTCAGCACAGACTGAAAGAACATTATTCTAAAGATCAACATAACAAAAATGTTATGTTGTGATCTCACAAGTTCAGTGCAATACACCATTCAACATTGCTTCATTTATCAGAACTTGAAGCATTTCTTTATTAAGATGATTTAAAGAATAGGTTTGTATTATTTCAACCCATATCTATTAAAATGTTGGTTCCCATCATTTATAACTGTTCATAGCTGTTTTTATCTCGCTGGTGGCTTTACGATTGAGAAACTCACGACTTCTCACTGTGCTTAAATGCAATCCAATTGTGCAAACCTTTAAGCCTTAAAACATATTCAAAAGTAGTTTATAAAACAATGTATTGTCCGACAGTCTTCAGAAATTGTATTGAAAAGAAAATGGTCACAAACTGCGCATTTTATTCGGTTTTTCGGGGTTTTTTGAGTCTTCAAATCAGCACTTTAGTATTTATCTACACTAACATACTGTTATAGACTAGAAACAGGAAGTTGCGACACTTCCTACTGGCAACCTGCCGTAGCCAATGTTGTTTTTAAGGCTTAAATGTCGCAGCAGAGCACTATGTCTCTCAATGGTACAATTTTCATCGAGGTTGTGCTCCGTACAGCTATACAGCTGAACCACATTTTAATAAGGCCTATTGTAGGTAGAAAAATATCAAACCTGTCCTTTAAGTTGTTTAACCTCAGGGCAGGGTGATAGAATAATTTATCATCTTGACAATCAAAGTGAATACAGAGTTGATATATCCGAAATGTAATGTTGAAGAATGCAACTGAGATGAACCACATGTTAATGAAAAGTCTTGTAGTAGTCACCCGAATTGTGTCCTTCACAGAGCAGTTGGAGGAAGCGGAAAAGGTCGCAGGTGAATTCATCGTCTTGCATCACCTTTTCACCTGCAGGGAAGGAGACACACACACGCACACACACGCACCACATGCACACACACACGCACACACACGCACCACATGCACACACACACACCACATGCACACACACACACACGCACGTACACACACACACACACACACACACACACACACACACACACACACACACACACACACACACACACACACACGAGCAAACACACATGCAGTTGCATTTGGACATGTAAACATAAACACACACAGAGGTACTCACACACACGCACAGAAACACACACATTCAAATATATGTACATTCACTCACAAATATATATTTAAACATTTCAAAGCACATGTGAATATTCATACACATCCACACACAATCACAGACATATAAAAAAAAAACAAAAAAAACAAAACAAGTGAGGTTGACAGAAGAGATGCAGAAACAGACAAAACAGACAGAGACAAAGGATGGACAGAAACAGAAAGATGACAAGAATGAGAGAGTAGATTAAAAACAGGCTTAGCTCATCTAAGTTGATTATCATTGTTTAACTCCAGTTATGAATGGTGTACTGTATCGCCCAAATATATCATTTGTATCACAAATACCCAAGCAAACTTGCACACTCGTACACACACTCACAATCTCTCCCATTCTCTCTCCCATACTCTCTCTCTCTCTCTCTCTCTCAGCAACAGGGCAGCAGTACAAAGATGTGAAATGTGGTTGTGGACCAAAATAAGATGGTGTCAAAGCTGCAGCATTTTACATTGAAGAAACCCCACTGTTAGAGTTTTGCTTTCTTTTACCTTGACATGAAAAATAACAGTTTGTTTTTTTTGTTGTGCGTTTAGACACAATTCACAAATTCATTGGGTGGTTTTCAGGGGACTTCTATAACCTATATGATAAAATGCTGCTTTTTAAATGTCATGGTTAAACACATTAAAAGAATGGGGGGGGGGGGGGGGGGGCATCAACAAAAAATTACAACCACACAAACTTGACAATAACAAACAGAGGATTTCCAGGGGAGAGAAATCTTTAGTTTGAAAAACAAGTCTGAAAGTGAAATTGATTTTATACGAGGATTCCCATTGCAATAAATGAGGTGTGATAATTAAAGCCCACTAACTCTGACTGGCGTTTCCAAAGCTTAATAAAGCGGTGAAAAAATACGTATTATGACAATACATACTGTCTAGTTTGCAAGACCGAACTTGCAAGCTGTCTTCAGAAGATAAACATTTTATAGAAATTACAGGAGAGCACTTTCAGGCTTATTTGTGACAATGACAAACCAGATGAGAGGGTCCATCAAAGTAACGTTATGTCTCCATATAATGTAGAATAAATGACAACCAAACCATAAACAAAAAACATTAAATAAATTCAAAATAATTGAAAAAGGACGACTTCTATAAAGAGGCAGCTACTTTTGCAGGAAGAGGAAAGCAAAGTGCATATGATGAAGGACTGGAACAACGACAACGACCACAACAGCTACATCACGAAACAGGAGTCTACAGCTCGGCCAGTTGATGGGGGTTCGGGGGAGTGGTGGGGGGGGTGGACGGAGGGAAAAAATTAAAGTAAAGGAAAAATGTACCCCCTTTCCCTCCTTCACTAGCACAGGACAGAGTAGCAGCCAAACTAAGCCACTTCTGAGACCAAAATGCACCACTTGTAGAAAAACAGAGCGGAGGAGAGAGAGAGACATGGAGTGGGAGAAAGAGAGAGGAGGAGGAGGAGGAGGAGGAAGGACAGAAGAAAATACAGGAACGGAACAAAAGCAAGAAAGACATGCAAGGAGACAAGAGCAGGACAAAAAAAAGAGGAAAAAAATCTGAGTGTTTGGGAGAGGAGAGGCAGAGAAAGGGTAGGGGGAGGAAGAGGAGGGCGAGGGTGAGCACAGTCTACATCGGACGACCACTGGCACAACAAATCCACAAATCCATCACGAAGACATCACAACCGGCCAGCTGGAGGTCGCTGGAAGGCCGGGGGGTCGGCCGGCGGAACGTAGAGAGATGCCGGGGATGGGATTGGATGGGAGGAGAATTGGGCAAGGGGACCATCGCCGTAGACCATCTACATACTACGAGTAGTAATTACCCCTAGAGTGTGCCAGACACTGTACAAATCCTGAGAGCAGGGGGGCGGAAAAACATGGCATCCATTTGCACTGGATTGGCAACATTGTGAGGTTACAACTCCACATGCGGGACGTCTCAAATTATCTTAAATGTATTTCAATCAGGTGTAGTCTCAACCAATGTTATCAGGGCGTTGGATCATTGTTGATAATTGTGTAATGGGCGGCAACACAACACATTTTGACACAGCGTTGACAAAAAAGGTTTGAAATCTATTCAAGGAAAGAGGGGAAAATCAACAAACGACTACAGGACGTGGGAGCACTGCGCTACGGAGAAGGGGAAATGCAACCTTGTGGGGACGTCAAGTAAAAAGCAGGTTTTGAGGTTCAGACTCAGGACCTGGACAGAACTGACACATGGAAGAAACTACCGAGCGACCCAAGAGGGAATGAGAGGGAACGACTAACCAACAGACAACAACAAAATGGCAGAGGGCATAATTACCACGCTCATGGGTGATGACTGAGGAGGGGAAGATAGTCAACAAAAACAAGAAGGGAAAAAAGGAAAAAAAAACAAGGGGAAAAGAACGAAGGAACAACAAAGGAAAGGAAGAACAAATTTCAGAAAGAATAAGGAAAGAAAAAAGCAGAAAAGAAAGAAACAGAAAGAACGAAGAAACCAAAGAAGGAACCAAAATTGCAAAGAAAGCAGGAAACAAAGAAACCAAGAAAGAAGGAATGAAAGAAAGAAAAAAAAGGAAAGAAAGGAAAAGCCAGAGGTCAAATAGATTACACAGAGAAAATAAGGGGATTTTCAGAGATTTTTTTTTCCCAGGATTTCAGGATCTAGAGTCCGTCTCCCCCAACAGATAGTCAATTAGAAATTATTGCGCAGAGAATGCAGATCATCTGACAGATCATCAAGAAACACGGAGGGTATTTGTGACAAAAAAAGGTTCACGAGCTAGAAGTAAAAAACTGGAATGAAAATGTGGATGAAGTGTATGTATAACGTGAATGTATGCGTGCAGGTCAGATTTTAAAGAGGAAATAAATCAATGTGGCAAGGATTCATGCTTTGCACTACAGAAGAAACTTTGAAAACATGGATAGCATGGATTTATAAGCATGGATTTTTTTGTGTTCTGCAAAAAAAAAAAATCTGGAAACACAAATGGAATCACAGTTTTTGTGAGAAAAATAAGCAGAACCAAATGTGACGG
Organism: Zeus faber; assembly: GCF_960531495.2. Classification (NCBI taxonomy): domain Eukaryota; kingdom Metazoa; phylum Chordata; class Actinopteri; order Zeiformes; family Zeidae; genus Zeus; species Zeus faber. The sequence continues at coordinate 13,162,989 of NC_137207.1, forward strand.
CATGTCCAATTACTGTATAGTTGTCTTGGTCATGCCTTGTCAATAGAGCAAGTTGTGTATTTTTTGGGGATGTGACAATTTTGAAAAAAAAAACAAAAACAAAAACAAAACAAAACAAAACAATGTAGCGTTCAATGCGAAATACAAAAAAATTCTCTATTATATTTATTATTTATTTTATTTATTCTCTATTAGACATAAGCTTGCCTCAGTTTTGTCCTTAATTTTGGACAAGATAGTCTATTATCTGGAGTAGGAGGGGAGAGACAAGGTGCACACACAAGGACCAACAGCAGGGGGAGAAACTTCAGCAGCCAAGAAAGTAGAACTAAGAATTGAGATGGAGAAGGTCATAATCTTTGTTAAAGGATAGATTCACAAATTTTTCATCCCAGGCCCTATCAACATGTTTGTTTCCATCTTTTATAACTGTTCATAGTACCTCGGTGAACACTTTACTATTGAGAAACGTACCGCCCTGCTGCTAGGCTTCTCACGTAGTGTGTTATTTGAACATGTTTCAAAAAACAGTATTATGACAGTTTTGTTTAAAACTACTTTTGCAATCGCTGCAGTGCAGTAGGAAGCGATGCAACTTCCTGTTTCTAGTCTCATACCTTAGTGTGGCCATGCATATATAGTGCATAGCCAAAAGAGCTGATTTGTTGATGTGCAAAACAGGATATCAGGTTTCTCAATAGTGAAGTGTGTTGTGGTTGTGGACAAACAGTTCTAAATGATGAGAGAACCAACCCCTTTAATAAGGCGTGGGTTGAAAAATGGCAAAGCAATCCTTTAAAGACACTGGTTTGGCACTATTCTACAGTACCTCTCCGGTCTAGTATGTATGACTCCACAAAGAAAATGATCTCGGTGGTAAAAGAGGAAATCTCAACCACGGCTCCCCGCTGCATTTCAGGGCAAATTGCCTGTCACTACTGCTCATGTTGCTGCTAATACTAATGTCACAGACTTGATACCATCGTCCACAGTGTTTAAGCACTTAAACCCTGTGTCAGTATCAATGGATCATGCTGAGCGTCAAGTAGCACTGAAACTTTGCCTGCAGTACAATGAAGTGAAAAACAAAGCGGATGAAAGTATTTGTTTTGCCAAATGCATTACTCTGTCGACTGAAGGAGAAAAACAGACCAAATAATCAGTCGTGACTGTGACAGCAAATCCATTATTGAAGGCTGGGAGATTGTTGTCCTTCAGACAAAAAAAAAAGGTTTTGTTTTCATCTGTATCACCTTTTTCCTGTGTAATATATTGCAGTGCATAAAGAATAAAACATGGAGTCAAGAGCCCAAAATCACAATTTATATTGAAACAAATCGTTACACCCCGTTTGATCTATCTGTTTCACATATATTGCCGTTTTCATGAATTGTGAACTACTGTATATGTTTATGTTTTTGTCAATCTACCCTTTCATTACAACATTAATAGAATAATGTATTTTTCTTCCACAGTTTGATCATAATTATAACCAAAAGAAGACGCACCAACGCTCAAGGACTATTCGTGAAATTCTAGTGGTCAATAAATGGTGGTGGCAAATAATAAGCGAAAGGTCTTATATAGTGAGAAATCATATAATTATGAATATGGGCAACAGAAAAAAAAAAATGGCCTCCTCTTCCTCCATTTCAACTCAATTCAAACTGAAGACAATAGTAGATTACAAAATCAATGGTCATTCAGGTCAACGGAACATAAGAAATGATGATCTGACAAAGTTAAAGGGGACCTATTATGAAAACACACTTTTTCAGTGGTTATGCAAATACATTTGGGTTTCTGACCGGCCTGATGTGAAATGAGACGACTCAGTCAGTTTTTTGTGGTCAGCCTTTTGTCAGAAAACATGCCCTGAAGCACCCTGTTCGGATTTTTGATCTCTTTGAACGTCACAGGGTCCACATTAGAATTGAAATGTGCTCCCATCTGAGTAACTCAACAAACCAACAGAAAGAGGAATTAATACCAACTGTCTGTGAAGAAACTGCAGACGATGGAAATGTAAGTATTTAAAAATGATTAAATTGTGTGTTTCTTTCTTTCTTTCTAAAAAAAAATATGATGTGGTAGATAGTGTAGGGCGATCGGCAGTACATTTCTCCAAACAAAACAGTAGTGTAAAGTGTGTAGTGTATAGTGTGTTTTTATTGAAGCTGTATTTCTTAATTTTATTTTAATTTAATTTATTTTCATGAAACAAAATATCCCCTCGTCCGAAAGTCGCGTTGCGTTCCGGTGCCGTGTCCGTGTCTCCCACAAGCTTGAAGCATGGCAACAGAAGTCGGAACTAACTGTTAAATGAGGCCTTGTGGATGTAATATGAGTGAAGATTAAGCAACTTGATTGTTCTCTTCTCTTCTCGAATTTTTTCAGAAACATATTTTGGTGGACTAATAAGGTGAATTCAGTGAATGTTTACGTACTTCATGCAATGGAACCCGGAGTAAAGCTCAAACCTCATTGGCTCACAAAACTCGGGGCCACGGGAGGGTGACTCCACCAACAACAAACAGCCCGTTTTGGAACAGGATGGTACAGAAGCATGCTAGAATGGCTATAATGAATAATCGGAGTGGTATTTTCAGCAAAAAACATGTTTTGGGGCCTTAGAGACCTATATTAACATGTGTAAAAAGGAGCATAATAGGTCCACTTTAAGAAGAAACAGGGACAGCGGTGTCAGCTCCGACACTGCGCTCGTGTACTTGGATTTAAAGTCGTGGAAATGCTCTGATACCTCAACTGGATACCAGCCTATCGAGACACATTTGCTTTCAGTTTGACGCTTGACTTGATTTACACAGGGTTTTCACAACCTCACTATTATTGTCGCCGAAAACGTCGCCATTCATTATAATTGTCCTTTATGTATTGTGAGCAGCATAATAAAGTTTACATATAACATCAAAACAGCTCACAGCAGCACAAAACAAATTAGGTGTTAACTCCAATAAATCATTTGCATTAAGGTTGGCATAGGGATGCATGGAGAGCAAGGTGAACTACTTTCCTTTTACTGCCATGGTTTCAAGAGGTCTGCAGCAGGCTCACACACTATCCCATCGCTATTGGTTTTAAAGACGTACGCTTTCTTTATGGCGATTTTCTTGTAATTAAGGTCCCCATGTAAACACGTAAACACCAGGTGACTAAGCCTCCCAGAAAATCGCAAATGTCAGGTTAGGTTTTCTCGTAAATCTAAACGAGATCGATCCAATGCAATTTTCTGATGGAGTTGGTTCTCCCACGAGCCGTCATTGAAACCCAGGCCTGTGACCCAGGCCCTGCCTCAATGCCTGGGCAAACATCCAAAAACGGGAGCAATGGGAATACTCCAATGTGTGGAATATATTTCAGATTTGCACGATGGTGATAATGTTTTTCGTTTCTTTTTTAAGCAAAGCGGGAATCGGTTGTAAGGGTGTAGCTTAGACTTTAGCTCAAGCCTACCTGATCCCTCTTCTGTCACCATGCCCAGTCCCTCTGCTTTGTTCTGCCTCTCAAACGCATTTAGATCCAGAACACTGCAATGGAGGCAAGTTATGTGGGTTTGAACACTATCCACAACCCTGCCATATCAAAACTGTACATGCAATAGTGTACGTCAATAACAGATGAAAACACTGCATTTTATAAATTATGTAAATACAAAATCTGTCAGGTTTTCTGTTTGTATGCCTGACCATGTTTTTTCTAATTCTAGTTGTGCTTATCCCTCTAATCTATCAAATAGCAGTGGATGGTAAAAGGCAGACATATGAGTTTGACAATACCTGCAAGACTGCATTAGGCCAGCCAGACTCTGAAAGAATCCCACGTCTTTTTTGTCTTTCAGATAGTCCAGCATTTTCTGTCAAACAACAAATTAAATAATATTATGTATAAGTCACTGCGAAAATGCAAAGCCTATCAAGGTTCACAATCGACTCACTCACTTTCAAACCAGATTTGAATTCCCTACAACAAATAGTGCTTCCAAGAGTATGAGAGAATTAACTAACAGTAAAGCACATTTGTAATATTACAGCATTTGAAAGTTTGATTTAAAAGGGTACACTGGTACCTGTTGTACTGTTGAGTTTCCCCCATTGAGGACAGCTATACCCAGCTTCAAAGTAGATGCCACCATGGGACCCATCTCGCCTGAAAGAGGAAACCAGACATAATGATTAATTGTGAATTTAACATGGGTGGATGGATGCAATATGTGGGCCCTTGCTCACTAAGTTGCTGTTTTCATAGGCAAAGAGTCCCCCAAGGATTGTTTCGAGGGCCTCTTCGTTATGTACACTCAATAGCTTTCACTTAAATGAATACGTTTTTCTAAACAATTTTCCCAATTTTAGTTTTCCCATGACTGCGATTCCAACCCATAGTTATGATATTGACGCCTGTCTTGTGATGTTGATGTCTGTTCATGTTTGACGTCTTTGACACTGCTGAGCTCATTTTCAATAGTACAATGTACAGAAAGCAAATTCCATGGACCTCAGTCATGTAAGTCATTAAGTCAGTTATTCAATGACTTAATGAGTCAATAAGTCATTGAACTTCTTGACTGATTGGTTCATTGAATGATTAATTGATGAGTCATTGTTTTCTGACACTTGGACTCATCTGTCTATCATGTTCCTGTACTGCCTCATCTATGCTAAAGGCCATAACACCACCTATTCCTTCTTTGGAATCCCCAGTGGTGGAATGAATTTGAATCCAGAACATGATAACATCCTGGCCATTGTCCACCTTTCTTTCTGGTTCCTTTTAATGTTGGTGAGCGATAAGTTGACACTTACCTCGAGTGTTCGTTAAAATCTTTTGAATGTAAACGTTAACCTACCTTTACTGGCACTGATTGTTTGCAGCACCATCTCTGCTGCCCCACGGTCGTGCAGTCTAGCCTGCTGGTAGAGCAGTTTCTGTTTCTCCATCTCCTTTTCCTGTTTGCAGGGAAAGGGGACACTGGTCTAACAGGTTGTGCAGCAATCAATCTGTAGCTACCATACCACCGTTTAATAGTGCTAGTTCTGTCATAAAGATTAACCAACAAATCACTTAACCTAAAGAAAACCAGCAAATTCAGCACCAAACCAGTCTGCAGCAGTATACAGACAGTGAATTCAGTGTGTGATTGAGTGTGTGATTTAGAGAGAGAGAGTGCGTGTGTGTGTGTGTGTGTGTGTGTGTGTGTGTGTGTGTGTGTGTGTGTGTGTGTGTGTGTGTGTGTGTGTGTGTGTGTGTGTGTGTGTGTGTGTGTGTGTGTGTGTGTGTGTGGTGGAACTCACAAATGACTGCGTGTTATCAGCTCAGTAGGAGAACAAGATGTGTGAAATAGCTTTAGCCAATAATTGGGCCTATGTATCATCTTCAGAGAAAAGAATAGAGTAAAGATGTCTTTCAAATGTTCCCTGTAACCTAATCTGCATGGAACATGTGATTCCCTGAGTGGCAAATATCTTTCACGAAAATAAAGCCTAAACAAATCTGAAAACAATTCTGTGATCATTATTTGACCCAAAAGAGTGCTCTCAGTTTAGACAGGGAGGAAAAAAAGAAAAAGATGCAGAAGAAGACAATGCCTTCAAAGAAAAGGAGGGCATATTTGTGCCATTTTATATTGATACAGTAGGTTTGCCATTTTTCAAACCAGGCCCTATTAAAATATTCGTTCTCATCATTTATTATTATTTGAACTGTATTATAACACTTTATCATTGAGAAACCTACAACCCTGCTGCAGCTTCTGACTGTGCTTAAATGCAGTCCAATGGGGCTTTGTCCAATGGATTTACTGCACCAATTGCAAAAGCTAGTTTAAAATCAAACGTGATATCAATGTTATTTAAAACATGTAAAATAAATGATGGGAATTAACATTTTAATAAGCCCCGGGTTGAAAAACGGCATCCTTTAATATTCAAAAATTGCACTATGTGAATGACCTACCAAAATTGTGATCTATGCGATATTATATGTTGATAGTATTTTCTTGTGCATCTTTACATCAGAATTAATGTTGGCGATCAGTCTCGATGAAAAAAGTATGTTAGTTCCAATTACAGCTACAGCAGGGACCACAGAACAGCAACAGTCATTAACACAAACACAATTCTGCCAGCCAGCGAGAGGGATGCCCTAGCACCTTGCTGCTCTCTGCTTTCCATCTGAGCCATGACAATGAAAAAAACACGTACACAGGGGAATTCAGATGGAAGAGCTAAAAAAAATAAAGATGATTAGCAGACCCTACATGTCGTGTTGTTTTTTCATTTTTAGGTAAAAAACAACTTTCAAGAGTGTGGATGGCACGATGGCTAAATCATGATGAAATAAAACCTTTTCACACATCAATACAACACAAATTGTAAATAGTTCTTAAAAAAACGAAAAACTCTGATGTGAGCAAAAAAGATGCTGAGCTCAGTTTACCAGTGATCTGTCCTCCTTTTTGGCATTTTTGTTTCTTAAACCTTTGATATTATTGCGCTGTGAAAACAAAACCACATCATATCATGGTGTAGTAAATATTCGGGTGTGATCAACTACCTATGAAACAAAACATGTTAGGCGGCAACATATGCATCACAATAATACAAGAGCAGTTTTTTCGCAGCCAGAAACTGTAAGCCATGCAAAAGAGTGATTTATTGTAATGACTCTTTTCACCGTTAAACATAGCGATACAATATATCTGACCATGAAAATGCACATCTTTTTTTCTGTATTCCATGAAACAATTGTGTAATGATAGAAAAAAACATGTTATTAAATGTGAATAATGCAAATGAGAAATACAGCGGGAACCAAGGTGTCACCAAAGATACACATTGAGGTGGTTTGGTTGGTTTTGAGAAGGACACGGTCCCGCAGGGAGGGGAAAGAAGTTGTTGTTCCAAGTGAGTTTTGAGGTGGCAATATGGCAAAAATCAATAAACTATATTGACAATTTTATAGCAAGAATAATGCTTGAATATTTTTTTAAATATGGATAGATAGATTTTCTATCCCATTTTGATATTAAGAATATCCCAATGATTTATATCGAAAAAACAAAAAATTAACAAGTTCAAGACCCGGCACACAGTGAAGCAAGATTTGACATGATTTAACTCCAAAGCTGATAGGAAAGCAATTTAACACTTAAATTTATGAGCCATATTTACAGATGCTTGCTCACAGATGACCTTTTACAATAACATTTTAAAACACCAATTACATAGCAGCTGTCTACAAGGAGGCTTTCCAATCAAATTTCATGAGTAAGGATATATTAGTGTTTTATTTATTAATGTAAAGATTTATATATGTGTATAGCAAATACCCTTAAACAAAGCCCTATCACTTAATAATTAGGGCCGGAAAACAGAAAACACTCATAAATAATCAATAAATGTATTTTCTTAATCCACATTGATGATTGATATATTCAAATAGTCTTGTAGAGGTGGTAAAGAAGAATAAATAACATTTAGACAGTGACAGACGGACAATGACAGGGAGACATGCAGTGACAGACAGTCAACCTACTTCAAAACTCTTCACTTCATCTCCATCCTCATCCTCTTCATCATGACAGCTCTGATGGAGGGAATTGTGAGACATGAAACGACAGAAGGTAACTTTTAATAGTAATATCAATGCTGTACCCTGTAATTTCAGTCTACCCAGGATTATTTTGCTACAGATTTCACTGTTACCTTAGCCATGATGTCAGCGTAGGCCATATAGAGATTGTCTTCATCCAGTTTGCTGCGAGAGGAATGAAACCAAAAGTTTAATTTCATTCCATCTCTTGCATAGTAAGTCTAATTTGGAACCCTGCACCCTGGATGCAGAGAAATACGACCTCCGGTGTAGAAAGGGAAGATGTTTTGCAGTGCATGGGGAGCTTCAAGGGCGTCCTGTTGTGCCGGTAGAAATGATGGTTGTGCACCATCATTTTAAGATATTACAATACCGTCATCAAAATATACACAAGATACAACTTTATGGTTGTATGGTAAAATTGTCAAAACAAATTTCTTGTTTAACACTGAGAGGTCCTGCTTTATTCAACTGGACTTTGAAACCAACTTTTAGATGGACACCTTGAGGAAGCTTGAAAAAAATACTCCAGAACACACAGCTATACATGGTCATGAGGAGTCAGAAGACACCTGCCAACTGCACGACTCCCAAGCGGCGCGCATCTAAAAAAGGGTTCCAAGAGAGGGCTGGATACTTTCCAGCCTTTTCAACCCAGAAAATTCCTACAACAATCAGCGAGACAGTAAGCAATGCAAATTTATTTCAGAAATATTTCCGAAGGAATCAAACTCACTCAGCATACAACCCAGTCAGGGACACATCCAATGCTAACTTCGAGATTAAAATTCAAATAGTCTTGTCGGTGACTTTACTGGGACATTCTGCCTTCCAGTCAATGTCTTTATAGCAAACCTCTTTACCTGCTGCTGAGGTTTACAAACCTTTTACTTCCTGTTAACAAAAGCAACTCACTTTGGCTGATGGAAGTCCTTTGATCAAAATGTTGCTTGATTTCATAAATAGTGCAACTGTTAATTGCAAGTGAAAGACAGTGTGTGGGAGTCTTTTTTGCGCGAAACAGCTCAGCCGCTACTTTATTAGTGTGTTTTCATATTATTTGAAGTAATAATACAGCTAGATAGAAGAAAGTTTATAGGACATTTTGAAGACATAACATTTATTAAAAACAAAGTTTTTATTGCAACACTTCAACCTCTTATTGAAAAATTGCTTGAGGCATGTTTGATAAATACATACATACATACAATACATATCATACAAACTATTAACTATTATACTAAACTATTATATTATATTCTAACATACAAATAAATAAACATAAATAGGTGGCACAATGTAACGGGAAGCAAAACTTGCAAAAATTATGCAAAACAACAAAAGCATATATATTCAATCTATACTGTATATCAAATCTATATATTATAGGCTCATTGTTACTGTGTTGGGCTGGTACTAAAAACCAAAAACTTGGTTGACTGGTTGAGAAAGTACAACCTCAACCACACCTTGTATCTTGCGAACAGCACATGTTGTGTTTGTTTGTGTTGGTAAAGTTCTGCCCACTTTTCCTTTGTCATACTCACCATTTCTCAGTGAGGGCCGTTCTGCTGAACAGCTGAATGAGCTGATGCAGAGGGTCGATGTGTTTCGCACCTTCCTCTTCCTCAGACGGCTCCTCTTCACCGGATTTCTGGAAAATACACACAAAGAGAGGGCATTTTCCGGGCATGGTTTATAAATACGAACATAATGTAAATCTCAACAACTGTGCAGTATATTTTAAGCCTAGTATCGAGTGGAACTATGAACCCAAAACTGCATCTCTAACTGTGCCAGTCAAGGGGTTGCAATTTCACTCGAGTTGAAATCCAAATGTTGAAAATGTCAAAATGTTCCTATTATACAATTAAGACAACTAAAATCTCAATTTTAAAAACTACACAAAACCCCAAATTACCCCAAGTTACAAAACGATGCACAAGGATGAATGATAGAAAATGTAGCTGCTAGAAAGAGCTTGTTCCCACTTAACCTTTCTGCAATGCAACGGTTCTTTAATTAAAATAATATGCAGTTATGATGGACTGTAATCATTTCCTTGCAGAGGACATGGCAAGTCATACAGTATGTAGACACTTATTCAGAATTTTAAGAAACCTCTTTATGTTGACAAAACAACACTTGTTTTGTGTATCACAACTATATATAATTTTATGTAGTACAACGCATGTATGTCAAAAATGTACATGCTATTATTTGCAGTGACTAAACCCCCTGTATGGTAGCTAACTAGAAAAAAAGCATTTCCCTCATTAAATTAGTTTTAATTTTAATTTTAGGTTTTTTCAATATGTTTTTAAAGCAATGTTCAATTTTACATTCCGCATGTCGGCTGTTAGAAATCTGTATTTAAACCCCTGCGTGTTTCTTCACACCGGGCTGTAGTCACTCAGACTGACTCCGGGAGTCTTTCTTGCCTATTGAGTTCCAACTTAAAGCGACTCACAGCCAGATCCTCTATGAGTTTGTCTTCAAAGTAGTGCTCCTCGGCTTCGATCCAGGACTTCTCATAGCCCTGCAGGAACAGGTTGACAGCACGATGTCTGAGGGGAGCGAAATAATGGTGGAGAAAAGTTAGGACAGTCAATCCAAATTCACTTTTAAGTATGCAAGTCTGTATTTTACATAACAATACAATGCAATCTGTGCGGAATTGAGTTCATAAGTAAGAGCATGTGTGCATGTCTCTTTATACCTAGAAAACTGTTATTCTGTGTGTATGTGTGTGTGTGTGTGTGTGTGTGTGTGTGTGTGTGTGTGTGTGTGTGTGTGTGTGTGTGTGTGTGTGTGTGTGTGTGTGTGTGTGTGTGTTTGTAGAGCACATACTGTCTACCTGGGAAGGTTATACAGCGGTGCCATCCTGAAGCAGGCCACCACAGCTCTCTTCCTCTGTTTGGAAAGAAGTTTGTGCCAAACAGCTTTCTTACTCCGCTGAGGGTGCTCAACCTAAAAACAGAACACACACAAATAAAAGGCAGGAGGAAGAATCGTTATACTGTACTTACTTTTTATATTGATTTCTCTTATAAGAACACAAACACTATCAAAACATACATAAAGGATACAGGCAAATTCCCCCCGTTGATGAATAAGTGCCGACACTCAGAACTCGGAAGGCTGTGTACTCAGCCTCTTCTATATGCATACACATATATATATATATATATATGTGTGTGTGTATTCAAGATTCAAGATTCAAGATTCAAGATTTTTTATTTGTCACATACATATACATACTTTCATACATATATGCAGTGAAATGTAATGCAACGCACCCGGTGATAGCACACAATATGTCCTAGGAAAAAATAAAAAGTAAAATAAAAAGTAGAAATACAATTTGTCAATACAATTTGCTATATGTGTATATATATATACAGTATATATATATATATATATATATATATATATATATATATATATACTGTATATGCGTCCTCTGGAGGCACAATATGTAGTTGTCTCTCCAACAGTGGCTGTTATCTGATGGTATCCATGAGACTTAATAACCAATACAATTTGCTATCTTCCCCCACAGTGATAATGATATTTTACTCCAAACTTGAAAGTTGTTTTGTCGTGGAGCTCAGTTCAGTCGTTTTCCCTGGAGTCTCAAGTTGTCTCCAGTTATGCTCTTATATGAGGGAGAAATTGGCATATAAAGATGTTCAAAACCTTTGGGAGACAATTTAAAACCTCCAATTTGAGAGCAAACATAATAAAGGAGGGAAAGAAAATATTGGAAGAGATTATGATTTACAGTACTCCAATTTATGTAACAATGTGAATAATTTGAAAAATCCCTCTATTGTTACCTCAGGTTTACAAATAAATAAAATCATCTGCATCTCCATCATCTTATTTTCCTTGTCAAACTGTGTGATAGCGTGAACGTTTGCTTCTATCCTAATTATCTGGGCAGGAGGTTCTGAGGACAAAACAAAATAATGACTGGGATATGGGCAACTGTGCCATGTTCCCTGTTCCCTGTAGCTCAACGTGCTTAGAAGAGAAACCATATTGTCAGAATTGATACAGTATTGTTCAGTATTGGGCTTTAACCCATTAAATGAAATACCCACCAAAACCAAATATTTTCAGAACATTACAACACATTCCCACTCTGAGCTGATCTGTCTCTTTTTAACACTTTTTTTAACTCATTGTTGCGGTAGCTTACATGCAAAAAGTACACGCACCTGATCCAAGTGGAAGAGGACGTGAGCAATGTCCAGGACCCTCTCCACCGTCTTTCCAGGATCGGAGGTGTCATCACAGCGGTTCGGAAGGTCCCGGTACAAAGCCATCTGCCACCTGATTGCTGGGTCTTCCAGCTGCGGAGGAGACGCACAGTAATCCACAATACAAACAAAATACGGACGCACGAGGAAGCAGACACAGACACAACACCTCAGGTCAATTACAACACACAGTGTCACAGGGATTTAACTTGTATTCGTACAAATAAATACCTGCAAATTTCTCTACACAAATAAAATGTTCTTGTCTCTTTAGAATTAATATAGGGCAGCCATTTTGAGTAATGTAATATATTGCTATCGTGGCCCGACACTAACTTTAATAAGTGATTACCAAGTGCATCATGCTTTTGGTTGCCAAGACTGACCAAATGTCTGTGGTTTTAATAATTTTAATCAGTTTTAAACTATTGAGTGAGATCAATATATCTCACTCAGATAGAATAGATATATGGATAGGTGAATCAATTGATCAATTTCTAAACAGATGGCGAAGTATACCATGCTGATTGACAACGAGGCAACTAGCCCGAAAAGATGGTTAACAATGGCTCAATTCTGGTTGCCGGGGCAACTGGGCAACCATTTTCGTGAAGCCCTGGCTACAAAGCAGTGGTACTTCAACTCGCTGGCCTTATACCCACCAATGCAGCGTTAGCACCAAGCACGTTCAGTCCATGCCCTTGTCCAAGTACATTAACGTGAGCATGCACGTGGCCAGTCCTGTGCACATGCCTGGACGCATGCCCGGGGGTCTGGCTCAGCTTGGCGGAGGAGGGGAGTTCGGCAGGCCCTGGCTTCACAACATGGCTGTCGATGGAGGAGGACCGCCTCACAGGCACGCGCTGGGACGCCCTGTTTGTATGAGCTGAATCCAGCGTGGCCCGGCGCTTACGATGCAGGGGACGAAGACGCTTGTGGCCCCCGGCAATTTCTGAACCGCAGGGTTTGGTTTGGCGGGATTTCAGCCACTTCGAAATGATTATGAGCTTTTTGACCAGCTTTTTGAAGTGGAACACCCAGTACTGATGGCGAGGAGGAGAGCACAGGAACGGAAGCGCTCATGCAGACATGCAGCATAGATGGTTGGATGGATGAAGAGATGACAGGCATTGAGAGGGAAACAATGTGGAGAAGGAGGCTGATGAGTAGGGGACGTTCAGGTTAGCTGGTAGAGGAACAGACGAAAAGACTGCTATCTCTTCATATGACATAAACAGAAGGAAATGACATCACCCAGCCTGCCTACATGGGGGGGGGGTCACTGAATGACAGGGCTAACACTAAGTAATGAAGTGTTAATGTAGTTTTAATTTGTGAAGGGAGGCACAGTGCATGCTGATGCTCCACAAAGGCACAGAGAAGGGTTGATGGAAAATGACTTACCCTACTAGTGTGACCAAAGTAAAAAAAGGAGAAAGTTCTCACCTTGCCTTGCAGATGTAGATTGTTTCTGATGATCTCCCGAACTTCATCCTCAGTGTCTTTCTGAAGACAGATCAAACACACTGCCTGTTAGGGGGTTAGGAACACTAAAGGGACTCCATAGGAAAATGTTTTCAATGCATAATGTAAATGAAAGATTTGAAAAATATCACCTTCAATATTATCTTCAGTTGACTATCTTAAATTGATTATTTTCTAGAATATTCAGCAGTCTATAATAATTAGGGATGTTAATGACTTGTTTGTTATTGATGTTATTTGATTATGATTATTATATTATGTTAATTTGATGTTAATGTTTTTCACTAGCGGGCGTGTTGGAGGCATTTACCGATTAGTGCTTGTTGGTTGGGGGGTGCAAGTGTACCTGTTACGAACTGTTACACACAGGGCTTTGTTTGGAGTTAAGATCGCTCTCATCTAAGCTGCGGATCGTGCCCCACCGTTTTTTCCGAATCAACAATCCATTTTTACGAGTGCATTTGCGAACGTAGGCTCAAATAAATGAATTATTAACCGTGATGAATTCCAAATTCGTCTATAAAAATGTTAGAGAACCGCATGGTTTTGAACGTAATGGCAGTCTGACATAGCGAATTGACAAAGCAGCGTCTGAAATGAAACCTCATTTCGCTACGCAGCTGGTACCATGTGCGTGCATTATGGGACTGGACAGGAGGCAGTTTACATCGCAGGCACAAAAAAAATATCGATGACTCGCTTCTCTCGGCCCGCCTCGGAATTCGTAGAAAGTATTCGGAGAAAACAAAACTTCCGCAGCACACAACGCCACGTTCTCGTACACGTTTCTCCCACTTTGAAAATAGTACCGCTAGTTCTTTATTTTATTTTGAATGTTTCGAAAAGGCAATAAATAGTGAAGTTTGTAGAATGTTAAAAATAATTTAATAGAAAATATTTTTGATTTTACTTTTTACTTTCAACACAGAGAACCTGTCGATAGTCGGTTGATTAGTCGATACATTTTAACAACCCTAATAATAATTAAAATGAACCATACAACAGCCCCATTATAATGCATAATAATCATGCTGCTTTACATTGATATTCATAATATAACATAAGGCTTTATGATAATCATTCATACAATTATATCAAAAGTAAGAATCATAATGTATTTTTCCCCGAATAATATGATTGCAGATAACGTATAGGTTGCATAGGCAACAACGGTTCCCTGAGGAGGGACCTGAGCTGTTACTCACGGGACTGATTGTCAAATCACGTAATCAAATCAAAAAGCTCTGCATTCACGCCATTGACGCCGCCGCCCTTCTATCCCGCCCCCGCAGGTATATAACGCGGCTCGACTTCTGCTTCCTCCTCTTTTTGCTGCTGAGCGCCTAAGAAGGGCACGTAACACAGTAATTGATCTGGTCCCTCCTCAGGGAACCGTGGTTGCCAACGCATCCTAGACATTCCCTATAGCAGGGATTGCGATCTAAGACTCATAGGATCGTATACCATCACGCAATAGTATGGTCATCACTCGATGGAGGTTCACATAATAACATAGACATGTCAGTGGACGTGTGATGAAAAATGATTACGGGATACTTCCTGTAACACCTCTATACTGAGGTCTGTGCGCCAAACACGTCATGTGGCAGCGAAGACAACAACATGTACCAATAAGTCCAAAGAAGGCATTCGGGACACCCGGGCTGGACACAGGCGTCAAATGCCCACCATAAAAATGCGACACCAGTGGGTGACTGCCTGGTGTGAAGCCATCCAAGCCCACATGACATGCGGAAATTGCTGCCAGATAAACCTTCAGTGTAGCAGTCGCTTTCACCTAAGCAAACAGTTCCTACAGGACCTGTAATATTGGCCCTATAGGGCAATCAGAGGGGGTGTGTCCCTGCTGTTTGCACCACTGGGCAAAAACATGCCGCCTCGGTGTGTATTGGGAGTGCGCAAAGGGCGCCCTGGTGCCCTGTATAATGGCAACCACCGCATCTGAGAGGCCCGAAGCTAGGAGCTTCTCCCTCTCAGGCCCCAGGCCCGAAGGCGCCATAGGCCTGGGTGCAGGTGCCAAATCGTTCCGCGCGCCTGTGTGAGTAGGTGAGAGGGAGAGCTTCCACAAGGGACAAACACTCGTCACACAAATCGGCGAACCACAGATGGCTGGGCCAATAAGGGGCCACCAGCTGCAGTACCAGGTTGTCCTCCTGCACCCCTGTCCAGCACTGGCTGAATGAGTGCCACATGGGGAAAAGCGTAGAGTCGCGCTTCCGGCCACAAGTTGGCCAACACGTCCGCGCCCAACAGTGGGTGGTCCCACCCCTAAGGAGAACCATAACAGGCACTTTGTCGTCAAACAGGTCGACCTCCGCCTGGCTGAACAGCTTCCAGATCATCTCCATCACCTGGAGATGTTGCAGCCTCGCAGGGGCCGGGTCTGCTGGAGCTCGCCCTGGGGAGGCTCTCCTCGCTCAAATCTGACGACTCTGTCTCGGCCCTGAGGCATATTCCCTGCTGTAGTTCCAGATATACCTCGGAAACGAGACAGTCAGGCTAGCACTAGTGGCAGTGTGAAAGGACCAGCTCCTGTGTTAGTGCTAGTGCTAGGCCTACCCGTGGTGGTCGCCTTTCTCCCGGTGGTGTTCGCAGTCCGGATACGACCTCCTCTATGCCATGACACTTTTTTTTTTCGCAGAGGAAAAGGAGAGTTATGGAGATAAAAAGAACGAATGAATGTACTGCCTCACCAAACGGTACTCGAGCCAGTGATTCACAGCAATTTATGCGAGTGGGATCCGAGAGGTTAAGCAGCCGTGGAAATGCGAGTATCTCGCGAAGTAAGAGGAGGAAGTGGAAGTCGAGCCGCGATAAATATACCCGCGGGGGCGGGACGGAAGTTCTGCGTCAACACTTTCAGTGCCTTTCAGGCTTGAATGCAGAGCTCTTTGATTGGATTACGTGATCTAACAATCAGTAACAGATCGCATTCCCTGGGATAGGAAGCTAGGAACACAACAATAATCCATTATGACAACTGAAATTAAAATTCTGTATAACAATTATAATATGGACCTCAAGCTAGTTTACCACCTTTGTCAACTTCCTCCACCCAAAATAAATAAAGAATAAGAAGAAAAAAGAAGTGAGTATGCTAGCCACCTATGAAGGAGCTACTTTACAACCTGTGTAAATCGGTTTTTGGCCAGTGCAATAAGCTCTTGGTCTCCAGGCGCACATATGTTCAGCCCGACAGGCAGCAAGCGCTTTAACGTGGCAACGATGAGGCTCGTCTGCAAGGAGTAACGATCCCCCTTCCTCTTCATCTTCTTCCTCTCCTGATCTGAAATAACCCCCTGAGAAAGAGGAGGAGAATCAGCACACCGTTTCATGGCAAGCGCAGGCGCATTTCAAGCACTCATTTGTTCATACTGTAGACTCACACCTTAGACATCTTGGACTTGGTGTCTGTGATGAGGAAGGACATGTTGTTGATTTCGTTTTGTACCACAAAATTCTGCTCCTCCCTCTTGAAGTTCTGTAGGGGGGAGCAAAGATGAAACGTTTAAAATCATAACTGTTACGGTTCGTGGACACACGCTAAAACCACCTCCACAGAAAGAATGGCTTTAGAAAATGGATGTCAAGGTTATGAGGCATCATTGGAGACACAAGTGTTCTGAGATGTGACTGTTCAGCGCTCAGAGGGTTTCATGGACTGTCAGGTGACTACATTTAAATAGCTCTACGAAGTAATGACAGCTTTTACCTAGCACAGAAGTTGTTCAATTGTTGGGTGTAGGATCCAGGCTGGACATTGTCATTTGAAAATGTTTGGTCCAGCATGGCCCCTCTCATACTCCAGTCTCCTCACCAGGGACGCATTTTTATTGGGACAAAATTCATTGCAAATGGATGCAACACATACTGTATGTTTTTCTCGTTTACATTTTTGGGGCATTTTCTTTTTATTGTAGAGATCAGTGGCGAGAGAGAAGAAATGGAGAGTAGAGAGAGGGAGAGACATGCAGCAAATGACCGCAGGCTGGAATCCAACCCTGGTCGCTGCAGGCGTTTTGCCTATATGGTACGCCCGCTTGTCCAGTTGAGCCACAAGGATGCCCCACACATCAGTTTGTTAAGCAAATCTCACAACAACAACCCACCCAAAATCAGGTTCAGAACCACTGAACCATTTTGCCAGAACCAGGTATTCCACAAAATTACACCTTTGTTGAGGACAATTGTATTAGATGGCGAAATCCACACAAACCTTGGACAATGTGTGATAATTGCTAACAGAGATCAATTTCTTGGGTGGCATCCTTACATGAGATTTAGCCCAGAAGATGAAAACCTCAGCCACCATGCGGAACAGCTCCTCTGCCTCTGGGTTTGGCTCCTTCAACCATTTGGCTCTGTGGAGAGTTGTTTGTTGAAAACCCAGAAAATGGAAGCACTGCCAATGAGGGGTGGGAATGTTTGGGGATTAAATATTGTTTGTGATATAACATTTGTATTCTTGAGGTCACGATTGGATTAAATATAGATTCTCGATTCATCAAGATTTTTTGGTTGAATTCAATAATTTTCCCATTTGACTACCGTAGACAACGTAATACATCACAAACCCAAAATAATAAGAAAATATTACACACAATCAAAAATTTGAACCTTGAGTAAATTGGATCGACTTATACTTAAGTATTTTCAAGTATATCAAAATATATTTAACAGTAGATCACCTCCTCTCAGGTGTCTTTTACATTTTGATGCAAAAACACCAAACATGACGTATATAGTATAAGACAACTTGTAAATATAACAGAGCAGACTTCTGTATGGGGAGTTAAACAAATGATGCCATTAATAATGAATTATGGATGACTATCTGTAATTGGTATGAAAACAGAATAATGTCACAGTTCAACTTCCTGGCATCTCTGGTGAAGCTCTCTTGTGAATTTAGGAAACAATACTTGGCATACACAAATATTACAGTGGGTTACGATTAGGGCTTGACCAATATAGTATATATATATATATATATATATATATATATATATATATATAATTTTTTTTAATGATTATTATTATTTTATTTTATTTTTTAGCCAATACTGATTTTAGGGGGCAAAGAATTCCGATAACCAATATTATCTGCTGATATTTTTCTGCAGGGCATGGTGCTCGGGGCTTTCCTGCGGTCATAGAGTGTCTATACGGCCACGAAGCCTTTTCTGCTGCTTGGAGGCGCGACGATATGATTCCAACCTCATACACCAGAACCAATTGGGACGAGTGGTGTGCACTCACCCGTGGACACACCCTGTGCACACACACACACGCACGCATACAGGCGGTCTCATCACAGGCATACACACACCACCAGCACCCGCTTTGAACACAGCTCCAACACCCTCCTGATTACAATACCTCCCCTTTTCTCCCTCATTTACTGCCATAGCTATCACAGGAAGAGGCCACGTGCTGAAATCCTGTTCCAGTTTTCCCAGACTCAATTAACTCTGTTTTGTTGATACATGTTGTCGTATGATTTTACTATGTTTACGTTTGTTCATGTAAATGTTATTGTTTGTTTCTATGTTTATTTGTCTCACCCGTGGTGATTCTCCCTTCTCTTGGAGTAGTGATTAGTTGTTTAAAGACCAAAACATGGTAAGCTCATTCTCCAAAGAGGGGGATTGATGGCAGTTTTGTGCAACAAAAAGCTGCTTTTATCATCCCAGTGCTTTTATCATCCCACAAGTCATCCACAGGAAAGAGTTGTTGTAAGCAGTACTTAATTTAAGTATTGAAGTATTTAGCATTTAAAGTATTTCTGATTCTGATTAATGATTAAAGAATTAATAAAAAGTTTGCAGACTATTTGCAGATAGCTCTGTCCTAAATACAATGGCATGCAAATACTCTGTGTTGTATGCCAAGCATGCTGACAGCACAGGTTAAAACATAAATTAAATTAATAAAAAATATATATATTATATAAATATATAATATTTTTTAAATCCCTCATCTTCATTTGATACTATTTTATTTTTGTCTTTGTTTTTTAAAATAATTCCTGGACCAATCCAGTAGTGACAGGTTAGAAAATAAAACTGACGATTCAGACCCGTTGCTCTAGAGCTGCAAACAAACTCCATGTGTGGGGACACAAACACGGAATATGTTTTCTACTGACTTGGGGGTGAGTAGAGAATGTCCAACTTGAATCTTTAGGGCTTAAACCCCGGCAGGGATGAATATAATGTTATAGTAGGCCTATCTCCGCAGACTCCGCGAGTTCACAATGGACACACATTGGTTATTATGATTCTATATTAAAAAATAAAGACTATTGGAATTCGAAAATCGATTTTGAATCTATTTTTATTTATATATATATATATATATATATATATATATATATATATATATATATATAAAATGTTTTTAACTTGTGCTGTCAGCATGCTGGGCATACAAGACGGAGTATTTGTATGCCATTGGATCTAGGACAGAGTTATCTGTAAGTGGAGTTCAAGTTCTCAACCTGCAATGCAACTCTTTATTGACTCTTTAATCGTCAAGAACTGTTGCAATAACTCCTGTGGGAGTGGGATGACAAGAGCACCGTTTTTTATGACACAGAGCCACCACCAATCCCTCTCTTTTGTGAACTATTTTATCATGTTTGGGTCTATAAACAACTAATCACTACTCCAAGAGGGGGAGAATCACCACAGATGAGACGAAACATAGAACCAAACAGCAACATGTACATGGACAAACATAAACATCAGACAACAACATGTAGGAAAACCGGAACAGCAATTAGGCACTTGGCCCCAACTTCCACAGTCATGGCAGTAAATGAAAAGGTGAGGGATGCAACCAGGAGGGTGCCGGGGCATGAGTAAAGAAGGCGATGGCGGTGTGCGCGCGCCCGTGACGAGACCACCTGTATGTGTGTGTGTGTATCTGTGCGCAAAGCGTCCACCGGTAAGTGCACAGGACCTGTCCCAGTTGGTTCTGGTGTATAAGGTCGGTATTACATTGTAGCGCCTCCAAGCAGCGGAAAAGGCCCGAAGTCACTGCTGAGTCCCGCAGCCGTACCGACACCCCATGGCCGCAGGAAAGCCCTGAGCACCCCGCAAAAAATACAATATTTAAAAAAATATGATGACTGAGAGGGGGTTACCTGTTGTAGTCAACAAAGCGAATGAGGAGGGGATAGAAAGCGTAAAGGTCCCGGACCAACACGGTGAACTCGTCCAAAACCAGAAGCTCGGCCTCTGACATCTCGCCCCTGCCCTCAGCCTTGGTGTGTTCCTCATCCATCAAGACCACCGCTGCCTTCTGCAAAACCAGAACCATGACTTGAGCAAGCAACAATTTCAAAATAAGGGCTGAGCCTGATGACCAGAGCAACAAAAATCAAGTGAGAATTTGACTGCAGAGAAGACACAAGAAACTGGCTGACATCTCGGTATTTTGTTTGATGATTTATTGATTTATCTTTTGTTTGTATAATAGAAACACCTACTTTCTTGAGTTTCTCCATCAGAGGCAGGAAGTGAGTCTTAAGTAGTTGTGCTTTGGCCTTGCTGATGATTGGCTGAGAGAAGACTTGAGAGCAGGAAGAAAGAAAGGAAAGGTAAAACTGAGAGCTACTTGTTTATCTGGCAATGTGCTCATTCAGAGAGTTATAGATAACCTTTTCACTACAGGACTTGATCATTGCAGTTGATTTGGGCCCATTTCTGGGCATGCACTCGTCTATTTTGACATTTGACATCTAGTTAAAGTGGTAATCCACAATATTATTTTGTTTAAAAACCCTGATATGTGATTTAGCTGGAACTTTATAAGAAGCAGTCATTCAATGTATTTGTGTTATGCAGTCTACATGCTGTTTCCATTGTGGTGCAATGCAAAGATCAGGCACATAGGGTAGAAGTGTACAGCATAGACTGTACCTTGCTTTGGTCGGTAAACTGTCACACAAACACACTCATGTAATATTAACCTGCCAGTCTCTTCATCCACGCCCCCTCATCGATGCCCAGGTTGTTGTAGATGATCTTGAGGATGTTTCCCAGAAGCGTGTTCATGTGTTCCGATGTGAGGGACGTGCAGCAGCTGGTCGCTTGTTCTGGGTTGCTCTCTGGTCCGTGCTCCCACCAGTGGGACAAGTAGCTGCACAACATGGGCAACACCACCTAGATAAAAGCAAAATAAATCATGACAGTATAAATTGTTCTTATCATACAATATCAGGTACACAACTAGTGGAACACTACAGATTTACTGTTTTTATATTCACATTGACATTCTGTGGTTTTATTATACTATACTACTATTATGACTAGTTTATTTTTCATATGACTGCAGATGTACAAGGTTTTTCATACCCTATATTATATTAAGCTGCTTTACAAATGCACTCCGAACAATATCAGGATAATCAGGTCTGGACATTGTCCGGAGTTACGCTTTCACAGATGTAGCGCACAACCGGAGATTATCAGTGTCAGATGCATTTACACTACCTGGAAATACTCCGGTTGGTTTAGGCGAGGGGCGGAGCCTGGGTGGAGCGTGCAGGAGGAAGGATGTGACGCAATGACGCTGCAGAGTTTTAGCACAGCCAAGATGGCGGATGAGGCTACCGACTTATCTTTTGGACGTTTTGGACGTAATATAAATGAAAGAGTGGAAAGGAATTTAAAGGAAAGCAGAAAAGATTACGAAGCAGCTACGCTCCGTGCACGAAGATCCACATGAAGGTAACTGGCACATGATGGTACATCATCAACACACGACACCCCTACTCGCTCCCTGTGAATGCTCCAGACAATTATCTGCTCTGTTCACTCATACCGCTCAATGGGGCATTATGCAGACTTTGCACTAGGGTTCTGGCTGGGTAAAATCCGGTCCAAATGATTCGGACATTTGCGTTCACACCTACAGCTTCTCTGGGTAACGTCCGGATAATTTCAGGGTTGCAGTGCATCTGTGAAAGCAGCTTTATAGTACATTATATTAGGGATGATATATTCTGCTACATTACATCAACCTGTGCCAACCAATAGGGCTACATACTATCCATTATTGTTATTATATTGTAACATATATATATATTATGCATATTATATATACATTATTATGAGAAAACACATTGCTGCCATACATCATCATAAGATTTGTACCACAGTATTTTTTTATATGTAAGTCCTCCGCTACCCTCACTTTCCGATTCATACATCTGTGTGGTATATAGTATATATTAATATTATCTTGTGTATTTTACATTTTCTATCCATTTTATCTTTTGTATCTTCCTCTACTTCGCTCTATTGCTTTAGCTGCTCTATCACTTGAATTTTCCCTTGAGGGGAATTGTCTTATCTTTGCCACTTGACAAACACCAATATCCTCAACCTCCTAATCTTGCCTCCTAATCTAACCTCCTGAAGTGTGACTTTTCCGTGGTGGTTGTAAAACACTAACAATAACAAATTAGCTTCTTCAAGTGGCATTTGAGCAATATTTCCAAGGTATTTAAATAATTTAATTTAGGATGAATCATCTCACCTCCATAACGTGGGGCATCTGAGTGTACCTCATCCCGGACTCGGCCAGCTCCATTATCTCTTCCAGAGTCTTCTCCAAGGACGGGATCAGGGGACATGCCTCGCCTACCTGAGAAGGAAGACCTAGCGCTGGGAAACACAATAAATTGATTAAACTTTTGTTTTGGCGCAGTATATCATCATCATCATTATATATTAAATGTTGTATTGATAACGTTAACATTATTGAAATACTTACTCTTCATGGAAACACTCAACATCGCAAATAAATAGTAAAAAAAAGTTTAACAATTTAAAGTGATTACAACCAGGTGAAGGTGAGAGTTAAATGAAATATACCAATTTAAGAAATATTTATTGTACACATTAATATGTATTCGTGTTCACTCTTGCTTTGTTTTTATCCCCTCTATCACTTAGTATGATTAAGTGATATTGTTTCTTGTTCTCTGTTAAAGCTCTTTAACAAATCGTGTTTAAAATAATTTGAGGTTTGCAAACAGATGAAATTGTGGCATTTTGCATTTACTCATCAGCTATGTGTAACCCAGGTGGAAACGGGTCACCTGAAATAAAATAAAATAAATTAAAATACTATTTCATTCAAACACCTTTCTACATTAAAATAATTAGTCACAGAGAACTAGAAAAATATTTTTAAGTGAAATACATATTGTATTAAATTACATTTTTTTGGTTAAATTATTATTGGAAAAAACAAGATTATTCAATTACCCATCTATGTTTGTCCGGAAATATTTCTAAAAGTCAAAGGTTGAAGGACCTTCACGAAGCAAATCACTGATCAATTACTTTGCCTGATAAAGGTACTTGGACCAAAATGTTGCTTTATGAAAAGCATAAATATTTTAAATGCAAGTTTAGTAAACTGCTTGAATAGTTAGCCAATAATGGTAGGGAGCCTGTCGCTTTGCAGCTCGCCTTCATCCAGCTGCAGGGGGCAGAGTGACGACGGGCGACGAGCTGACAGCTTCACAGCAACAAAAAAGGTTGAGCTGGTTTCAACTTTATGCAAATAAGTAGCTGATGGATGGCAAGATTATTTACGTGATTTTTTTCGGGAGGTAATTTATTTTGCTAAGTAAACAGCTCCATCATTCCTCCTCCTCCATAAAATTTTAAAAAGTACACACGGCCCATCTGTCTATATGATGTATATAAAATATGGCAGAGGAGAGAGGTTTGAAATATTTGGCACGCATACAACAGCCAATCGATTTTGAGCCGACACACCTACAAATGCTGGGTGCACAGAAGCCTTGTCCCCAGCAGTCTGACCCTAGCATAAGAAAAGATAATTCTATCATTCAGCCAATCATGAACCAACATGGTCATCAGCCCCGCCCGTCACTCTCTATCTTCTCGAAGCTTGTCAGTTCGCTGTTGACCTACTTTAAAAAAAAATACCTGCTCTGTCTTTGGCCCCTTTCGTGTTGTAGATTGAGAAGCTGTTGAACTTGTTGAAGTGAGGCTCCAGGAAGGCCACAGGGAAGGCCGCTGAGAAGGCAGCGAGACATTCGCCTAAAGCCGGACGCTGCCTGGAAATGTGAGGGAAGGAAACAGGAGGAGAGAGGAGGTTAAAAGGGAGATAATGGTTACAGAACGGTGGAAGGAGGGAAAGAGGAGAGACAGAAGACACTGTACCTCTCCACATAGATGCTCTTGCTGGTTCCTAGAGAGTAGAGGCTGTTGAGGATTCTGTAGCAGGACACCTGGACGTCGTCCACTGGAAGTAAAGGACAGAATCGAAAATTACTCCACCAGACCAATGTTTGTTCATAGGTCTCCTTTATGAACCGTGGGTGTAACGAAACTGTGTGTGAAACATGAGTAGAGGCAAATTAACCCACGTTTCAGCCTTAATCGATTTGATATTAATGGTGACATTTAACTATTAATGACTTTTCTCAGGAGCCCCTGGAACCTCTTGAAAGACCTGGTCCATACTTACATATGAGGTCCTCCCCGAACAGATTCTGGCCTATGTGTTCAAACAGAGACGAGAGCACCGGCAGCAGGGCGAAGGTGGTGTAGTTGATGATCTGGGTGACACCTCGCGGCTGGCTCTGGCTGTGGGTGAACTGGCCCAGCTTCAGGTTCTCCTGGGTCTTCTCCAGGTCCTCTGCTGCGTTGTCCAAGAACGCTCGCAGGGCGGTTTTGACTGACTCCAGGCCCGTCTTCATCACCGTCCTGCGAGGAAGGAGGACACATGTTGACTCCACGACTCAAGACATACAGTACATGCAAAAATAAGCATCATTACTTAAGAATAAAATAATAAAATAATAGATTTAACTAATTACTCTCGTATGAATAAAAAAGTATTGTTTCCACACATCTGTTTTAAGGCAAATAATGAAAAAATGTCCTATAATACTTACAATTCTAAATTAAAGGAAAAGGGGAGGTGGAACAATAGCATGTGACAAGTCTCTCTTAAGATGAGATAAGATAAGATACAAAACTTTATCAATTATATAAATAAGTAACAAACAGCTTAAGAAATATACAGCCTTGATTTCAATGAGATACCAAGTTGTGTGTTTTTACTTCTCAGATCTCCACAGGTACTAAAGGAAGGTACACACCGAGATGTTTGTGGTGCTGAAGCCAACATTTCAGCGTCACCTGCGCTGGTGTCTTGCGCAAACTCTAGCGACTCCTCAACAAGGGCTATACTCAAAATCTACTCTACAAATATTGAATGCTTCTGAAAGACCCATAATCAGTCAAAAAATGTATTATCAGATGGTTATTATTCATATATGGTATAAGTATTTGTCAAGTTAAACCTTGAGATTGAGTGTCATAAAGAGGCACGTTATGAATATACATTATGAATATTTACTTGAAATGATAGACATGGATAATGACAACATAAATAAAAATAAAGAGGTAAAACTACCCCAAAAGATACTGTACTATAAAGATAAGTTAAGTTATACGTTGTGATTTGTTGCTTCCAACTCTGATTATACAAAGTCCTCACTGTATGTGCTTCCAAATCTCATCCTGGTTCATGGATTATGGGTGTAAATGATTGATTAAATGAAGAAATGTCTGTGCACACACACTGACATAACTCACCTGGCATCGAGCGTCTGTCCAAGTATGTGGAGGCAGTTGACGATGGAAGTGGCGTCGTTGCCTGAGGGGATTGAAAGGAGGGCAGAGTCAAATAATGGAGGAACCATGGCGTCAGGGTTGTTCATGGGGTGGCTCATGTAACATCGATCAGGGAGGTGAGCATCCTGAAATTTTCACATCACATCCCTGATTTATGTGAGCAACATGGTTGAAAGGAAAGAGATGCACCACACTTAAAAATGACATAATGAGAAAAAAAATATATATGTACAGTGGTACTTTGACTTACGAGTTTAATTCGTTCCGTGACAGAGCTCATAATTCAATCTGCTCGTATAGCAAATCAATTTTCCCCATTGAAATTTATTGAAATGCCATTAATCCGCTCCAGCCCCCAGAAAAACACCCCATTGTTTTTTGTTACATGTTTTTAAATAAGAAAAATGTATTTATAAATAACAAATATTGTATAAAAACATAATAAAACATAATAAAAGAGAATGTGGAAGAGAATCGCTCATGTTTTTCTATGATTTCATGCTTTAATTCAATCGACATCACCCGCTTCTCCTCCTCAGCGCTTACTTTCTTAGGACCCATGGTTAGAAATGTTTTTTTTGGCAAAATAACTGCACAAAAAGCACAAATCGCGAGCACAAAACACAAAAGAGATGCTTCCACGCTCAGGTAACCACGTGAAGTGAATGAGTGAGACGCAGGATGCTGGCCGGATTCGCTGGCCACGCCCACCAGCGGCGGTGCACCTGAAGCTCGCTCCTCGTAACTCACATTTTTTCTCTTCACAAAAAATTGACGGAACGACGGCTCGTAACTCGGAAAACTCGCATGTTAGTGCGCTCGTAACTCAAGGTACCACTGTTTACAGTACATAAATCTATAATTTCCATAAATTATTCTCGAAAACCAGGCCTCAAATTCTTACAGAATTGTATTAATTGCATTTTTTGATTGTTTAAATTTAATAATGTCTTCAAAGATTTGCAAAACCCAAACTAACGTTTAACATAAATAATAATTTTTACAATTCTAAGAGTAGGGGAATCTAGATTTTTAGACAAGGACGGATATTTCTGTTATTATAGTAATTTTTTCAGACCGCAGCATAAGTAAGGAACATCTCTTTAATGTACACAGCCTTGCAGTGGGTCGCTCTTACTGGAGTTGTGGGAAATTCTGTGGAATTACACACCACATCGCACGTGCATGTGCATGCTAGCACAGAGGAAGTCGTAAAGCAGACAATGAGCACACAACTGTGTTGGTGTGTGTGTGTGTGTGTGTGTGTGTGTGTGTATGTGTGTGTGTGTGTGTGTGCGTGTGTGTGTGTTTGCGAGCTGTCGTGCAACAACCATTTTCCATAGATTCCTATGCAGTACTGCTTGGACAATAGAGTGAACACTATGTATATTATATTATGTTCTTTTCATTCTCTCTAATTATCTCTCCATCTCTCCTTCACACACACACACACACACGCACACACGCACACACGCAAACACACGCAAACCTTGATTCATTATTAACACTTCAGAGAATCTAATTCATTTTTAAGTTGAGAGCTTTGAAAAGTGCAGAAAGAAAGCAAGATCTTAGAGGAGGTGCAGAGACAGGCAGGGAGCAACAGAGAGAGAGAGGTGGATGGATTTAGTAGGGTAGGATGAAATAGGTAGTGATAGAAAATGACACATGGAGGGAGGGAAACACAGGACAGATGGAGAAAGACAGAGAGGGGAACGATGGAGCAAGATAACAGGAAGGAAAGTGTTTGTCATGCAGTGGAGGGAGAGCGTGGTCGTTATGAACATTTTCCACGGACAAGTCATCGTCCATCTTTTGGGACAGGAACGCTTCAGTAGTAATGGATGCAGCCGTCTCCACTACAGACACGCAGGAGTGAGACTCCATGCATGGAAGCAAGACCTGCGTTTATTTATTTAAAACTATCTACTGAGAGAACAGAAACCCTGTCCAACTGGTGACTGATTGGCAAGATAAAAAAGTTGGGATTCCTAAAGTCCTCCACACTACAGAATGTGTCAAAAACAGAGCTAATGTACAGTAGAAATCAATGCACATCTAGGCAACGCAAACAGTGGGAGGGAGCAGGACTGGCCTAATCATCTCGACAGACTTCACCAGGCATTAGCCAGGTCCCAACAGATTTATCTGACAATACTCTGGCAGATGCACACAAGATGTTTACTTATATCAAGCCCACCAAAGAAGGCTTACAGCAGTGTAAACAGAGAATTTAAAGGCAATTTATCGGCAAACAGAAAAACACAAAACACACGGCACTCGTGCGTGTATTCCTCATTTAATGCATTCAAAATGGAACCTCAGACCTTGATCATTTCATCTCTAAAAGACTGCCCAGTAAACAGGGTTAAACGTGAGTAAAGCACAGCTTTCATTTCCATTTGAGGTATTGATGTTACGCTCACTGACTCAGAACGGATGTGAAACCATAACTAGACATAAAAACTATCAGGTAAGAAGTCAAAGTCCACAAGGTTTATTACAAAAAAAAAGGCAGGGGATCAAAACCAGGAGATCAGTCAGAGAGGGCAAAAGAATCAGAGACAGGGAATCAAGAATCTGTTCAGATAGATAGTAGTGTGGGGGAAAGCTCAGCGTAATGCAAGAGACAATCTGGCAGAGAACAAAGCCAAGTGGACTGGTGTTTATACAGAGGGACTAATGAGGGATTGAGATGCAGGTGGGGGAAACCAGGTGAAAGGAAGGGAGAGACAGTAAAGCAAAAGGAAGTGGGCGGAGCTGAAGTGACATGGAGGTTAGTGACATGGCATGAGGAAATGAGCAGATGAAAATAAAACATGAAAACAAATATAAGTACTGGGAGATCAGGGAGAATTCATTACAGAACAGCCCCCCCTAGGGAAGTCCCACAAGGCTGGTCCGGATGGTCTCTTAAAGCGGGCTCTCCTTAAGCGGCTTGAGTCTTGAGATGTCGAAGGTGAGATGGATGCAGAGAGACTGGGGAAGGAGCAGGCGATAAGATGCTGGGTTGATGATCTTGGCCATGGGGAATGGCCCTACAAAGTGTCGGGCAAGCTTTCTGGACTCAAGACGGAGGGGTAAGTCCCGCGTAGAGAGCCAGACCTTCTGTCCCTGAGTGTAGGGAGGAGCCGGGGTGCGACGACGGTTGGCTGATCTCTGATAGTGGTCAATGGTGCATAGTAGAGTGGCACGGGCCAGCCACCAGGTATGTTGGCACCACAGGATGAAGGCTTGAACAGATGGGATGCTGGCCTCACGTTTCTGCTCGGGAAACAGAGGAGGGTGATAGCCTTTTCCCATCCGTCTCCCGCCTTGATGTGGACCAGATGATAAATGTTCTGGAGATCGACCTTGGTGAACATGGTTGCCCCCTGCAGGAGTTCGAGAGCAGAAGATAAGAGTGGAAGGGGGTAGACAGCTGGACACTTAGTGGCCCCCCCGGTCACAGTACAGACAGCAGTTCTCCCTCCGGTGGCGCTGTCATTCCACTGACGACAGCCTGGTCCCACCAAGCTCCATGGCCTCAGCTGAGTCGCAAGGGGTGCTCGAGGTAGAATCCGACAAGGAGGGAGGAGGTGATGCTGGTGGTTGCGGAAGACCTCTGGTCAGAGCCCTCTCATGCCTCCGCTCCAGGAGACGCCAGTCTATGAGGATGGCCGTGGCGATGAGAGTTTTAAGATCTTCCCGTGGGTCCCAAGCCACAAGCTCATTCTTAATGACAGCAGAAGGCCCATGGTAAAGCCATTGGCCCGCCATGAGGAATTTTAACCGCTCTTGCCTGGGAGAGTGTAAGGGTCTGAGGGTCACAGGTCCATTGCGAGCGTCCAAGGGTCACAGGTCTGAGGGTCACGTATCCTAACTCTCTGGGATATGTGAGGGGTCGCAGTTCAAAAGTTAACAAGCATAGTGTGGGGATGGACTGGCAGGTACATGGAGCTCCGGAGAAGCATTGCGGAGTGGAGAGGTAAGGTTTCGGACTGGAAATGGCCTGAACAGGAGAACTGGTAGATGATGCAGCCGCCATCGTTTGATTGACCAGAGTGAGCTCCTGGATCCGGAGCCTCCACATATTCTTCATGGCCTGCAGCGGATTCCTGGAGAGCCCCCGCAATGGCGGTGAGTTGTTGTCCGTGTGGGTGTAGAGCACAAGCCTGTGCCGCCAACTCTCGTCTGAGAGTCTCTGAGTCAGGTGGGTTAATTTATGGCCAGATTGTACTGTTATGCTCTCTGACTCAGAACGCATGTGAACCCATAAGCACGACACACAAAACAATCAGGTAAGAAGTCAAAGTCCCCAAGGCAGGGGGTCAAAACCAGATCAGTCAGAGAAGTCAAACTTATCCGGCAGGAAAAAGGCAGAGAATCAGGGTACAGGGAAACAGGCAGAGAATCAGTGTCCAGATAATAAGGAAGAGGTTCGGCCGGAAGGTACAGGAAACAGGCAGTTCAGCTCAGCTCAGCGTAATGCAAGAGACAATCTGGCAGAGAACAAAGGGCAGTGGACTAGTATTTATAATGAGAGAATGAGCTGCAGGCAGGAGCAACCAGGTGAAGGGAAAGGAGTGACAGCAAAGCAAAAGGCAGAGAGCGGATCTGAAATGACATGGAGGTTAGTGACATGGCATGAGGAAATGACCAGAGGTAAATAAAACATGAAAAAAATAAATAGTGGGGGATCAGGAAAAATTCATGATGATTGAAGCCTATAGAGCTTAAAGGAGAACTCCAGCACCATTTAACCTAAACCTTATTTTTCTATCATTGGGAGTAATTAGAGTATAGCTGATTATTCCATATTCAGTGAAACTACATATAGCTTACTGCATACACTACAATGTGGCAATTGCGACCGTTCTTTGGTCTGATGCCCTATTGTATAACGTATTGCAGATCGATGCTTGACAGCCAGCCGAGGCTTTTCTTTCAATATTGGATCAATTTAAAAGATTCCGAGGCCAATCACTCGGGTTGACTACCAATGATCTAAAAATAAGGTTATCAACTTAAAGGTTATCCTTTCAGTTTATGTGTTTGATTAAATGTGAGGCAATGTAACATTTGCATATATCAGAAAGCATCACACCTTCAACTTTAATATATGCACATTTCTTAGATATCGCGCGAGCGTGCACACACACACACACACACACACACACACACACACACACACACACACACACACATGGTCCAAGCAGCATGCTAGAAGACTAAACTCTGTCCTTACCAAATAGGGATATCCTATGTCTGACAAGAACTCCCAGTTTGCAGAAAAGACTTCAGAAAGCAGGAGTGAAGGAAGGGGGAGAGAGAGGAGGAAGGAGGGAGTGAGAGAGAGAAGAGAGGGAGGAGGAAAAGAAAAATGGTTAAAAATGGTAAAAATGAGTAATCATTTAATAAGGTCATTACCACTGAAGGAGAGAGGGACAGAGGAGAAGAGAGAACCTCGGGGAGCGAGAACGAAAGTTGCTGATAAGAGTTTGGAAGCAGAGTTTGTTTGCCGCCCCGCCGTACAATAACAAGATAACACTTTATTCCTGATCATTTCAGAAAGTTACAAAAAATGTCATATACTGTAACATTTATATTACGTAAAGGTAGAATGATGCATGTTTTCAGAATCCACTCAAGTTCTTATCAAGTCAACCTGTAGCAGCTTTTCAGCTTCAAGACACCTCTACTGACAATATCAAAGTTATGGCATCAAAGCCATGCATCAGTTATCAGCATTAAAATGATAAACTACATGAAGAGGCGATAGTCCAAAAATCTCTGTGAAACCTATCATGAACATTTTTCATTCAACTCCAAATTAAATATAGACTGACTAGTGTTCTTGGTTTGGCTTTAGTTAACTGTTAGGTACACACATTCCTGCAAATGCCCTTGAGCAAGGCTGTAGCTCTCGAACTGGAGTTGGCGGTACCAGCTGCTCCTGATAGCTAGGATTAAATGCGAATATGCAAATGTCCTTTGCAAATACAGTGATGAAGTGATTTTTTAAGTGGTGATTTTGTCATCGAATACTAATTTGCTCAAGAACACCATTTAAAAATCTCCCCCAAGAGTGTTTTAGTAAAATTCTGAATGATACCTACAGTACATCAAGCCAGACTTTCCTAAAATACGCACAAGCTTCTAACTGACCACAGTACAGTTATATGAAGTAAAAACTGTCCACCTAAGCCTCTTTGGCATATCTATGTATTAATGCTTTATGATTCCATCAGTGTCCCCATAGCAACGCCTCACCTGGTCACCATCTCCTTTTCCTTGTTGGAGGCGTGGCCGCCGCTGCTGATTGGTCGAATGGCTGTAGACAGGAAGTAAAGCCGGTGGTTCTTAAAGTACTGGTCCACCAACGGCAGGACGACCTGAGGGATCACATGGTGAATTAATGAATTTAGAATTTAGCTGAAAAACCTTCAATTCAAACAAAATGTAACATTGGTATTCCATTGCAAAGTACTCCAGACTATATGGCACCAACCAACTCAGCAATTACACAATATCAGCAATTTGTGCATGAAAAATGGATCAGACCTTTCCAAAGAACTTGATTTGCTGTTCATAAGGAACTTTCTCTCCTTGGGACCTCGTTCCGACATCTGCACTCGGAAGACGAAAAACAGAAGACAAGGTGTTTGTTGATGTATGATGGTATGCGCATTACATTAACTCTTACATTACATTACATTGACTCTTGTATTTTTATTTATATTATTCCATGCATATCTGACCTGACTCCATCATGTGCTTGTGGGCCTGGTCCACATATTCGATCAACTGTTGGAGGAAGGTGTAGGCGAAGCGCTTCTCAATGGCTGGGGTGTCCAGCTCTTGCTCCTTCACACCTCTGGACACATTAAATAAATCACATACATATATGGCTGCTAGGTTCATATTTAGACATACAGTACATTGCATGCAAGTGGAAAAACATATGAACCCCTTGATTTTTCCATAATGGATAACACCTTCCCATCAAATCCACCTCAGTCATGAGATGCAGTTGAACTCTATTTCAGAGACAAATGAGGTTCAACTTGGGTTTTAAATTTAGGATGGCGCCCCTAATGACCTTAATAGTCGACACCCAGCTGTTTTGGCTACTGGGTGTCGACTATTAAGAAGAAGAGAGAAAGAAGAAGAAGGTCATTTAAGGTCATTTATGCAATTAAACTGGAGTT
This sequence comes from Zeus faber, assembly GCF_960531495.2. Classification (NCBI taxonomy): domain Eukaryota; kingdom Metazoa; phylum Chordata; class Actinopteri; order Zeiformes; family Zeidae; genus Zeus; species Zeus faber. The sequence goes on from NC_137207.1 coordinate 13,196,250, forward strand.
TCATGACCATAAGAGGAGTCGGGTTCGGTTCTTGTGGCTTCCCCTCCTGTGCAAGCATAGCAGGGAGACGTCAGTATCACGTGTTTTTTCTATCGAGCTAATATTGAGTGATGGTACATCATGGTGGCTCATGCGCTCGTTTACAAATGTAAAAAGTAACGGTGCACATCAGAAAACCTTCTCGGCAGGCACTGGAGCCATAAAAATAACCAAATATAGAATGGAATAAAGTCTGCACACCTTTCAGCGACACTGGGGGTTCAGAAATGGGTTTCTAAAACAGCGGTTTCTATGCACAGGGCTTTTATCTGTTCTCTAATGCTCAGATTTATCTGGTTTACTGCTCCAGGTTCTCCATGTTCCAAATCCTCCATTTCACAATGAGTCCTCAGTGTAGCTGACGGCCAATATAGCTTTAAAAGGTTCAATTATAGGAAATTACATCAATAACAATAACAATAATAACAATAATAACAATAACATCAGTATAACTGCAGTTATACGACCACAAGCAGAGCCCCTTATTTTTTTAATTACACTAGAACACATATTAATTCAAACCCAAACTACTTGTATCTGATTTAACTGGTCGAACAAACTGGTCGTGTTTTCTTTTTTTTTTTTTCAATAAATGTTATCTTTATAGATGCTACTGTGGCTGGACATGTTTCAGTCAACGGAGCCCCCCGGTCTCTCTGAGGGCCTTTCTTCTGCTTCTACCTGGACACGGTGTATCCGTTGATCTGGAGAAACTTGAGTATGTCTTGCGCTTTCTCTCGGTCTTTGGATTTCTCTTTGGCAGTGAGCGTGTCGTAGGGCACCAGCAGAGGATGGCTGCCTCCACCTGGGGACAGTGGTGGACAGGGGGAAGCAGGGGTACAGACAGCCAGGTGGAGAAAATAATGGAGAGAGGGAACCGTTCAACCGATTGTTATGAAAGGATAACAATCTATCTATGGTATCTACAGGCTTCAGACACCGTTCATGAAGATAGACACACTGTGGAGCATGGAGGGTGAATATTTCTCATTTACAAGCCAACAATGACATCTGCTGGCTGCTGACACAAACTATCTCACCTGAAACATGAAACACACAGACCGCACCAGCTGCACTGGCACTCTTGTCCAGGCGCTTATAATGTCTGAAGTTGTTTTTGCTTATCCAGTCCAAGCGTATGATATATTATCCTATAAGCATCAGTGTTTCCCACAAAATTTGATTCTATTTGTGGTGGTAGCTGACGGGGGGGTGATTGTGAGTGTCCCCATTATGCACGGTGCTTTTTTTTCTTTAATATGGAAATTGAGTAAAATAAAATACATCTAAAATAAAAACACAATGTTTTGCAAATTGCACCCCGGTCGCTCCCTCAGAGGACACACAGAGGACCCAAAACGTACTTGCGTTTTTGATCAAAGATATATTATTATTTATAAGGGCTTTAATGCATGATGAGAATGTTGCATTGTCTAGTTGCATTGCATTTGATGAGGCTATACTGGATGTCATTTGATCTATCTGAGATTCCTGAGGAAGATACAGTGCAAGACGCATCATATAGCTTTTACATAGACTTAAAATGGTTTGTGAGACCAGGAAACAGCAAGGCAGCCCATGGGCTTTGGGGTCAAGATTGCCCTTTTCTCCATTTTGAATGGCACCCCAAGCTTGCTGCCTGTAAGCCTAACCAGTGCAAAAGACAGATTATACGTACCTTTGGCTTCTAACTCCATCTTCTTTTTCTTTGACCAAATATTATGATAGTTCTCTGCAAGCAGCTCAGCCATAGACTGTAAACAATGTTATGTCAAAGGTTAGCATGGTGATATTGTATACAAGGAAGTTTGGATCCATCTATCCATTGTGTGTGTGTGTGTGTGTGTGTGTGTGTGTGTGTGTGTGTGTGTGTGTGTGTGTGTGTGTGTGTGTGTGTGTGTGTGTGTGTGTGTGTGTGTGTGTGTGTGTGTGTGTGTGTGTGATACTCACGTGCAGGTCTCTGGATAGCGTCACGTTGCTCATGTCGATTGGTCTAGGACTGAAGCCCGGTGCTCCTTCAAACGAAAGCTGCTGAAGAAATACAAAAACAAAGCTTTTTGTTGGACGGGTATAATCTGATTAATTCTATCTGGCACTTTGTGTAGCTGAATTTCATTATGGCAGATGAAGAGATTTTATCAACGTCTACTTGGCTTGCTTGTGATATCCTGCGGGACTTCTGCAGGCTGGAAGGGTCTCCCTCTCTGATCCTCTCGACGCTCCAGCCCCACGACAGCATGGTCTTCAGAGACTCCTTGATGGGCCACCTGTACAGCTCCTTGTCCTATCAGCCCCAAAATAAATCAATATTACAATTTGGAAAATAACGTATTCACCTTCCTCCCATCTATCTAATGCACCCTTCATGTAAGCATATGAGGTTAACCCTTGAGTTTACAACATATTTACCGTTAACACTTATTTATCGATATTAATTTGAATTCTCACGTGTTTTTTTTTTTATCAACTATAATTCCACCTCTCTATACGGAACACTTGGATTTCAGCGCTTAGTAAAAGAGAAGATCAATTCAGAAATGTATTGCAATTTAAGATTGTTTAAGGTTTATGCAACTCTAGAGAGTCCTACACGGTGCGGCTTTAAAATTGCATTATTTTCATTTTATCACATTTAGAATGCATTCTTAAATTTGGCCAGCTGAGTACTTCCTGGTAAAAATAAAAACATTGAAGGACAATTATTTTGTTGCCTCGAAATTGCCATATTGAGAGGCATTCGGCTGAAGCCATTCTCTCAATACTGCATCAATTTAAATATGAACTCAGATTGACTCCCAATGATTGAAAGATACGGTTTGGTTTAAAACAGTCATATAAGTTAAGCAATTTACTGAAATCCAAAGGAAGGCGCGACACTGCCCTTACCTTCTCAGAGAGAGACTTGTATCCTTTGAGCAGAGGGTGGCTCTTGGTGGATTCACACACTTGATCTCCATATGACCAGCCATTGGAAAACTGGAAAATTAAGCATTGAAACCGTCAATATGAGGAAATGAAATGATAAAACAATGACCCAAGGTACAAACTGTCACAAGATTTAATCTTATCACCTTGTCCACAGACCACTTTTCATGAGAATGCTCTGCATATCTGTTGATGAAGCAGTCCAATTTCTCAGGAATGTTGACGCTAATAAACAGAGGAGATACATGTCGTACAATTCAAATATAAAGTTGTATTCACTTGCATATAAAATATAAATCTAGGTACAAATCACCAAATAAATAATAGAAATAATAGGGAGAATAATAGAATATTAACTGTTTTCAGTACTTTGTTGTGTCTGCGGGCTGAGGGGTGAAGTTCCCCTCTGAGTCCATGGACGACTGCTTCTCCATCATGGCCACGTAGCTAGACTCCATGTAGTCTGGAGGGAGGGCGCCCGCCACGGCGCTCAGACACGGCAGAGCCAGCTTGAACAGCTCCTGGTCGTACCGCTGGAAAACACAGAGGTACAAAATACACACATGCTCTATCATTTAGAGAATTAATGATTGAAACTCTAATTACTTTGTACTTTGACATGGATATGTATATACCCGTACACTATCTGCTCTGTATATGATGTCTCCGCTGCAGTCATTTTGGCAAAAACCAAGAAATTTAAGTTTATTTTTTTCTTTTTACCTTTCTGCGATGATATTGCAGGATTAAAAATGAAAAGCAGTCACAATAAATTGTCATTTGATTAATATTGTTTACATCGAAAGTGATGAGATTTCACTTGGACTTTAAATTCTACTTTTGTTCCTGAGAAAAGAGCCTTCGAAAAATCAACTTGGGATTTGTGAAACCTGCAGATTCTCTTGATTTTGTGGGAACCGGATGTACCAAATGCAAATTTTTTTAAACTGCATATTTGTGCAAATAATGGGTTACGGTTAGGGTTAACCCCAAATAGTAAGCCATGGGCGAAAAAAAAACCCCAAGTATAAAACCTAGTTGTCCTAAGCAAACATCTCTATGCAGTCCTTGAAGATGGACTCACTCCCTGAGGAACAATTAGCACTCGCTGAACAATTAACCGACCGAGTACTAATTGTCAGCAGAGTTCAGTTTACGGCTAATGCAATACTGAAGCATGCACTGAAGTACTTTAAATATAATCATCAATCACTTAAAACAAGCTTTGTTCATAGTAATATATATATATATATATAAAATAATAGGCTTGGCAGAGTTGTAATTGACCTTGCATGAAGGATAAGCAGTTCTAAGTGAAGGCCACATTGGCCTAATGCTTTCATTAGTATCGTTTCGATTGAAGCAAACGACAAATTCAGATAGGGAAAAAAAAAAAAAGATGAATGGCGCCATGTTTGTGAAAATGTCCAACGTGTTGTTTGCAAGAAAGAAAATCCAGCTTCTCCCTCACCTTGTGGGACAGCGCATCAAAGATTCCCCAAAACAGCTTCCTGGAGAGGTGGAGCTCCTCATCGGACGCCACTCCAAAGCTGCCCCAGCCCCCAGAGAGGCAGTAGTACTTCCAGCAGCGCTCATAGTGGTTGGTCAACAACTGAGAATGGAACACAATTGTTATCTTTTTTTTTTTTTATTACAGCCTTACAAAGTTTGAGTTTCACAAGTACAGAACAGGACTTTCAATCAATAACACAAATCACAAACGTTTCTCTCCATGCCTGATCTTAACAACAACAACAACATGGCGCTAAATCTGTGCATAGACTATTGGTTCTTCTATGACAGTTGTCTAGTCATATCTTCCATTCAGATTATTATTATTATTTTTTTTAATTCATAGGCTGTCCTGCAAACCTATGGCCTGTTATCTCTTTTTATTCAACAGGCAACTAATATCCCCCCTCCCCCCTGAAAAAAAAATTGGTGAATTTAAATGGAGTTGCCCGCACCTGCTTTACAATTACCACTACTACATTATTAGATATTAGTGCTCACCTTCAGAGGCATCTTGGTGTGTTCATTGAGTAGCGGAACATCAAAAACCAACCTTCTTAAAAGGTGTTGCATCATTGAAGGCCTCAGCTTCCTGCAGATAAATACATAGATGCCTTGATTATATAAAAAAAAAAAAACAACTCTACATTTAAGAGTGTAAAAATGTTGATTGACAAAAAAAATATACAACTGATAGCAGTATTGATCTGATTTTGTGTTGGAGTACTCAAACTTGTACAAATGCTTTTATCAATTGATGTCATTTTTTGTAACAAGGAGAAACACTTTGGGGAAACCACATGAATATAATAATAATAATAATTCATTATTATACGATATTGTGATGTCATATTTTGCCATCCTCACCCACAGACGGCCAGCAGACACTCCTCGATGGCGTCCCTCTGGGCCTTGGTGAGGCAGCAGCCCTTGGACAGCCGGTAGACGGTGTGGAGCAGGGAGTCGATTAGTGAGGCAAACGGCTCGGTGCCGGCAAACAGCGGCGCGCACTTGGTGAGAAGGGGCAGCACGGCCGTGCACAGATACCTGTTGAGGGCCAGAGCCATGTCTGTGGCACTGAGAGCAGCCTGGGGGAACCGAGACAATGAGGTGACACACACACACACACACACACACAACACACAACACACCGCGCACACACACACACTGCATCGCGTTATTTTCCAAACATCCTATTTATATCCACAATTCAAAATATGAATTGTGGATATAGAGGTGCATTGCTTATTGTTATTTGTTTAGGTTTATTTTAAATTATTTCTTGTTTTCCAGGTTTATTTTCATTGTTCATTTTTGTTTTTTATTGTTGTTTATTATCATTTTTTCTATCTTGTATTTTATTTTTGTGCTATTGGACAAGATATATTATTGTCAATTTAAGTTATTTTTATTATTCTTTATTATTCTTATTGTTTTTTGTTTGGTTTATTTTTATTGTAAATTGTACATTTTCCAATTTTCTATTTCCCAGCTAATCCTCAGGTTTATTGCATATTGCCATTTTTGTATATTTTTATTCTATTACGTTTTTTTTTTTATGTGAACAGCTGAGACACAACACTTTCCCCACAGCGATGAATAAAGTCCATTTATCCATCCATTTATCTCTCTATCCACGCACCGTGTCCAGCGAGGCCGCAGCTCGGAGGTCTGGTAAGAAGCCCACTTCCAGAAGGTGCAACAGAAAGTTCTGGTCCTCTATGCCGTAGACCCGGTCTAGGAACAGAACCATGGCCGCCTTGTGGTCCGGGCAGAACCCGGCTGACATGTCAGGCTCCACTACTGAGCCATCTGACGCAGAACAGGGTAAAAACACACACAGACAAACACGCACGGAAAAAAGGCTAAATTCAACATTTAAAAAATAAGAGCATCCGTCTACAACTGCCGTCAAGTGATCCGTGGTTTGCATTTGAAAAGTTCTCCTCACAATTAGATTAAATTAGATAGTTCAAACAGAATCGTGTTCAATATTTCTATGAAAGCGGTAAAGCCATCTGAGTACAAAGTGTATTTTGGCCTTGCGGTTATGAAATCAATTGTAATGTAAAATTACTTATCAGAATCTTATATGCTTTATAGTGTAATAAGGAATGGCAATAATAATAAAGGAACTGAGTACACTTTCTTCTTTGCCTGTAAAATGTATTTTATTTTATTTATTACTTGCCCCACTCTCTCACACAAACCATATAGGGTCGAAAAGATCAATATCTATTTGTGTGTGTGTGTGTGTGTGTGTTTGTGTGTTTACCCTTGGCCAGCGTGGGCATGAGGAAGGGGATGCTGATGACTCCCTCCAGGTCTTCAATGGGAATCAAGGACCTCAGGATGGCTCGGATTCGGATGGCCTCCCCTTTGCCAGCGTGGATCAGCTGATGGAGAATAGAACAGAATAGTGTAATAGTCTATGTGTGGGCATAAAACATTTACGCCATTATTTGCATACATTCACCATCCACTGTACAAACACAATATTCCCACTTAATAATATTAATATAATAATAATATTTCCACTAAATTAATCATACTCTTGAAAAACCCTTGACCATTTCAAATACAAAAAACACTTGGCTTGGTTCAGTAAATGTTTGACTGAAATTGAGGGCAGTTCAAATTCTCACTTCCTGATCAAGGCACACCAAAGATATGCTAGATTTCAACAATACAACACAACAAAACAACAATAATAATAATAATAATAATAATAATAATTCGACTCTAGCAAAGTCTGGAAGGAGATTAATTATTAGCTTCCTTTTTTATGATAGGTCTCTTCTCTAGAGAAGTTCAAGAAGTTTAAAGTTTGAGAGCAATTTATTGATCATTTTGAGGTTAATAGTACAATACCATTGTTTTCTACTTTTAGTACATTTTAGGGTTATTGTTTATTGCTATTGTTTTGTATTTTGTTATTAGATTATTAACTATTATTGCCTTTTGCTTTGATGTGTGCTGCTGTAACGCCCATTCATCCATCTATCTCTCTTTTAATGTGTATGTGCAAGAGGTTATGAGCACATCAAATCATTTGAGAGTGAAAGTATAATTGTGTATAAATATGCATGCATTAAAAGGGTACTTGTTTACATCTTTTAACATAACAGTTCAAATGATAATGCATGTATCTGTCTGCATGATGTTTGTGGCTGGGTCTACGGTTGCGTGTGCGTGTGTGTGTGTGCGTGTGTGTCTGTGTGTGTGTGTGTGGGTGCGTGTGCGTGTGCGTGTGCGTGCGTATGTGTGTGTGCCCTCACATGCATCTCGGGCGCACAGCGGCCTAGCAGGTCGATGAGCGCAGCGTAGAAGGTCATGATGGCGTTGCCCATGTGGATCGTATCGTCCTCCTCGTCCTCCAGCACATCGCTGCTGCACAGAGACCAGCGCACACACACTGTCGGGTTATTTCTTTCTTTATCTATTTACATGCCTAAATGTGTTTAAATGTTTTTTGTTGGTTTGTTATTTTATATTGTGGTTACATTTTGCGCGGCGTGTCTGTTGGAAACACACTTTCAAACACAAGTTAAAAAAGTATATGTAAATGTAAATGCAGTAAGTAAGCTTTACTTACAGTACTTGCTATACAATGAGTAAGCTTGACTTACTTGCTTACAATATTGAATGACATTTGCTTTCAGGTCCTTTGGGATTACAAGTTATAAGGGCGGTATGACGGAAGGTATTACAGGTGACCATCTGCTTTTTTATTAACCACTTGCCACTTCCTGTAGGATTGGCCGATAATGACACCTAACTTTCTCAAAGGTATTTGTCTTTTTTTTTCTCGTCTACTTATATGAAATTGATATTAAAGCAAATGTGAATAGTAGATCAACCACGGAATTAAAAAGATAACATAAATTATTTTCATAAAATGCCCACCCCATCCAAACACAACATAGTGATATCTCAAGTCCCTAGCATCGTCTTACAGGGACTTGCAGCTGTCAGACGTCGGAGACGGCCCGTCTCTCGAGGAGTCTTGGGAGATCTTGATGGCCTCCTCCATCGCCGCCAGTAACCCGTTGCCACCCTCACCTCGCAGGGCTGGGCCAAAACACTCCGGCCGACGAATCAGCAGCCGAACCACGACGTTGGCGTTCTCCTCCACGCTCTCACCTGGAGACAAAATAACATGTCTGCACTCTGCTTATGGGACGCTGCAGACCCCGATGTGGGGGGGGTCAGGCAACCACTTCTACGCCTCGCGTCGCTCCGCCTACGTGCCAATGCCAACACTAGCTAGGGGCGCCATCTTGTGACGCTACAGAGAGACTACACCGGAAGGCTTGACAAGAGGAACGCGCACATCAATATCAGAATCCCCAACGTACCCTTTTCTATAATGTGAATAGTTTGCTACGTTGCTCATTTTTCTAAGCAGAACCTGTTAAAATAGCCATATTATTCGTGTAATTATTTCAAATCGCTATTTTGTTTCCATGTGCTGATTTAAGTAGTCGTGTAGACGCCTGATACAAGACCACCACTTTGGGTCCTTGTCCCTGTCCTGGGTTATTATGCGATAACAAGCGGCTGGCTGGACATTATCACTCCCTCCTTTCCTATAACAAACAGCATTATCTACGCATTGACTTTTGAAATGCCATATGCCAAAAATGTCCCTTACCGTTGCAGAAGACAGCAAAGCGCAGGAAGTCCAGGTATCGCTCTCCCTCCACGGGGTTCCAGCCGATGTCAGGGTATCCTTTGGAGACGAGCATCACGCAGCTCTGCAGGCCACAGCCGGCCAGGTACTGAACCACCTGCGGAGACGGACCCAGGAGGGCGAGAGAGACGGGGAAGAGGATTCCAGAGCCGCCATCCTTGAACAGACCTCCAACATCCTTATAGGACTCTAAGGACCATCGGACCATACCAGACCAATTTTATTGGTTTATCTATCTATCTGTCCCTCTCTGTTGGTCTATCTCCCTCCCTTCCTCTCCCTCCGTCCGTCTGTCTGTCCATCTATCCATCCATCCATCCGTCCATCTGTCCATCCATCCATCTATCTATCTATCTATCTATCTATCTATCTATCTATCTATCTATCTATCTATATATCTATCTATCAATCTAACTGACTTGGTCCATGGTCCTTTAAACCTCTCCACCCTCCACCCTCCACCCTGACGGGGTTTCAGTGTCTCTGACCTTCTCCAGGTCGGGCTCTCTGAGGGCCAGAGCCAGCTCGTTGTTATCCATCACCGACGCGGCGGCCACGTCCAGGGGAGTGGAGCCTCGCATGGACGGGGAGGCTGAGGAAGGTCGGATGAAAAGGAGGAGAGAGAGAGAGAGAGAGACAGGGAGAGGAGAGGATGAGGAGAGGGGGATGAGACGGGGAGAGGAGAGGAGGAGGAGGAGATGAGATCAGGGAGAAGTCACCCGTGCAAACACAGAAACGAGCCGTCTTTATCAAGCGTCCGTGAGTAGGAAGGTGACATTTTGAATTGCTAATGCAGAGGTTAATTAAACTTTTTTTTAATTAAATTAATTAAATTTTTAGGTTTATTGTTTATTGTAAAAAAAAAAAAGAAATTCAATTTTCAACTTTTAACTTTCTTGGTCTAGGACCGGATTTTCTGTGACCGCCCCCTTGCTCTGATCTGAGTTGCGGCCACTCCGTTTCCCTCGCGGGGATGAATAAAGTATCTCATCCAATCGTCAAACTTCCAGGTCCTCTCGACAGACCCAGGCCCGGGCGTGCGGGAGGGGGAGGAGGTGTGGTACCGAGGCCGACGCTGCTGTTCTCCAGCAGGTAGCTGAGGTGGTCGAACATGGCCTTCTGGTTCTGGCGGCTGATGCGACAGAAGTAGCACAGGAAGCGGCAGCAGTTGGCCACCATCTTGGGGAAGGTGATTTCCTGCACATAGTGTATTGGGTGATTCACAATGTTCAGGGTCAAGTTCCAGAGATTATTTGTCACATACATATACATACGGTCACGCATGTCTGCGGTGAGATGACGAAGAGATTCGTTCGTTTTTCATATGTAAAACGCCAATTTTGAATGGAGATTTAAAAATGCTAATGTTAGCCTCAAGCAAATACACTTACCTAGCATCAGAGTAGCCCACGACCACGCACTAAACCAGATTAGCAACTATTTATCAACATACCTTTTCAAACCATTCACTATTTAGTGGCTTACATTGTAGAACGGAACTCACCACATTTTGTATGAGTTTATTAATCAAACCTTATTTTGTGGATCTAAACCGAAACCCTTCACTCGTCAGGGGGCGAGCGTTAATTAGCGTTAGCTAACAGCACAAGGTTGACTCAAAACCTCCGGAGCGGGGTTTCACCTCCCCGACCCCCGGACTTGTGACTTGTGAGCGGCTGACCGCAGCGAGCCCAGCGAGCGGCAGCGCTACCTTGGACTCTCCGCCGCTCAGCACGTTGACCATGACCTCCATGACGGTCTCGTGCATGCCCAGCGCTCGCATCAGGTTGGGGTGCTGGTAGAACACCTTGTTGTTCATGATGTCGCTGAGGGACCGCGGCCGGCGAAAGAGAAGGCGAGGAAAAGGAAAGGGGAAAGAGAAGGGGACGGAGGGGGAGAGAAGAGGGTCAATGGAGTGTTGAGCGGGGCTGTCACAACTATTATTAATAGTATTATTCTTATTATTTGAGCGACTTGTAATGTTCCGATGTCCAATGTGAATAAGTATCTCTACCGCGCAAGATATTTCTGTATTATTACACTGTTATGCAAGCATACTGTGACAGTGACATCACATTAAATCCCAATTGATCGCCGACCGAAATGGCGTGACCGTGACGGTTGAGCGTCAGTCATTTTGGGATTCAGAGCCGGGGGGGGGGAAGGTTCATTCACTCGTTTGTTGGTTCGTTGGATTATTTTAACACGCCCGAAGCCTCAAGCTCACGTTCGGTTCCGTGCCGTCGCTCGGGTCGTCCCACACAGCTGACCTGCTTCACTGCAGCCGGCTGCAATCGTTTTTGGCAGAACTTGAGCTCTTCATTGTTTGTCTGTTGTTTGTTTGTCGTTTGTCTGTGTATTGTTTGTTTCATTTCGTTGGCTTATTTGTTTGTCTGTTGAGGCTCGATCAGCGCGCCGAGCTGCAGCTGTGTCCTCCAGCTATGGCACGCTGCTGTGCTTCTTTGATTTCTCATTGTTTATATTTAGTTGGTTCTTATTTTTCGGGTTTATATAATTATTTTTAGATTATTTTTCTTGTTGTTTATTCTTTTAGGTTCATTGTCCATCTTTAGTTTAATTGCATAAATGACCAATTTTTATCTATCCATCTATCACTTCTTCCTATAGAAGGCCTATATATATATATATATATATATATAACAAACCTGGACATTTTTTAACTGATACATTTAATTTGCTGATTAACATCAGTGTCTGGTGTCGTGTAATGTGATTCTTATGTGTGCTGCCTTTCACTGGAATTTTTATTCAAACGCAACAAATGACAAATGTTCTTAGCCGAAGCCGAAGACTTAAATAAAATAAAATAAAATAAAACAAAAATATTAAATAAAATAAAATAAAGTAAAATAAAATAATATAAATTAAAATAAAATAATAATAATAATATCCCAGAGCTCTTAACTTAAAAATTCCCTGACTAACCAACTGGCCTGTTTGCAGAGAAACCGGATTCTGTGTGTGTGTGTGTGTGTGTGTGTGTCTGGTGTGTGTGTGTGTGTGTGTGTGTGTGTGTGTGTGTGTGTGTGTGTGCGCGTGTCATTATGTGAAGTTGTTTCTCTTCATTTCTTTCACCCCAGTCCTCTGATCATCAGCTTCTCCTCCTCCTTTCCCATGCGGACGCTGAGCAGCGAGCGGATCTGCCCCAGGGCCGCCAGCAGCGTGATGGTGTCCTCCACCGACACCGCGTTGATGGTGTAGGTCTTAGGCAGAGCCCGCACCTGCAGGAGAGAGGGAACAAGCAGCCAAAAAGTCAAGGGATAGAGAGGGAGAGGAGGATGAAAGAAAGGACTTTTACCTGTGTAAGTGTATTCATGTTAGTTGCATTAACTAAACTATTAACTATATGTTTGTATTTTTGCCTGCACAAATTATTTCTATTGCATACATTTGCAGAATTTGTTTTGTATTTGTATTATTTTTTTCTTAAATTGACTGGTTTTACATGTTCTCCACTCTTAGTTGAACACACTGCAGGATGTGGGGTTTTTTCGCCACTTCAGGATTTTTATTTCAAGCTCCAAAAATATGGCATCAGAGCTTGCAGAGTTTGCAGGGATTGGTCGATAGTGGTGATCAGTGGTCAGCCATTTCTGAACAACGACCGCTGTCTGTTTCACGTCCTCCGTTCACTCCACCGTGCTAATGCGAACTCTGACTCGCGACGCTACATAGAAACTACAACGAAAGACTTGAAGAGATGGACGTGGATGCGTAGGTATGTTCGTCACATGTAGGGTGAATTATAATTGTTTTTTGCAGGTAAAATTGTTTGCTTGGTTGCAGTGTCAACTACCTTGGCGACGATCACACTGCAGGCCTTGGTGCCCATTTGGGATTTATTGCTGTTTATGGCTGCTCACATTAAATGTTGCCAATAGAAGATTCCAGTGTGAACAGTGTGATTCCAGTGCGGGTCACGGTCCTGAACTGAGCCCCATGCGCATAAGCAACATAGACGTCGCACGCAGCACGCTGTTGTACGGAAGTGAACACGGCAGGGTTAATGCACGTTGGTCGGACCGTGTACGTATCTCGGCTCGAGCTCAAGCTAAAATAAAAACACAATGTGCGGAAATTGCACCCCGATCGCTCCCTCAGAGGACACGCACACACGCACGCACACACACACACACACTTTTTTTGGAACAGGTGCTATTCATAAAATGCGGCGAGTATGGGTGCCCCCTTGCCAGCTGCGGCTCTGGTGCTGCGGTGGGGTTGCTGCGGTGCGAGTGCTGTGTTGGGGGTGTTGTGGTGGGGGTGCTGCGGTGCGCGAGTTTATTCCCGAAACACAGGGGTACTTTTTTTGCTTGACCCTAATACTCTTTTATTGTAGACATATTTAATGTATTTTTTTTGCTCTAGAGTGACGTAAAAGTCACATGACTGAGGTCGCATTGCAAAAAATCCGACCTGTAGCCGATTTAGGACCACACATGAAAGTGACCCAAATCTGAATTGAAAAGATCAGATTCCATGTGATTTGTGCTGTTCACACTGTTATGAAAAAAAAAAAAAAATCTGAGTCACATATGAGCAAAAAAAATCTGATTTGGACCACTTTTGCCTGAAGTGTAAACTTAGCAATGTCATGGAACACGTTTCATAGAATATGAGCGAAAAAGTCTCAAAGTATTATTTTATTTAATTTACAGCCGTGCAGTAAGCAGGATAATGTACAGCTGGTCATTATCGCAAAAGAGCCGCCCACCCTCAGAGTGGGGGGCTGGGGTTGGGGGTTACTTTGCGATATTGGTCAGCTGGCTGCACATTATCCCTGACTTACAGTATGTTAAACTATAAAATGTAGAACATATATGAGCAAACTGGAGCGTAGATGAACACACACCTGCCCCCCGATGCCGTCGTACTGGCGGTGCAGCAGGACGAACATGGCTCTGACCAGCTCCGGGTCTTCAATGACCGACTCCTGAGCCCAGCGCACCATGGTCTCCGAAATCAACTGCTGCAGGGTGCCTGGACGGATAGAGAGGGAGAGAGAGAGACAGTTAGTAGAAAGTAACAATACAGGAGGAAGGAAAGACAGAAAGAAAAAGAAAAACAAGCAAAGTGGATTTAATAAGTCATCCATTTAGACCTTGAAGAATCACTATTTCTGAATATACTAAGGAATATGAGTATATGAAAATATTCAGAAGAAAAGTAAAATAAAAAACAACAGTTTTGAACAGTTTTAAAACATTTGGTTTAAAGCGGTTATTCTTTTGTGTGTGAACATACACACACAAAAGAATAACCGCTTTAAACCAAATGTCCGGCTTGGACTCACTGGGCTTCTTGTCCTTCTTCTTCTTGGGCAGGTCGGCCATCTTCCTCTTCAGGGCGGAGACCTTCTCCACCAGCGACAGCAGACGACCTCGGATGGTGAAGTCACTGTCGGCGTCGCTGCCCCGGTCCTCGTCTATCTCGATGCCTAGAGATATAAATTCATTTAAAATAAAAAATTAAAAAAAACTCGATCGGGGATGTTATGAAATTGAAGGTTTTGCTTTATTTGGTGATTTTCATATTGGTACAGTGATTCCTAAGTGAAATAAAGTAAACCTAAGTGTGTTATCTGAAAGTATATTTAGTACAGTTTTCATCTATTCACATTGAATTACTAAAATGGTGTTACATTAAAACCACTTCAGTTGTACTTGTGTGTTAGTAGTTGTACTTAAGATGTGCATGAATATATAAAAAAAAATTTTTTTTCATGCATTTTGATAACCAAAGTAACCCTTTTACAAGTATACTACAGTACAGCTCAAGTTAATGTTTTAATATACTTTTTTATGTTACTACAGTATACTACTAAAAGTACTACTATACTTTAGTACGAATGTACTAAGGCATTACTTTAAATTAGTACAAACAAGTAAATAAGAACTCTCAAATGAAAAACATAAAAAATACATACATATATATTTTATATGAATAATACTTCAAGAATATACTTTAAGCATGAAACAGAGAAAATAACTTGGCTTGCCAAAGCAATATTTAATTTGCATTTTGATGTCCAGATATGAAATTAGAAAGGATCTGCCTATGTAGTTTTAAGTATTTGAATTTTACTTTGATTTCTTAAGTCATTTATTTATATATATATATATATATATATATTTTTTTTTTTTTTTTCTATTATTTTCCCGAAGTACAGGCAGCCTTAAAATGGATTACTTACAAAACATCAGTTATTTCATTATAAGAAGAGTCACACTGCATTGAGCGGAGCACTTAGGTGTCCACTCATTGATTACTGTAAATAGCGTTGTACCGCAGTGTATCATGAGATCCTCGTGGAAGTCCAGCAGTTGCTCCCTGATGTCTTCTGGACAGGGACACTCCAGCTTCTCGTCTTTGAAGCTCAGCAGCATGTTGATCTGCAAGAAGCATAAAAATAAAAGAAGCGTAAAAATCCCTGACAAATCCTCCATGACCAAAACAAACGATTCAAAATCCCAGATTTAAGAATTAAGAAATGTAGGTTTCGCATAAGAGACATGAACGATGTTCCCTAAAATCGGATAGAAATATAAAACATGCCATCAGGTTAATTCAAGGCATTTTACAGTTCAATGACTATACATTTTCGGTGATCACAGAGATAATGAAATATCACACGACATGTTTTCACACAACCTATCCATATTATGAAAGACAAGGAGAAGTTCCCAAAAATGTTTTATGACAAGAGTGAGACATATATCATCATTAAATAAGAAAAAATATCATTATATAAATATCAATATATATATATATATAGAAGGTGTACAATGAAAGAAAAAAATAACAAAGATTAAATATCAAATTAAAGGACAAGAAATAATAATTTTGTAAATTTTGCGTCCGCCTGCAATTCCCTCCAAGACCCCTAGGTGGCTGTTGTAATCCCCGGGTGGGGGACCCCTGCACTAAATTACATACAGTGACACAGGACAGGCTGTATTCAGGCGGTGTACCTGCTCTTGCGGCGGGGACCTGAACTCCTTTGTCTTCTTGGCGGTGAGGGCGGCGGACATGTTGAGCGCCTGCATCACCTCGTTGTAGCGGAAACGCTGGTTGTCCTGGAGACACGCCACAAAGTCGTCCGAGAAGGCCACCACCGCCTCGATGCGGTGTCGGACCTGGCAGTCGCACAGGTACTGCAGTAGGTGGCACATCTGGGAGAAAGCGCACACGCACGCACGCACACACACAAGCACACACACACACGCACGCACACACACACACACACACACACACACATTGAACTAACGAATACACACAAAATACCCATTTTAACTGCAGTGAAAGCAATAATCTTTTTGAACCGGCAATTAGTAGTTGTATTTCTGAATGATATATCGTGACAAAGTGATAAAGTGTAGTAAAGAACCAAATGTCATTTTCTCTTGATAACTTCTCTTGATCCATCGAAAAATCTGCACATAACCACACACACACGGCAGGTGTAGACCCGTCATGTGTGTGTGTGTATTTGTGTGTGTGTGTGTGTGTGTGTGTGTGTGTGTGTGCGCGTGTGTGCGTGTGTGTGTGTGTGTGTGTGTGTGTATTTCACCTTTGAAAGGAAACAATTAGAATTTCTACAGCTCAAAAGGAGGCACTCAGTAGAGTTCAGACGCCAATTACGCCTTTAGTATATCACTGAGATCTGGACGGATCACACACAGCAATATAACGTCAAATACCAAAACACAACTTTTTCTGACAAGATGGGGCCAAAGCATGTGGTGGTAGTGGGCCTACGGACACCAGATGATTAAATATTGACTTATGTATAAATATGTATATATACATATATGTTTATATATGTACAGTATATACATATATAGCAACAATGTACTTAATGAAAGTGAATAGCTATTACATTGAGATTATACAGAATAAGGGATAGGAGACAATTTAATTTTTTTTTAGAAGAATCTACTGAATGCTTTCGTTCATTATGTCTGTTTTTATTTTTAAAGGTAATTACATTTTAATTTCTTGTGTTTCTTATCCATTGTTTCCATATCTGAACTAAATAAATCAAGGTTTTTCCTCACCTGGAGTTTGACCGGCTCTGGGAGCTTCATCTGCAGCAGTCCTTCTTTGGGCACCTGCCTTCCATCTTCATCCCCTGCCGCTCCTCCTCCTCCTCCTCCTCCTCCTCCTCCTCCGCCTCCTCCTCCCCCACCTCCCTTTCCCGCCTCCCCCCCAGAGCGGCTCTCCTCCTGGCCGGCGGGGCCCTCGGAGAACACGGACGGCTCGATGAGCTGCAGGATGTTCTTCAGGTCCTTGTTGTGGAACACGCCCATGATGAGCAGCGTGTAGAAGAGCTTGATGAGGGGGACAAACAGGAACTCGGTGCTGCCCCCGACGGGGTCGCGCACGTGCATGCTCCCCTCGCGCACGGCCTCCGTCAACATCTCGATGGTCTTGGTCTTCAGGGTCTCCAGCGGGAACTCGGGGCTGTACTGGAAACAGTCCGTGGAGGCCGAGCTGCTGCCGTTGCCACCGTTGCCCCCGCCGTTGCGGCCGTGCAACCCGCCGTTGCGGCAGACGAAGCTCGGGGAGGAGAAGTGCATTCTGGGACGCAGCGAGGTGCTGAGGCCGATGCCGGGCAGGCCGTGCTTCTTCTTCTCGTCCGGGAACAGCGTGATGCTTTTGGTCTCCTCCGTCATGGGCACGATGTACTCGTTGTTCATCATGAGCCGCGCGGTGGCGTAGCTGCTCAGGTGGATGTCGATGAGGAGGTCGTAGTATCCCGTACGCAGCAACCCTGGGAGGAGACGGTGTAAACATTAAGAGGAGCCATAAGGGCAAAAGAGGTTGTGCATAACTCAAGTTTTTTTCGAAAGAACAGGTCGGTTTCCAGGGGTTGATGCAATTCCTTCAAGTTCCCCTAGGGGGCCACAGGCCCCAGTTTGGGACCCCTGAACTAATTCACTATGGGGTATCTTAAGTAGTAGAGTAGCTATCATTCACTTAACTATAACAACGTAATAATATCCCTTCCAAGCACTGATTTGTCTAGAATCTTGATCTTCTCTCAGCCTGGACAGGCTGGGTGTATTACCTGGCATGTACTTATTCTCTATGGCCTGCAGCAGCTGGGCCTCGTCTACATGTGAGCACAGGGCGTGGGCCACTCGGTTGTTGCCCAGGGCGCACACGGCCGAGTAGAGCCGCAAGGTGTGGTAGTGGAACTTTAGCAGATCCCGCTGCTCCGACAGCTCCAGGATATCCACTGACCTGGAGGAAGAGAGAGAGCTCAAGGAGGGCAAGGAGGATGGAATAGGAACTTCAATAGTTGGGTATATTTGTGTAGCGGTTCTTCTTCTTCTGCTTTGTTTGCGTGTCAGAATCACAATCGGTCGACTGTGTGCACATAAAAAAAGGTGGGGAATGTTATTCCATTGTTTGTACAATGTTGTTTGTTTGTACAACTCACAATGGTTGCACTCATTAGTAGTCAGTGTGTGTGTTTATATGTGTGTGTGTGTGTGTGGATTGCGTGGGCACCTGTTCTCTTCAGGAATATGCAGGGCCATGAACTGCAGCGGTTCATTGCACTGAAGCAGCCAGCCGTGGCGATCGTTGACTCTAGAAACCGACACCTGGGGATTAAAAACAATGACAACTAAGGTTATGAGTCAAATGCAACAAACAAACAAACTTCTCCTTCATTGATGCGTCAATTAAATCGTAAAAATCCAGATAGTGATTGACCATTCAACCCAATTATGCTTGCGTAGGAACTCCAAAGCTCAATTGTGTATTTTTATTTTCTTTAAAAAAAACAAAACCTAGATTTCCTATAATAATATGTATGGAGATGTGTCGGGACCTTGGGGAAGTGATTGGGGACGCGGCTCCAGAGCACCGGAGTGAGGAACTGGACGTGCAGACGGGGAGGACACTGAGGGACCAGGTTCTTCCTCTCGTGCTTGAAGAGGCCAGCGGACAGCGGCATGACGTTCTGGTGAGAGAAGAAGAAAGACGAAATAAAAGAGTAGAAAACAGAAATGGAAACAGAGAGGACAGGACGTCAGGGATGAAACACAGTCCAAAAGGGCCTGACCAGGACCATCAGGGGAAACTTCTGTCCCATATCATATTTAGTATCACTTTAGAATGATATTTAGGATTTTTGTCTCCTTGTTTATTTCGGACGGAATCCTTAGGAATCCTATTTTAGGACAGTACTGAAGCAGTCCTAAATAACTGACAAAATTGTCTTCGTGAAGAAAGCATAGAAATGTTATGACAGAAAAGCCTCTTTTATAAAATTCTAAAATGAATTAGGAAGTTAAGGTAAGATAGGAGGTCAGAGTTTAAGATTTGCTTCCGTCATAGAAAAATAACATTCTTCTTTTTTTGACACTTAAGATAAGGTAGGACAAGCACTTAGGGTTTATTTTTGTAATTGTGCCCCGATTCCTATTCTAATTCTAAATCCGATGCAACGTGATGATGAACAAAATACGAGAACAGGCATTAATTTCTATACTAATAAGTTAATAAACACAGTCCAATAGCATTTCCAATCCACTAAAGAGAAACATAATCATAATAAAATCTTATGGTGGATGATTGATCGTGGAATTTTGGCAGAGCACAGCAGCTTTCTTGCTACGGCGCTGTACAAAGTGTTGAAAAAGAACCTGCAGACCCACTTTCCTGTCGAGGTGTTATCCACCCACACGCTGTCCTTGTGGATGCACTAAATTTGGATGACCCATTTTTCCTCTGATGTGAAAAGGACATTGCGGTTTGTGCTGTTCCCTTGTAGTGTTGTGTAATTAACAAGTTAATACTTTTCTAGAGCGGGTGCTTCCTAGGTTCAACTCATTCAGAGCCAGACGTTACCGTGTTAAAGTTAGATTAAAGTTAAAGACCTATCTAAAATCTAAAAAAAGGCTTTAAGACCTGGGTCTGTACGTAGAGGTTATGAGTGTTTTTGGAGGGTTGTGTGTGTGTGTGTGTGTGTGTGTGTGTGCGTGCGTGCGTGCATTCCCTCTTCACCTTGATTCTCCCAAGTTCGAACTGGAAGACATTGGGACTTGTGGCCTGAGCAAAGACGGCAGGAAACAACTTGGTACTGGGCTCCACCTGCAGAGCGAGAGAAGACAGGAAGAGACATGAGACATAGTGAAGTAATATAGAATAAGAAGTGAAACAGCAGAAGGAAGGAAGACAGGATGAAGGAAGGATGCAAGGCAGGAAGGAGGGATGGATGGAAAGGAGGTATGATGAAAGGAGGGGACAAAAGGAAGCAATGAGGGAAAGAAAGGATGGAGGAAGGAAGGAAGAATGCAAGGAAGGAAAGTAAGGAGGGACGACGGAGGGAAGGGAGGAAGGAAGGGATGGTGGAAAGGACAAAAAACAGAAGGAAGGAAGGATGAAAAAAAACAAGCGAGGAAGGAAGGAAGGACGGAAGAAAGGAAGGAAGGAAAGGAAAAAGTAAGGGAGGACGCAAGGAAGCAAGAAAGGGAAGTAAGGAGGGAGAACGGAAGACGGAAAGAAGGATGCAAGGAAAGAAGGGAGAGAGGGACGGAAGGGAGGAAAGGTGGAAGGAAGGAGGGACTGAAGGCAGGAAGGAAAGCAGGGATGGAGGAAGGAAGGAAGGCACTCGCAAACAATGGAGCAACAAGGAAACAGATCCACAAAACCAGGTGGACACCCAAAGGCGAGAATGAAAAAGAACTGCAAATAAAAAGAGGGGGACGGGAAGCGGAAGAGAGGAGGAAATGAGTGACAGGAAGAACCGAGGGAGGGGGGAGAAAGTGAGAGAAGGGACGGGGGGAGGGGCGGGGCCCTCTACCTGGTAGTAGGTGCTGAGCTCCTTGCCGTTGGCGGTGTAGGTCAACAGTCCCGTTGCCGTGTCGACCAGGCAGCCGATCTCCAGACCGTTGTTGCTGCGTCCCTGTCCGGGGCTGGAGCTCTCCCCCGCCCACACCATGTAGCAGCTGCTGCGCTTGATGCTGCCGCAGTAAAGGAGGCGCAGGGGGAGGAACACGGCGTCAGAGTTTGGGGAGAAAGGAGACGCTCCGCTATACACACGTCTACGCCCGAATGACGGTGAATGAGATATGAAGAGGATTCCACTGTTTGTGCAGTTTGACATTGTTGCACTTTGTTCTCTGGGTTCGAGTGATTAATGCACAAGCACTGTGGATTTCAAAGAGATCAAGCAGAGACGGGAGAGGAATGAGGAAGGAAGGAAGGAAATATATAAGGGAGGAAGGAAGTATGGAAGTAATTACAGAAAGGAGAAAGGAGACAAAGGAAGGAAGGGAGGAGGGAAGGACAGAAGCAAGGAAGGAACAGAGAAAGGAAAGAAGGAAAAGAGAAAGGAAGGAAGGAATAACGTCAGAGATTAAGGAAAGGTAGAGGGAAGGAGGGAGGGAGGAGGGAAGGAATGAAAAAAGGAAGGAAGGAAGGAAGGAAAAAAGGACAAAAGAAAGGAAAGAAATAAACATGGGAGGAAGGAAGGATGGGAGTCATTACGGAAAGGAGAGAGGAAACAAAGGAGGGAAGGAAGGAAGGGAAGAAGGAAGGACAGAGGCAAGGAGGGAAGAAGGAAGGAAGGAAGGAAGAAAAAAAGGACAAAAGAAAGGAAAGAAATAAAGATGGGAGGAAGGAAGGATGGAAGTCATTACTGAAAGGCGAAAGGAGAGAAGGAAGGTTGGATGGAAGGACAACAGGAAGGAAATAAATAAATAAGGGAGGAAGGAAAGATGGAAGTTATTACGGAAAGGAGAAAGGAGACAAAGGAGGGAAGGAGGGAAGGACAGAAGCAAGGAAGGAACAGAGAAAGGAAAGAAGGAAACGGAAGGAAGGAAGCAAGTAATGTCGGAAATTAAGGAAAGGTAGAGGGAAGGAAGGGAGGGAGGAGGGAAGGAATGAAAAAAGGAAGGAAGGAAGGAAGGAAAAAAGGCCAAAAGGAAGGAAAGAAATAAACATGGGAGGAAGGAAGGATGGAAGTCATTACGGAAAGGAGAAAGGAAACAGGGGAGGGAAGGAAGGAAGGACAGAGGCAAGGAGGGAACAGAGAGAGGAAAGGAGGAAAAGAAAAAGGAAGGAAGGAAGCAAGGAATGGAGAAAATGAAGGAGAGGGAGAGGGAAGGAAGGGAGGGAAGGAATGAAAAACGGACGGATCAGAGGAGGAGAGGGGGGAAGGAAGGAGAGAAGTAAAAGAAGAAAGAAGGAAGGAAGGCAGGGAGAAAGGGAGGGAGGAAGGAAAGGAATCACAGTCAACATGACGAATAGTTCACCGCTTCACCATTAGAGAATGCACAATCATGACTGTTTTGATCCTGGCGTCGCTGTCGCCTCCCGAACTTTAGCACAGACAGGTACAGTATTGGAGGTTGGGGGCTACATCACGGGCGCAGCACCGAGGTGTCGGGGGTGAGGCGGGTGGCGAAGGTGACGTGTAGTTTGCGTGGGGGTAGGCTGTGGGTGGAGGCGGGGCGCCCACCTCTCGTGAACCTTCCCCTTCTCGTCTCCCAGCGTGACGGTGACGGTGCGGACCTTGAGCAGCTCGAAGGACGGGTCGTGCTGGTGGAAGTCTGAGGTGACCCAGCCCACCCACACCCCGCTGGGCTCCTGGCCCGGGAACACCCTCACCGAGTAGTAGTACTGGAAGGGAAGCCAAAGGGCGCTTGAACAGTTTAAATATGTATATATATATATATATATATATTTTTTGTATTATTCTTGAGGTCTCACCGTGGAGGACTGCATCAGGAACTCGCAGTCGTCTCTCTCGTCTGCCATCACCTCCTCTGACAGCCGGGTTGAAGAAGTGCTGCTGTTGTCCGGCTTGATCCTCTTCAACATGAACCTGTGGCGGAATTACCACAAACACCACAAATTATTTAAGAAGAAAAAAAGGATCAGATTTGAAATGCCAACGGGACAATCCACGAGTGGTTTGCTTTTCTTGGTCACTTGAGCTGGCGGGGATATTTTTTTGTTCTTTTTTTGTGAACGTTCAGTCATGTCAACAGATTACTGACCTCGACTACAGAAACAACGCTGCTTTATCAAATTGACCGTGGCGGCACGGCGGCACGGCGGCAGGGTGCTTGCACTGCTGCCTCACAGCAGGAAAGGTCCTGGGTTCAAGGCCCTCCTGGGTCGCTGTTTGCATTCGGCTCAGGTGGGTTGTCTTGCAATTAGGCTTTCTGTGTGGAGTTTGCATGTTCTCCACATGCTCACACGTGGATTTCTCCATGCTGTATAACATCGGTATTAACCCCCACCAAAAACATGATCAGATGATCATCAGCAGACCAGCAATGGATGTTTGGAGTTGGTCCCCAGGTGCATCACTGTATGCTGCCCCCCAGAGGAAGGCCAAGCCAGGATGGGTTGAATGCAGAAAACCTATTTCACCAGCCACCATTTTTTAAGTGTGTGTGTTGGTTGCCGTGTGACAACTCGGAAATCCGCCATTGTTGCGGAAAAGGGCAACAATACATTTGATGAAATGAAAGCAATGCCAGCAAAATTAGATCCACAGTAAAACTAGGTAAGTGACACCGTGGAGATGGGCAGGTATAGATACACAGGGGGAAGAGCGACCTCTGTTTGAGTTTGGAGGGCTTCTCCTGGTTGTAGTCTTTGTGGTTGTTGAACTCGTCCCTCTCCGGCCCGATGGAGCCCATGTGGCTGTGAGAGGACTTCATCAGAACCTCAAAGTCCGACACCGTTTCAAAGTCCTCCAGCTCCTGCAAAAAACAACAAAAAAAAAAAAAACAACAACCGAGTGTCAAGAAGGGAAAAAAAAAAAACCAGGAATCGAACGTCAGACCGCTGGGTCAATCGTCACCTTCTTGGGCGAGAAGAGGTTTCCGTTGGCGGGCAGCGTGCCCCCCGGCGGCCTCGAGAACGACTCGGCGCACTCGATGGGTGTGCTGAGGCGGTAGAAGGCCGTGTCGCTGTTGCTGTTCTGGGATCCAAACGACCGCTGCGTGACCTTCAGGCACGGACACGACTCCACGGTGCCGTCGATCCTGGAAACCTGGCAGACGGGGAGAGCAAGGAGTCATGGAGGATAGGTTTTTTTTTGGAGATTTAAATCAACCCCAGCGTGGGCGGAAGAAGCTCTTCTTTTGGTGAGGATGGTTATGGTGTTGTCAACAATAGAAAGTTAAAGAGAAAAAAGAAAGTATCGTGACATTATGTTCCACTGCTGCCGAGGCCAGGGGTTCCCAAACTGACGTCCAGTTCCCTCTAGGGGTCTGTGAAAGAAATGCAGGTGGTCCGCGGCAAAATTACAATTTTTTTGTTTCTTATAATTTTTTTGTATTTTTATCTTTAATATGTATAACCTTAAAATTTTAAATAATAAAAAATTAGAATAGTTATAATTATAATGCTAATATTATTATTATTATTATTATTATTATTATTATTAAAAATATCTGCATAAAAAGTTAAACAAATTACGAATACATCTATAAATTCACCTTTTTATATCCTAATAATAATAATAATAATTATTATTATTATTATTATTATTATAATAATAATCATAATAACAATTAATTCATCTTGAACTACTCCAGGATATTCTTAAAATAATTCTCAAAACAATCCTGACAATAGTTTTTTCATAAGCGTGAAATGTGCTGCTGCGGTAGCGTCTGCAGCAGGCTCTATCTAAAAGCTTCCCCTGCTCCCCCGGCCGCCCGCGGTGCTCACCTCGACGTGCTCGTGGTGAGGCGGCACGGGGATGAACTGGGGCAGCCTCTTGCTCAGCCACATGGTGATGTCACGGTTCATGTTGACAGCGAAGGGCTCGAAGCCCTCCTGCAGGCCGCAGATGGTGAAGAACTTGAGCGTGCTGACGTCCTTGCCAAAGTTCATCCTCCCCACCTGGCACAAGCCCAGGCTGCACACCGGGATGAACCCTGGGACATGGGTGTAGAGAAAAAAAAATCACATCTGGTGTAATCCCAATATTGGGATTACTTGTTTGTATGTACTAGCTCAAGCTTGGATGTTTTAAATACTATATGCTCTAAAACTGTAACAGTAATAAGTAATAATAATAATAATAATAATAATTTATACCTATTTATCCCTTGTTATCTATGCGCATATTATTGTATACACATGGTTTCATCCTGTACAATATGTGCTATCTATGATGACAATTCTTTTACATAGAGTATAACTAACAGACTGTGCCAATGTTTTGGAGCAATAAACTCTGGTCTGAAAATAAACTCCAGAAATCAAAGCCCTTCCCACTGACTCCAGATATTTTGAATCCCAGAAATGTATTGTGTACATTCAACCAAAAAAAGTATGTAAGTTCAGCATAAATGTGCCGTTAGTGTGGGTGTCCATGCCCACTCAGCCCTAACACATAAACGAAAAACTCCAGTGACCAGAGAGATCTGTTATCACCAGACAGCTATAACGGTACCAGGATTTCCTTATTTAATATCAGTCAGTTCACATCTCTCCAAGGCTTGGCAAAGCTTGTTCGAGGCCTAGCTGAATAAAAGAGCCATGTGGTGTAAAATGCAAATATAAATTGAAATGAGAATTTTAAACTTCCTCAACTTTACCATTACTTGAGAAATAAACATTAAAATAAAATAGAATATATCATCATTTGTCACAGTGTCACACAAGGGCATGTGTAGGATTTCTAAACAATTGGAGCTTATCTCAGCTTAGCACAGACTCAAAGACTTAAATAATGGAGGCACGAAAACAGCATTAGTATTATCTTAAATCGTATTATGGGCAACGGTTGCATTATGTGAAGGACACACCCAAATGTAATTGTATATGCATATACAGTACTGCACAAATATATAGTTACTGTACACAATATGTTGTAACACAGAGCACCACATTAACATAAATTCCAATTGTGAAATCCCAAAGCATGCCAAAGTACAGTACTTCACGATAAATGAAGCAATCTTGATGCTACACACAATCTTACATGCAATACACTGTTAACACAAGTAACTGTATTGTGTAATGAACAGGAATCAACCAACTGACAGGTTATTGTGTTATTATAAGGAATATAAACAAATTAGTAATGCAGTAGGAAAATATCAACTGCTATGCAGACACTGGTCATATATTCCACTTGTATCAATACAAAATAAATCTAGGTTTGGGTTGTGTTAGATAGCAGCCTGGGCCCGACTATATTTAAAGAGAGATTATCTTAATTATTCAATATAACGAATGCACCATGTCTGAACCAGCACACCACACCACACATGATCATTGATATGTGTGTGTGCGTGTGTGTGTGCGTGTGTGTGTGTGCGCGCGCGCGCTTGTGTGTATGTGTGTGCGAGAGCCGCCTCTGACCTTCGCAGACCTCAAAGTCCTTGAAGGCCAGCTCGGAGCCCGAGTCGTCGAGCAGAACCTCCCCATTGAGCGTGAACATCATGGTGTGCTCGTTGAGGTCCACCATGCAGCCCACCACGTCGCCCGCCTGCCACGACCGCCCAAAATGCTCGTTGCCCTGATGCCAGCGCTGAGCCTGCGGAGACACAACACGCACCTTACACATCAACACACGTCTCTCTCCAGTCGGATCTATCCCTCGTTATTTTACCAAATACAGTCATCGGTTTGGAAAGTGAGAGGGTATCACACTTAGGGGGGAAAAAAAAGGTCAAGGTAGGCTGCCGTGCTGTTATCAAGTACCTCCATTTGGAAACAATGTACTCCAATAGAGATGTGTTCACTTTGACCACAGATCAGATTGACCTCCTCCAATAAAGGATAGGCCTGTTTTGACAGCTGGCGTGGAATGGCTTGACTATTGCCTACTAATGCAATGACTATAATTTTAAGTACCAGACAATAAATGGGGACTATGCCAACTGCATCATCAGGACAGTGCAGCAGCCTACAGGTCACTGAATGCCATGGCTGAAGAGGAACGACGAGATAGACTAGCTTTTAAGGTTTATCACCCATGGCCATTGAGCATATTGGGGGATGGTACCCAACCCTGTTATTTCTAGGAGCACTGTCTGTGGGTGAAATCCTGGTTGTGCGTGGACACAAAGCGGCCAGCCACGGGAGACTATAATGACCACCTTGGGTCATAGACCATCAACCATGAACCAGGCTGCCTACGTACAGCATGTCATCCGGGTTAATTCTGTGACCGGGGCCATATTGTCTGGCCACGGCCTGTGGAATTACTGGTAGTCATAGTCCAGGGGGCTTGTTTTTCTCAATCATGACGACTGAAACAAGAACAAACCCTTACCTTGAAGCCATCGAAGACAAAAGCATGTTCGTCCAAGCCCAGCTCCTGGTCCGGCAGACAACCCGGTCTGGCCCAGCCTACCCTCATTTCGCCCGCAGTGAGCACCTGAATGCACAAAGGAACAAGTGGTGTATGTGATGCAAAAGAAGACGAGGAAAGAAAAAGCGACGACAAGGGACAGAATGATAAGCAGGGAAGATTAGTCTTAAGCCCGTTGGAATAAATCTCCCGACGGTTGCAGGGCTCGTCCTACTACATGCTGGTCTCATGAGACGCTTGCCTGAAGAAGGTTCTAAAACTTGATGAAGGAAAATTTGAATTCAAGAGAGCAATACGCTGACAAATCATCGCTATCAACGCCTTTTTGATAATCCTGACCACCTACAACCGCCTCTCTGATCTTTATTACCACCCTCCACAGTATTAGCGACTCCACCAGCGTCTCCCCTCACCTCCAGTTCAAAGTACCACTTCCCGCCGCTGACGCTGTAGGTCTTCTCGGCTCGGAAGATGCGGAACCTCTCTGCAGACAGGTTGCTCAGGTCCGACCGAGCTGCTGGAATGGAGAGAGGGAGGGAGGGACGCAAAAATAATACACGCTGCGCATATGTCGCGCACGCAACTCGTTACAGAAGGATCACGCGTCACACTCCAGACTCTGGATTCTCACGCTACCTGCGAGAGCCGGGGGGAAAAGCCACGTCTAGCTCTTTGTGCGAGGGCCACCCTGGTGCCGGGTGCGCAGGCCTGCCGATCCAAGCAATTCTTGGAAGTGGAAGACAAAAAGGGCCTTCATCCCCCGGCCTCGCTCAGCCAAATGGCCAAAGCGAAACCCGGCTTGAGAGCTGGGGCTGCCTACATTTACACTGGCAGCGACTACTAGACAAACTGGTCGGCGGGTGTTAATTTAGAGTAATGGCTTGTGGAGCAAAGTGTAGAGGCTGAGATTTATTACGGTCATGTACAACCCTTTGTCTGGTCACCTACCTTTACACAGAATTACTGACAAATGCTTGGCTGCCAATGGGGCGAATGTCTTGATATACAGTACATACATGTTTTGCCGTAAATCCATTATTGCACTCAGATCAAGTTTTCTAATCTTGCATATATTAGGGTGATATTAAACTTTTATCAAAAAAAAGAAAAAAGAAGCACTATCAGCACAATAAATCTACAAGCTAAGAAAGAACATGGCAACAAAATATTAGATGTAAAAGTACATTCATGTATCTACATGTTTCTCAGCCATTAACAGTATATATATTAATTTATTTCTGATATTATTATTATTGTTGTTGTTCTAATAATAATAATAATAATAATAATAATAATAATAATAATAAGAAGAAGAAGAAGAAGAAGAAGAAGAAGAAGAAGAAGAAGCTGAAGAAGAAGAAGAAGAAGAAGAAGAATTTAAGCCATTTTCCCAATACTCAAAGACACTTCACATCAAAATCACATGGATTAAATAATGCATTTAGAAAATAGCTAAAAAGAAAAAGGGAGTGAGAAGGCTTACCTACAGTACATGAAAAGCAATTTCTAAAAGGTGTTCTTTTTAGAGAAAAAGTGGTTTTCCATCACGTGGCAAAGGCCAGCATTATTCGGTCCCAAAAATATCAAGGCGTTGTATATGCCTTTGAGAAAAGACACTGAGCCGCTACATGTTCTCTCATAATAATCTGCCGTCATTTTCAAAATGTGAAAAGGGGGAACAGCGAACGCCACATGTTCTTTGTTTACGAGCGTTAAAAGCTCTACAGTATGGACACAAACACACAACCAAAGCGGTAATAGGAATGGCCAACTAAAAGCAACGGCAGATATGGAATGATTCATAGGTGGCCGTCTGCTTAGCCTCGCTGTCCTCCGCAGAGGTAATGGAGCCGTAAATCCAATCAAGGAGCGTGCGGTAACATACACCGCATCAGCGGCGAACCAACGGGGACTCCTCAGTCTGGCTTTTTCGATTGTTTGTTTCTTTGGTAGAGGACTGTCAAACAGCCGTTATGGCGATACAGTGTCTCTTTCTTTCTCCAAGGATTGTTGTCCTCGACCACTCCTCCCTATTGAAGCACATGTCAGCACATCGCCTAATTAAGTCTCTGGAGTGCGTCCTTTGTAAACGATTAAACACTCCCAAAGACTTTGAAATTAAAAAAAGAGCGTTTGTATTTATATTTCAGTCCCATCATATTCTATACTGTACGCGCTCCATTTATGAAGTCTTTGGTTTTCAGAGATGAATCCCTTTTTTCAGCTTGTTACCGGGCTCTCTTAAATGAATGAATCACAGGCTTTTATAGCATTTTTACCGTGGTCTTGGTCGGGTGCCTCCAGATTGTACCCGTACCCCAGTAGGGTCCTGACCGCCTCTCTCAGGCTGTCTTTGTTCGACTTCTTGGTTCTCTCGTCCAGCAGAACGTAGGGGACTAGACGAGGGTTGCGGCGATTCTTCACGTCCTAGAATTGGTTTCATTTTTTTCGTCAGTGTGATACAATTTCATTGACTCTGTCATTAGCTGTATTAATCATGAATAAATCATTGCTCGATCCGTTTTGGCCACAGTTGCCTATTTCTTTGTAATCAATATGCATTCAATACAAACGAAGGGCTGAAACCAGAGACAATATTAACCCAACTCTTATACGATGGAGAGCTCTTAGGTAGACAAAGGCACTTGGCACTATTGGTCCATTTTGATGATGTCACGAATGACTAGTGCTCCCTCTAGTGGACGGAAATGTTCAAATCCATCAAATTATCCAAACCTGTTGGATGCCATAGGTCCAGCCCTGACGTATGCGATCTCGCGCCCAGACGTTGTGTGCGTTCTCTGCCAGTTTGTCCACCATCGCTTCCTGGGTTGAAGCCAGCTTGACGTGGCCCAGGTCCATGGGAGCGGGTTTGTAGCCGCTAGACAACTCATAGCTGCAGAGAACAGGTAGGCTGGTAAAGACACAACATATCATTCCTATATTGTTCATACGGTAGTTGTTATTTTGATTGCTTTTTTGGGCAATCTATTGTGTATACTGTATGTGTTGGAGGTCACTCACGTTGAGGAAAGTTTCATACTCTTCACCTTCTCCACAGCATGTTCATCGGCCAGTCCAACATGGCAACCCAACGCCAACAGTGTTCTGGAAGACACACAATGCATAGAAATACGCACACAAACACAAGTGTCAACGTGTCCATGCCAAATGAAGTTTCCAGTGTAAATCCTCCAAACTCATTCACTCAATAAGGTATAAACCTTCCCAAGGCCCAGGGGCTAACACAGAATCCTTGTCAACGCTTGACAAAGGGATTGTTTCTTTGTTGAACAAATCCACTTGATGACATCAAACACCTGATTTCCCCCTTCTGATTAGTATGTAGTATATCTACAGAAACAATATTTTAAACAATACAGATCCTTGAAATATTATCTATTGTCAAAAGTTGCTTGTCAACCATTACTTTTGTAGTTAGTTTCAAACAGTGATGAATCTAAACACTTAAAGATCTATTTCAACGTCGACTTTTTATCTAGACTAGATTTTAACAGAATGAAAACAGCATTTCACTGCATGGAATTAGCCCTTCTCAGAGTTGCAAATCATCGACTCCTAAAAAAAACAAAACGCATCCAGTTGAATTTTAATCCTGTTTAGTGTCAGCGCAGCATTTCACACTGTACTGTGTGCGTTTAAATAAAACAGCTGGAACATGGGTTAGGTGTCTCAGGATTAACTTTGAGTCGCATGTATTTGTCGCTATTTCCATTTGTTTGTTTTTTTAGACGTAGTACTGCCATGCTTTTACCCATTATTTCCATTTGTTATTATCGTATTGTATCTCACTATTCTTCTTTGTAGACTTTCAGTTTTTAGTTTTGTCACTTATAATCCCTGTAGTGCATACAAACTGCAAAAACCTCAGAGACTATGTCTGTCAAATTAGTATCGTATTAACTACGAGTAGTTTCACATCAGGAAACCAGTCCTTACATAGCACTGCAGGGGATAAGCGTATACATTTTCCAGGACTTCAACTCCATAAACTTTCTTTATTTACTTTAAAACTAAATTTTTTACACATCTTACATCATAGGTCTTTCAAGCCAAAAAATCTGACCAAATGTACCAGAGTCAAACTAAGAATATGAATATTAAAATGAATATACACATGGAAATCCACAATTGACCTATTGGTGTTTTACTCAAATACTGAGTGGTATACATAGATTGGTGGCATGAAATGTATTTTTATCCAATCTGCACATATCAAGTGTCATGAATCCTTCCTGATCTCCCAGTATTTATACTTGTTTGATTCAGTTCACTCATTTGATTTCACTGCATATATGTATGAAAGTATGTATATGTATATGACAAATAAAAAATCTTGAATCTTGAATCTTGATTTCATGGTTAACTTTCATCTGGTTGTTTCCTCATGTCATGTTGCTACTCTCCTGTCCTTTCAGATCCTCCCACTCCCTTTTGCTTTGCAGTCACTCCTTTCCCTTCACCTGGTTTCCCCCGCCTGCTGCTCATTCCCTCATTGGTCCCTCAGTATAAATACCAGTCGACTTCCCTGTGTTCCCTGCCAGATTGTCTTTTGCATTATTCTGAGCTTTCCCACAGTACTACCTGTGCCTTCCGTCCAAACCTTTGTCCGAGTCCCTGGACCCTGATTCTCTGCCTGTTCCCTGCAGGATAAGTTTGCCTCCTTCTCTGACTGATCTCCTGGTTTTGACCCCTGCCTGTTTTCTGGAAAAAACCTTGTGGACTTTTAGTTCTTACCTGATTACTTCGATGACATGCTTGTGGGTGAATGTCTGTTCTGAGTCAGTGAGCACAACATTGTGTGCGAGTCGGTGTAGTGGGTATACTGAACTAGAGTATTATTAGTATGAGTATTATGTATTCCCAGTGATGGGGATGGGGGGCTGTAATCCATATA
Source organism: Zeus faber (assembly GCF_960531495.2). Taxonomy (NCBI): domain Eukaryota; kingdom Metazoa; phylum Chordata; class Actinopteri; order Zeiformes; family Zeidae; genus Zeus; species Zeus faber. Next base: position 13,228,665 of record NC_137207.1, read on the forward strand.
CCTGTGTATACTCTCCACTACGTCACTTGTTAGCCTTACTTGAGCGTCTCCAGCGACATTTGCAGGTTGTAGCTGCGCTCCTGTTCGGGAAGCTTGCAGAACTCTACCAGGCAAGGGTGCTGCCGCTTATTGTCATCTCGCACCTGAAGCAAGGTGCACACACACACACACACACACACACACACATACACATACACACATGTGATGGTAAATATAATTGGTAACATGTCAAGGCGATAACCAATGCTGTAGATGTTGAATCATAAAACAGAGTCTGTTGAAATGTAAAATCTAAACCCTGCACACGCAGCGTTGAAACTCACCGCTCCATAGGTCCAGCCCAGTTCTATCTTGTTCATCACCCACAGTTCATGAATGTTCTCTGCCAGCTTCTCCCGGATTCTCTCCAGGTGGGGTGGGAGCACGATCTATTTATTCACGCACGCACACACAGACACACACACACAAACACACACAAACAGGTCCACATGTAAACTATTCATTCTCTGTCCACCAAAATAACAGCATATAAACCATAACATAAAGTGTGAATGGACACACTCCATTATTAATGTCTCTATACAGTACCATTGGTCACTTACCAAATTTAGGATTTTTGTACCCAGGAAATTGTTAGAATGGCCAGAAACAGTGGCCATAGAGGCCACACAAATTGTATGGAAGATACGTTTATCTATTTGTTCTATGTAGACATTGTAGTCAAGGCAGCCTTCTGAATTACTGTTGAAGCCCAAATATCAGGGGAAATCGAAATATATATATTTTCACATTAATGAGCTGAGTAAAGAATCACAAATTGACTTTGATTGTGAAAAGGGAAAGCACTGGTCATTTTGATATATTTGCAGGTTAAAGTATAGAGGACAATAATATAGTAGAACAGTAGTATAAGTATATTGTAAAGTATATACGTAGTACAATAAAAAAAGGAAAAAAAACCTCTTGAATCTTGAAAATGACACAATGAAGACATGAATCAGTTGCTGAATGCAATGAAGACAATCCGAAGCAACTGGCGTGATAAAGTGACAATGCAAAATGTGGTGTCCCAATATAGGAAAATAATAGATAAGGCAAAGAACTCCACGACACAAAGGAGGGTGAAGTTTCTTCCGAGGAGTCCATTATTTTCCTATATCTGCACACCATGGGGTGCGTTATCTTGCTTATATGCACATTTGTGCATAGCATTTGTGCTTGCTGGAAATCTTCTTTGTTTTTGTATTCATGCTCTATTATTAGATGATATTGTATATTGTACCTTTATACTATACTAACCTGGCTGGTGTCGACGGGTGTAGGCGTAAAGGCGGCCTGGGACAGAGTGATCGTGGGTCCCAGTAGGTCTCTGGTCCCAACGTGGTCCTGCTTGTACTCTTGGCTGTGCTCCACCCTCAGCTTCTCTCGGGGCAGCACCGCCTCATAACAAGGAGCGTAGCCCGGCGGGGGCAAGAATTTGAACTCCCCATGTCGGCCTCCTAACAGGAAACGCACTCTAGGCAAGCAGAGGGGTGGGAAACGGAGATTACGCTTAAGTAGCATAAACCATGAATCAGGTCCTTGCTCCCTGGTAGACCACTTACTTGACCCCCGCTGAAAAACTCACGACGGGGAAGAAAAGCCCGTCGGGGTTGAAGTTCTCGAACATGCCCTGCACTGGCTGGCCGTTGATCCTGAAGGAGATGCTGGGGACGCTCAGATCCAGGCAGCAGCTCACCACGTCCTCCAACTTGAGCAAATGCTGGTTTGGCGAGCTGACCGTCCGTGCAATGCAGCCTGCTCGGGTGTGACGGGCACAATAGAAAAGACCAACGTTTTCATCTTCAGAGTTCAGACAGTCGATGTTGTCATGAGAAGAAGGCCTTGTGTTCAGACAGGAAGCAAGCTTGCACACAAGCACTATATCTGGACACCTATCATGTCGTCGTGCTGACTGAATCCCATTACGCTGCCTTAAACATTGTATTAAAATATTTATACACCTCCGACAATCGCACTAAATTGAGCACGCACCAGCTTTGGCCGTCGTCGTACATCTTAGCTATAAAGAGAGACAGGATGTTGAGAGACGTGGACTGATTGATTGAGGAACTTCCCGATCACTAAGAGCCTCCATCCCTGGCCTCCCCTCCTCAGGGACCACCATGTTGACTTCCACACACAATTACCCCACCCCCAACCCCAACCCCAACCATCCAGCCATCCATTTCGCCTTCAGTCGCCTTTTCCCTTCCCAACGACTACACCTTTTCAGACACAAACCTCCCTCTTGCCCTCAATTCCTTTGCCTCTTTCCTACCTTTTCCGCTCAGTCTCTTTCTACCCGTCAGCGATTCGTCAATTACCGTATCGCCTCCACTTTGTACTTCACCCTCCATTCGGTCTTTTTTCCATTATCACCCCCCTCCCTCTCTCTGTGCTTTTCTCTAACCAGTAAGTCCATTCGTCACAACACGCACGACATACAGACATACAGACATACAGAAAGTGGAGCTGCTTTTGCGCTTCAAATTAAAGTCACAATCGCAGTGAATGAAATCATCCTTTGCATTCCCTACAAATAGAGGCAGGAGATGCAAAACAGTGTTCTACGGCTCAGCTCGTTTTTTAGATTCATATCGGGAATACTTTTATTGTTTTAACCCCAAAAATAATACCCTTGGAAAAGGATATTGTTCTATATATACAGTATATACTTTTGAGAAAGCATTTTTCCCCTTCCTCTGGAGTTACTGCCTGAGGATAAAACGGAAGATTGTTGAAAGTGAAATTTGATTCTATGTTCTCAGCGGCCTGGAGTAGGAATTGCAGATAACAACTTCACATAAACCTGGCCGCACCCCAATAGCGATGGCGAGATACCACGACCCACTGACAACCTAGAAGCAAGGATGAGTCTCAGGATCCACATGCCATGGTATAAGAGAGAACAAACTCTCGCTTCTAGTCTATGAAGCACTGAATAGACTGCCGCCTGTTTTTCTACCACCTGCCCTCCCAATATGAACCATCCAGACTTAAAAGTCCTTTTTCAATTTTGCCTATATTTCAAGTAAAACACAATAGGTCTCGTGTGTGCATTAGCTGTGCAATATAAATCCAATCTGCTTTGGCCCCATATCTGTAAGTAGTGAGGATTATCATGGAAGCTGTACCTTGGAGGGTAAGCCACTTACAAAGCCAGCGACCATCACATTCCCTGTGAGTTACCATTGCTTATTTAGGGCTTTTAGCTTGTTCAGAAGGTCTCCACATCCATTCGTGTGTTGGTGGTCGTCTTTCCACACACAACTCTCTATCTGTATTATTATGGGGGCAGGAGCTCGGGAGGTAGTGCAGATCTTCTAGTAATCTAAAGGTTCTTCGTCCTTCGTCCTTCTGCTCACGTGCTGAAGTGTCCTCGATCGAGACACTCATTGCTCCTGATGGCTGCATCCATAGGTGTATGAATAATTCTGGACAAAAGCCTCTGCTAAATTATGATCTAGATAAAGATGGTGATACTGTTGTATATTTACATCAGAATTATTACATTTTCCATAGCCAGACAAATTCTACACCAAGTCTTTTGATTGTTGGCAAAATAATAGCAAGTCCCGCCTACTTTGAACCCCACCGAATAACATCGCCTTCAAGAGGCTCTGGATAGAGTGTGTCTGTGTTACAGGTCCCCCCAATAACACCTTTTAACCATTTCCCTAGTATTCCGAGTTATCAAGCTGTGTTCCATTCAGCTTAGTGTCGGAGAAGTTGGTGGGAGGAAGTTCAGGAAAGTCGGAAGTGCACAGCGACGGTTTGCTGACGGTGGATCGCCAAATCAGTTGCTCTTTTGCAAACCTGGAAAGAGAGCTCTCACCCCCGACACCGCAGTACTCACCCGACCACAAATGGAGTCCGTCGAAGCCGTAGGAGTACAGGTCGTCTCCCACGCCGTTGCCCCCCCAGCCTTCCCCTCCTCCGGGGTAGGGGGCGTAGCCGTCCGTGCTGGCCCAGCCCACGCGCAGGTGCGTGGCCTCGGCCGTGACGAACGGCAGCGCCTGGTCCACGATCAGCTCGTAGTACCACTTCTTGTACTGGGCCGAGCCTTCGCTCATGCCAAGGAAGATGTTGGGACGCATGCTGACATCGAGGACAGGGATGAAGGAAATGGGGCGATTATTTTTCATTATTACGGCTCCGTGGAATAATGACCGCTACATATAAACTACAATGGAAGGCTTGAAAACAAGAATGCAGATATGTCCAATTTCTCATTAATAACAGTGAATGGGTTAGTCATATGTATGGCAAAGGATTTTGTAGCACAGTTGCTGACTCATTTCCTAAGGAAAAAGTCTTAAATTAGGTATGCCAGTTTCAAAATAATCTCAATCTCAATATTTCATAAAAGCGAGTAGCAGTGTAACAAGCGGGATTATGTGCAGCCAGGCGGTCATTATCGCAAAATAACCCCCTTCAGATTTATACAAGACCTCTCCACTTCACGTCGGGTTCCAGATCATTATTTTTCGACAATGACCGGCGGCTGGCGGCACATTACCCCTTACTTATTCCGTGCTTGTTTAGACCACTTGTTTGGGTACACATGTGTGCGTGCACCTGCTGACGTGGTTGACCAGGCGGGTCTGCAGTAGCAGGTCCCTGCCAGGCAGCAGGTTGTCACAGATAAGATGCTGGTTGGAGCGCACAGCCACGCCGTGACACACACACAGTGAGCACAGCACGTCCAGAACCTGGTGGAAAAGCAGAGCCCAGAGAAAGAGAGTCCCAAATTTAAAGGCGGCCGATCCCAATGTGAACATGTATGTTTACTTTGCGATCAATGTATGAATCAGCTGGACATCAATGTATGAATCAATCAATACAATGTATTCAAAGCAAATCCTTCAGCTGGAGCTGCTGCAGTCAGTGAGTCTGTACCTTGTGGTTGCGTCCGTGCTTGTCCAGCAGAGAGATTATGGACTTGATGTGTCCTTCTTTGATGATGTTCAGCGCCTCGGGACTCTCCACCAGAACACAGTGAAGAACCTCCAGTATGCCTAAAAACACAAACGTGTTCGACGCCAGTTCAATCCTAAAATGCACCGATTGACATCACCACAGGGCGCCAGACATCACAAAGAGTTTCAGTGATGTATTTTAATATAATAATCAAAATATAATAATAATAATAATAATTATAATAATAATAATAATAAATAACAAAAGACAATTGTAACATAAATATAAACTTAATAATAATCATCGTAGGCCTTTTTAAAACATACGATACAAAGTTCTTCACAAAACAGAAAAGTAAAAAAGTTTAAAGAATTTAAATACAAATCCCAGGTGTAAAGCATCACACTCCAAACAAAAATCAAAATAGTTCAATTCTAAAAAGCTCATGTTAAAACAACTCAATAAAAGATCGGATAACATAGTACTCACATAGAACAATAACATAATATGATAGAGCTGCAGACCAGACCACAACGCTATTTTTAAAATAGCTTAATCACCAAAAAGTCCAATTATTATTGTTCTTATCAACAATGAGGTAACGGTCCAGCTTCATATTCTGGGTTTAGAAACCACGTCGTACCAACAATGAGGGATTAAATGACAGATTTCCTTTATTCAGCACATGGGAGTCAGAGCGGCCGGAAACATTTGTTGGTTTGGTTCGGGTTTTGGAGTGTGTTAACAGCTGCTTCCATACATCTGAATGTGTGTGTGTGTGTGTGTGTGTGTGTGTGTGTGTGCGCGCGCGCGCACCCACATGTGTGAGGATGACAGAGTGTGAGTGTGGGCAGATAAATAGAGAAGAGCGAGTCTGAAAATGAATCTGTCACCCTCCTCCACGGAGGCCTAAATGCAGCTCTCAGTCATGACGGCCTCTCAGAATAAACCAAATGTACTCACATGAAAGCGTCTTTTAATCATGGTAGTTATTGTTATTAATACTGTTATCATTGTGTTAAAGTCAGAGTGAGTTTAAAAAAACCTTCAGAGGCATTAGAAGCGCTATTGGGAAACAGGGTTTGTCTCAACCTGCTCCAGATTCGGTCAAAAAAAACCTTAATCCCGTCTCTCGCAGCTGCGATGTGCCCAAACCTCTCTCGCCCCCATGCACACTGTATGCGTGTGAGTAGGTGTGTGCATGCCATGGGACGAGTCCCTATCTTTACCTCGCCAACACCTACTGTCATGGTTTTGCCCTGTTTCGTTAAAGTTCTGTCGCAACTTATGTTCGGTCACATCTCAGGTTGCCATGTGCTATTCTGTCACCTTCTTTTCTCCTGCCACTTTCTGATCCGGTCTTCCCTAGAGTTCTGAGCCTCCCAATCGGCTTCCCCGAGTCTGCACTGTGAGATCATAGGGTTGTGACAACATGTCGGTCTCGGCCGGTCTATGGCTACGTTCACACTCTAAGCCTTAGCGCTCAGTATGCATTTATTGCTCAGATCCGACGACTTTGTTTGGCTGTTCACATTGTTTTTTAAATGCGGCCAATATCAGATTCCAGTGTGAACCGGTCACGGTCCTGAACTGAGCCGCATGCGCAGAAGCAACAAATATGTCACGCACAGCACCCTGTCGTAGGGAAGTGAACATGGCGGGCAAATGCTCCCGGTGGTTGTCGGGTGGCGTGGGACCGTGTAGCTCGGCTCAAGCTCGCGGATTAAATCTTATAATGCAGACAGGGGCACGGCGTTTTTTTTGGTTTCGTTCAATAAGGAACTTTAGTGAAATAAAAACATCTCAAATAAAAAACACAATGTGCACAAATTGCGCCCGGATCGCTCCCTCAGAGGACACACACACACACTGAATTGGATACCACCCCCCCCACACACACACACATACACACACACACAGTATTTTAGCTCCGGTGCTATTCATAAAACGCAGCAAGCATGGTGGGTGCCCCCTCGCTGGGTCGGTCTACTTATCTATTATTTATCTCCCCTTCCCACGCTGTATACGCTGCTTAATGGTGGTGGGCGGCCGCGAAGTCGGGAGTTTATCCTAGGAACACAGCGGTAGGTTTTTTTTTTGCGTACCCGGTCCATGAACATTTGTGCGTGGTAATAAAATGGTTGGGAACCCCTGCTCTAGAGTGACATCAAAGTCGCATGAATTCCGACTTGACTGTTGAGTCTGAGGTCGCATTTCAGAAAATCTGATCTGTATCCGATTCACATAATCAAAGTGGCCCAAATCCAAATTGAAAAGATCAGACTCCATGTCATTTGTGCTGTTCACACTGATATGAAAAAAACAAAACAGATCTGAGTTACAGTACATTATAACTCAGCATTGGAAGTAGCATTGATATACCGGTCCGCTTCACTCTCCTTTAGGATCGGTAGCAGTACAGACTGACCCCGTTGCTTTTGACCCCGGTTTTTTGCAATAAACCCATGATCCTTCGCACCTTCTCCTGAGCATCCGTTGTGTCCTGCATTTGGGTTCACCAGAAAGCGCTCGTGACGGTGTCGTGACACCTCCATTAAAAACTTTTTACGCTGGAACAAACTATTTATAACTGCCCCCGTGTCCTACTTTAAAGTGGTAATAGTGAGATGAACTTGTAAAAAAATCCCATATTTGACACTTTTTTTCGAGCTGGAACCGGACCCCGCTGGTGTCAACGCCGCTGAATGTCATGCGATGTGGTGGTCAGTCAACCGACGATATGGATGAACATTTACAAAAAAAAAAAGAAGAGCAACCTCAGACGAAAACATACTGTACAACTGCATGCCAGCCGCCTCAAGTGAGCAAGAAGAAAACCCAAATCAATCAACGCATTGGCTTATGTCTATGATGATCAACATAACTGAAAAAAGGTAAAGAAAACACCTCTCAAGCCGGTTTCAAAGTGAAGTGGTCTTTTTGCTTTTACCGCAAAATGTATTGGTAGACAAGTAGATAAATCAATATGAAAATGTGTCACGGTTGAATTACATTGAATTTTGAATTCGAATTTTCCACTGCAGTGGTGTCATGAGAAAACGGGCACAGACATCCCGGACAGATGATGTAAACTATCAAGAAACTGGCAGAATGAATCGGAGGACGCACGCGATGCGTGGGGACACGAGGTCCTGTTTGATGTCCTCTTTGATCTCCATGACAACGGGCTCAGGAACAGACGTTAATCACAAAAACCGAGGAGTAGCCACACCGGCGCAGGATCCGAGAAATGCAGGTAATATGAGAATCCCACTCCGGGGCAAACTCCCTGTTTTCGTCCCTTGCACAGAGCTGAGGTTGGAGCTTCACCGAAACGGGAGTGGACCGAGCGCCACTTAACACCACCACGTTGGCTATTCACCGAACGAGCAACCAACGAATATATATTGTTTCTTTGAGACGAGCATCAGATTTCGACATTGTTGTAAACGTACCAGACGAAGCCTCCAGTCTCTCCAGCCTGCTGATCAGCCAATCCAGAGAGCCCGAAAACTGAGCACAGTTCTTCCTGTTCCCCCGAATTAGAGCAGCTGGTGGAGGAGGAGAGAAGAAGGGAGGAAAGAAGAGGGAGCAGAACAGTACGGAGTACTTAGAGAAGACACACCTCACTATACACAAAATACACAGTGGGTTGAGGGGTCTGTCCTCGACAGTTAAGGGCTCAGGTCTGCCCGCTTCACACCGAATCCGTAATCACGTCCGACAATCGGATCCTCCAACCTAGTGGCCGTCAGATGAACTGAATATTTCAGGGAAAATGCCAAAGCTAGTTTTTTCCAGTACAACAGCGAGTACTTCGATCAGCTGGACTTTTACCATGTTCCATGATGAGAGATTAAAACTTCCTTTATATCGTGTTTGCAAAGTGCAAGCACAATTAAACAAAAATACAATTCACTCATACAAAAAGAGATGAATTGATAGTGAATATGGTGACATCCAAGTTTTAGTTATTGTTTTATATACTTGACTTATTCACTTTGTTTTAAGCCCAGTTCCAACAAAAACAAACGTGACCAAAACTCGATGATGAGTTGAACATTTTGAACGCGTCCCGGAGCCTCGGATGCACCCGGAAATCAACCAGTCACCGCAGCGCATCAGAGCTTTTGGCGTGCGGAATCTGACTCTCCATAGGAATGAATCGACATCCAGTTTGTTCTCGTCATTTGTCAGATTCGGTGAGAATGAGGCTAAAAAAACGTTTGTTTTTATTTTTATTTTTTGCAGAAAAGTTGCAGGAATTTACACAAATTGCAGGTAAAAGAGAAAACAATATTTATTTGTATTTTTTTTTAACTAATACCAGCTAAGAAAATGTAACATGTCATCACTTCCTGTAGTGATATACATTCTACACATCACATTTTTGTATTTTTGAAACGGAGAACCATGGGCTCAAAGTCACCAAAAAAATGTAATACCGTGATTCTTTTCTTGAGTTTTAGTTCTGACGAGCTGTTGATTTGGCCACTTAATGCATAGAAGTGACGGCAATTTTGCCAAATTCCAAGCTCTCCCAAATATTTTGGACATGAGGTTGGATTTTCATTATTGTGATGGCTGAATGTGGTTTGGCGTGATTGGTTTAGTGTGGTGAAGCAGATCTCACAGCACACAGTTTCACAGAACGTCTATGGTAGTATCGCTGGGTCCATTACCTGAACTTCGTGAACAAAATAAATAAAAACATACATTTGGTGTTTTTTGGCAAAACACCCACAGGTCTATGCAGTGTTTACTGATTGGCAGCATCCATGTTAGGAATAAGCTTTACTTCTACTTGCCTATCTGGGCGACGGTTCAATTCCATCAAGACATCACTCTGGGTCATATTCACAATCCCTCTGATCCGGGGTTTGTAGTTTATTTTCCTAATCTCATGCCGATGAGATTAGGATAAAAGTAAAAACTTGCTTTAATATCCTGTCAATATCCTGTTAAATATCCTGCTCAAATCCTGCCTCCGAGCTCCTGTGGTACAGCGTTTCCAGGAAGCTCTTTCGTGGCTCTGCTTGAGGACGGATACGCCTGCAGCATCCAGAGCAGCCCCGTCTCCCTTTCCCTACCTGTCACTTTCTCCTTGCCCCTCGACCCCCCCACCCCGCCCAACCCCATCCCACCCCACCCCACCCCACCACCCATTCTCCGTCTGCTTGTTCAATGAGGCACACTGCTGAGAGGAATCCGGCCCAACAGCTCTACAACCGCTTATCGATTCTGCCTGCTCAGGTTACTTTCGGCGGGGGGCTGGTGGTGGTGGTGGGGGTGGGGTGGGTGCTTCACCATCCCCCCATCACCCCCCCCCCCCGCCCCTCTCTCTCACAACTCTTGTTCCCCACCCGCTAATCGTAAACCTCCCGATAGGTCCAGATAATAACGACACGGAGGGATTAAAACACATCTGAAGGTGTCCCTGACAGCGTGCCCTGACAGCGTCCACTGGGGGGAAAAGAAACAAAACAAAACAGTATTCCCAACACATGTACCTGTCTGTGTGTGTGTGTGTGTGTGTGTGTGCGTGTAGATATAAGTGTGTGTACTTGCATGTTTATGTGTATTTGCCAGAGATTTGCCTGTTCAACTGTGTCAAAATCAGATATCACATATCCCAGATAATATCATATCCTGGGTCGCCAAATGCTTTTTACCAGGCCAGTGGTTTAATAATAACAAATAAAAAATGAACACACGACACCAGTAATAATAAATAAAATAAATGATAATTCAAGCAACCTGTCCCGAGGAGTCTATAGGAAATCAGATTAATCCACATCCTCAATTATCCAAGCAAGAAAACGAAAAACATTTAAAAATCACTAAGGAAAAAATACCAACCCACCTCTTTCAGATAAATTAATCTACAGTATATACATATATGTATTCCAAACCAATCAACACAAACATCACATATTAACTTTAGAACATGTAAGAGAAGAAGAAATCTGAAGAAAGAAAAAAAGA
>NC_137207.1:13244611-13264611 GCF_960531495.2 Zeus faber
GGGCACGGCAGGATATTTTTACTGGAAACACCAGAACATCATAATATATACAGGAGAAAACTTCCCCAGAATAAACTTTCAACCCAATAACAGAGTAATCGCTACGCCAAAAATACTGATTCAAACGCTTCTAAAGTCATGCAAAGTGGGTTCCACATGAATGTAAGATATATGTGCTTCAAAATACCTGGGTGTATACATAATTCAGTACGTGTGTTTTAAAAGTATGCTTGTTCATCTGGATATGATCCTGTTATGATCAGCCATTATCGTGGCTCATCTAGCTCCAGCCAAGGTCCTTGGATTTCAACCACTCATACATAGATTGATTCAACTGGTATAAACGTCTATTAAACTTGTACTTGAACTTTATGAGATTAAGTGATTGGACTTCATAATTTACAAGTATTAAAAATCGTACTCACGCCACCCGTAGCGTCTCCAGCCTCCAGAGAGACCTGGCGTGGACGGACACGGCTCCTCCCTCGTAGTTCACCATTCTGAAGGGCGAATTCACAGAGCACGGATGACAGCCGCTGACAGCACCATGAGCGCGCATCACTTGCTACCGCTGTCTGCCCCGTCTCAGGGTCCGATTCACAAAAGATATTGGGCTTATGATATCACAGCGCAAACACGCCCATAAAGTTTGGCAGCTGAGTGCAATTCGCTCTCGCTTTGCGTCTGATTGCGATTATCCATGTGGCAAAGTATAAATGGTGCCTTTGCACCAAGAACACAGTAGGCAGGTCCTGCCTATTGTGTGGGGGCTCTGTCCCTGCTCCACGTCCGTATTTGAAGCAGAGGACAAAATGAAATATCCCACAATGCCTCACAAGCTTCTCAAACGGACACCCCATATAAATGGGCTTCAGCCACCACCATCTCATTCTAGCAGCGTTGTGGCTATAAGCGCTGGGGCTTGTGGATTGGACTTTTTCCGCAATGAGGCTCATTTGCAGAGAACGGGGCCAATTTTGCGCATTAACACCAAATTTAAATATGTGCAAATAGCACCGGGACGCTATTTGCTTGGCAGCGCAGTGAGAGGTGCATTTCACCCTTTGAGGTTTACACGGCTTCTTTTTCTCTCATTTGCGCAGGTTTAGCGAACGCAAAAGCTGCACGATCCCCGAGAGTGCAATAGACCATACCGCAGACAAGCGGGTTAGAGGGATGTTTTGGAGTTCCACGTTTCCTGCAAATGTGGGGAATTGCCCATTTCCCCGGACAAAGCAATTTAATTTGCTCCGAAATGAGATAACAAATGAATTTGCCGTAGGTCACTGATATGTATCTGAAAAAAAGAGAGATTTACAATTGAAGAGTTCTAGAATATCTGCTACTGTCACAGCGGCTTATGCAAGAGTCACATGCATTCAAAAATAAATACTAGACTTTTTTTTTTTTTTTAACAAAATCAAGCTTACAGCTCAACACTCGACACTGCTTTGGGACAAAATCTTTATTTTCAGATTAATCTTTCTGCTTGGCATTTTTTTGTCATAAATTATTTAACCACACGACTCACTGAGTAAAATAAAAAATCTCAAGAACTAGAATTAACTAGTTCATTTCCAGCGATAGTTATAGTACCACCCATTCCTCCTACGTTCGTCATATTCTCTTCTCCCTATACATGTTTTCACTGGACCATCTACAGTACTCCAAACTGTTTCACGCATGTTACGCAGTTATGCTGACGACACCCCATACGTTTCTGGTTCCCTAGCACTGCCTCCCAATTCAATTTACAATAAATTCAGGAGCTATTCTCCTTTCCGACGACGCACTTGCATACGATGACAAGCCCTTGTCTCGAATAAACCTCCGAGATCCTCTGACCTAGAGCCGCTGGCCATTCTTTGGGCCGTTCAAGCATAAATAGGAGGAGCATAAATAACAAAAGCAAACGGTTGGACGATCTGAAAACTCCCTCCTTGGCTTTCAACCTCTTGAACAGGTTTCCTTCATTTTGCCATTTGTCATCGAAATTGCCCCTTTGTGTTTACTGTATGGCGAGGGCTGTCGTTTTTATGTCAATATCATGTGTCTGCTGGTTTTAAAGCTGTCTTTCCAAGCTGTTTGGTTCCCCGTCAGGTGCATGTGACGTGCACCACCGCGCGATGGTGCGTGCTTTGCATAACTGCGGCAGACACAGCGCGGTGCCGTCAGCACATTTGTCAGGAGCCCGTATAATCAAAGGTTGTCGCCAAACAGCGGCGACAACCCCGGTGTCAACAAAAATAAATACACAAATGGTCATGGTTTGCTCGGAGCCGTTATGGATCGCAGCCGTGCTCTGTGCTTAGGTGGTGCAAGTGTCCTGGTCTGTCTGTCTGCGCTCTCCGCCTGTTGTGCGCGGATAAAGGAGACATTTAATTTAAAAAAAAAGAAAGAAAAAAAAGAAAAAATGCACACAAACAACTAAAAAGAGGCAGCGGCGAGACAAAAGTATCTTACGTAACTCAGAACATCCCGTCCCCGCAACCTTGGGTTTATTATGTCAGCTTAATTCCGCACGGCGGTACATAACTTCCAAAACGAGGAACGCGGTGAAAGCATACATTTTCATTATTACAACTAAATCCAGTTTGATGGATCGGGAAAATTATTCCCTAATCAGTTTATGGGTTTCTTCGTCTTTTTTAACGTACTCTTTGGGAAAGCTGCTCGTGCCAGTTCAGGGCGGTCAGCAGCCAGGATGGATTTGTAAGGCATTGTTTTTAAAATCATTGTAACATCTGTGTGGCGACCTCTTTGGGTTTTGAAGCAGTACCAGGTACCTCCGCACCACTCACGTCACAAACAAAGACCCAACATCCATGACAGCATTGACTTGACAAAAGCCTCTGAAAAAGTCACGATGCAGTCATCCATTTGGAAAATGATAAGCCATACCCTGTTCGTTAATTGGTATGTGTGAGTTGGATTCTCTGCTAAATGGGATTTTTTTTTATTTCATCGACGTCCGTGAAGAGAGCTACCTGTTCGGGCCTCGGTCCGGCGTTTGTTCGTTCACGACCAGGATACGAGCTCATTTACATTATTTAACCACTTTGCTGTCTCCTGTGAGAGCGACAGGAAACTGTAATTAATAATAGTTCTTCTCACCCCGAGGGATGTCGCCCTATCTCACCGCGGGGACGGAAGGAGGGAACGAGAGCTCATTCTGCCTCTGGTGAACCTTCCGTCCAAGCCCTGAGGGGCCTGGCCCACTCCAAAACAAGAACGGACCTGCAAAATATCGACCCAGATCGCCGACGCCGGACGCACTTGGACAACTACACAGGCAGCGGAAATGTTGGCAGGTGACTTTGGTGAATAATCCTCAGTATCTTATGAGTACATGTTTACTAAAATCGAATTACGTGTTAATGTGAGCCTAAAACATGTTGCCGACTCAAATGAAAGCGCACTGTCTTGGTTAAATTTAAGGACAGGTTTGTCATTTTTTCAACTGCAAAGTTTGAATTTTGGGACAGTCCATTGTTGCAGGCTAAGCGGGAGATGTAACATCTAAAAAAAATTACAACATTGCTTTAAATGTTTTTGGGGTTGTTTTTTTTTTGTATTTTTAAGAGGCCCTTTGCCTTTTTAGGGGGCTTTTGACACTTGTCTTGCTTGGCATATGGTAAGGACCACCACTGCTCCTGAGCACCAGAGTGCTTGCCTCAAATAGCAGCATTAAATGACGTCTGTCTCCACTCAATCATGCATTGATTATAAGGGTAATAAATAGCTATGTTGATAAAAACGGAAGACTCGCATTTCATTGACTGTGACCAGTCAAATGGTGGACACAACTACAAGGGGAGGACCCGTTCCAACACCACAGGTGCTCTCCATGAAATGATGTTTCAGCAGTCTGGTCCTTGCTCCTTCATGGAGTTTCTTACAGTCAAGTCTGGTCCTAACTAAAGGATGGTTTCATGAGAAGAAAAGTGCTTTTTGATTTCTATTTCTATTTATGACTGTAGTGCCAGCTGAACTGGCAAAAAACGAAATACTAAAAACTCTTTGGAGGGCACAGTCCAGCTTGCCCACACCCGGCAGTGGGAAGAGATGTGAGCATTTGTACTCAAGTAGAAGCCAAATATCTCACCCAACTGACTGCAAATACAGTAAAACTCCCCATTAGCAGTTGTACTTAATTACCTCCACCCTTGCCCACACCTCCCTAGACCTCCTGCGCCGCCTCTCGTCCTCCCTTCAGGTATGTCCTGATTCCTCTCTCATTCTCTCTTTTCTCCTCCACCTCTAGCTACTATAGCCCTGCTTCCTTCTCCCCCTTCTCCTTCCCCTCCCATCTGGGTTCCCACTGACCTCCTCTGCTCCTCGCCGTGCTCCCCAGACGGCACCGTCAGGCACTCGTCCATGTGACCATGGAGGAGACGCAGGACGTCTCCTCCGATTAAGTAGCCTGCAGTAAGAAAAGAAGAGAATACCGCATTACACTTACGTAAATGCATCCCGAAGAAAAGGGGTTTTGGAGGGTAGGGAGAGAAAGCGGCTCATAAAAGGAAGGGGGGTAATGTCAAGGGAGAAGAAGTGAGCACAATGTCCTCCAACACAATGGACTCCCATACTGCATTTTAAATAGAGTAGTATATAACCTAAGACTAAGTCGGATAAGGCTAATTACTCCACTGCAGCCTGGTCGTCCCGGAAGCCGGATCCGTCCCTCTCTGACCCGTTCTCAAGGCGGGAGTTTTTTCTGGGACTTTTACCTTACCCGGGTGAGGGGTTAAGACGAGAGGATGCTGTTGGTGTCCGTATGAAATATGGGCTTGTGAAGCCCTTTGAGACTCTGCTGTGATTAAGGACTGTATAAATAAACTTCGCTCGACTTCACGTGAGGGGAGGGTGAGAGGAGAAGGGGAGAGAAAGGAGACGGGTTAGGACAGAAGAGAAGGGACAGGGAATCGACACAAAAACAAGGACCTGAGGAAGCGCGGGGGCAGAAGTGGGAGAGCTGAACCTGAGCTAAACCAGGGCAAAGGAGCGGCTGGAACAGGCGATCCTGCGCAGTACCTTGTGCCACTTCGCTGCCTGAGCAGATGGGAGCGACGCTCCACAGAGTCTGCTGGAAGGCTGCGTCCACGTGGAGGCTGCCGTTACCGTAGGACAGGTGCTGCGGGGAGAGGGAGGGAGGGGAAGTAAACGCAGGGAGGGGGAGTCACTTCAATAACCAGCGCTGCTGGATATCAAAACAAACAGTCATGTAATTGCGTGGGTTAATTCATTCATTAAATAAATAATCAATTTTTATTTTATTTATGCCAGAACTTGGAGGTGCCGCAAGGAGGGGTTCTCAGCCTTCAGGCCCACAAGCCCGTTTTTAAGGCTCCAAATTATTATGAAAACAGCAATTAGAGGGTGCGACAAATTTTTTCTTTTTATTATTATTTTACAAACTTTATGTGTTAGAATTCACATTTAGGGTGATGTTACATGTGAATTTCAGTATTAACTACTTTTATTATACCATGGAGCATCGTGGGCGAGTGCCAAATGGATGGATATAGAACTCATGATGTATTTCAAACCAATTTAACAAAATTCTTTATAAAAAAAAAAAATCAATAAAATATCGACATATCAGTCTTAGGAATTGCCCATGACCCGGGATGCATATCGTCCCATGTGGGGTCGCGACTCCAAGGTTGAGAATGTCTACAGCTGAGGAATTCCTATCAACCTCTCTCACTGACAGCAGCCAGCTAAAGACACACATTGCCAGGCGTGCACGCAACAGCTGTCCAGAGACCAGCCCAGACGTCAATAACTGCTGTAACTCTGCCTATTAGATTAAGATACAGCCTCATTACCGCTGAGTGCGCGATCAATCCCCGCTGTGTCGCTCTGCCTGTTTGGGTTTCCCCTGTGTCTGCTTTGATTGTCACTTTTGTCAGGAACATTTTAGAAGGTTGCGTGCTTGTTAAACTCTGTGGGCACAGTGACAATAAAGCCCCTTCCCCACTTGCACTGAAAGGCGTAAATCCACTGGCAATGTTCCGTATGGCATCATTTTGGAAAAGGGGCGGGTGTCGGTGTTCCGTAAAAGTCGTTCTGTAAATTTCCCCACTCTTGACCTAATAGAATTTCCGGCAAATTGCCGGTATGGCTGTGAACGGAAGTGTGTTGGTATGGAAGCATTTCCGTAAATTAGGGGTGGAATCCAATCCAAATAAAGCAGAAATAGTGGGGTTTTTTGCGAAGTTTTTTTTTTTCCTACAAAGATTTCGGTTCGTAAAAACATTTTGGAACATTCGTAAAAATTGCGAGTCCGATCCAAACTGTGGCGGTCGGCAAAGACGAGAAACTGAAGCTGCGCGGCAGGAGAGGGAAAGCAGGTGGAGAACGTTCCTTCTCCGGAGGCAGAGAGTGTAGGACAGGTTGAAAATGATCACACCGACTTAATAGCAGTGGGTTTAGGGTTATTGCGTCCGGGGACGGGGGCTCTGCCCCCGCTCCGTCAGCGGAGGGAAGAATCCGCGGCGCAGGGGGACGGGGAGTGAAGCGCTGGTCTAAAAAATGATTCCCTCACCCAGTCTCACGTGACATCAGACACGTCCCGTGCAAGCATTACGTAATGTATCCCTAAAAGTAATCTATGTAGGAACACACTCAATACGGAACTTTTCCGTAAACGAGCCTATGTGGGAATGACTACCTACTGCCTTTGCGAGACATTTTTTATGCAGCAATGTTACGGATTTCCATGTGTGAAAGGGGCTTAAGTAACGCTAAGCAGGCCTCAGTGGAGACGTTTACGAGAGGGGCTCACAGTGTGTGGTAACCCCCACACTGTACTGTAACTTACATGTAAGTCCATGACAGTGATAAGGGATTTGAGGTGTTAATAATTATGAATAATGTGTCGACATCTAATAGAGCGACAAGGCTGATCATTTATCCAGGCTGTTTAAACACGGGATTATAAACCATTGTATCATGTACTGACTCAGAAACCACGATGACACTGACTTGCACCGTCATCATTTTGCCGTTGGCAGCCACCGGTTGAAACTCTGCATAAAGGCAGGAACCCTTTTCTGACCCTAGCCTCCCCTATCAGTGCCTTTCGCTGCCTCTGGAGTGGCATACTAAGTACTGCCTATTACATTACTATGGTCCTGCGTGCTTTAGCTTGTGAACAAAAAGACATGCGTGGTCATACACCCAGACCACTGGTCTGACCCCCCCTCCGCCGTTGTTCGTTGTTCTCCCTCCGGACCAGTCATCTACAGTTGTCATTGTCTTTCACCGGATGCAGTATGTCATCCTACTACTTTTGACATACTAACTGAGCATACTAAACGCTAATTTAGCGTACCAAATGGTATACTTTTTTTCTCTTCCGGGCCGTTGGGATGTCTCTTCTGTAGCTGTTCCACCTGCTTCCATGTGTCCCTGTTCCAGCCTCGGTCTTGTCTAGTAGACTGCATCCTCTTGTCTCTTGTCCATGCATTGTTTGTCGGAGTGAAGACTGCGTTGGAAACTTCCACCAGCCTCCGTGTCGGCCTTTGCGTCCAACGCCAGCCAACAAGTTTACGGGTTGCTACACTCTTCCTCATCTGTCTTTCAGAATAAGCTCATCTGAGTTATAACCCTTTGCCCCAAGGACAAACTTTGGTCCGCCTGACAGCGGAGTGGGACATCTGTGATTGGTTCAGATTGGTCTTCTCGAGCTGTCGTTAATGATCCTCACCAACACTCAGTTCCAGATTGTTGGGCAGCCGCCAACGCATCCATATCACCCACCAGATGCTCTACCCAGACCAGGACCCTCAATTAACAATGTTTTGTGTGAAAAGGTTCGAGATTCCCTCTCACGAAAAGAGATTGATCAAACATTTGTATCAAACCTATTCCGAAGACGAATGGTCTGGCGCTTTGGCAATGAAATTAAGCAGCCGTAAATTAGACGGCGCATGAATTGAATGCTGACCTTTTAGAACAAAATTTAATTTGTGTAATGATGGTGCTTGCATTGCAGTGGGCGTTCTGTGAATTGCTCCAATCACATTGGGAGACCCAGCAATGGCACAGAAGCAGTCTTCAAATTACAACTTTGGGAAAATTAATAAAAAGATCTTTGTGTACCATCTTAGTGCAGATGGCTATACCTGGAATAAACCGGTTATTCGGTTCAGTGAACAGAAGACATACAGGAGGTGATTTGGCGGAACTCACTGTAACTCCATAACAAGAGCGTTTTTCATTGAAACCCCAGCCATATCTCAAGGCAGTTAAATGGTAATACAGTAAGTGCAGGGTGAGAAATCAATTTATGATTCTTTAGGTGAGGTCAATACTCTTCAGACTCACCAAAACAGAAAATGCATGGGAGTTGTCCTTGACTCTGGCCTTTTGCACAGTGTAATGGTATACAGTATATATATATATACAGTATATGGTATATTATGGGAACTATACGTATGCGTTGTGTTGATAACAAAGTAAATGCACAAAGGACTGATGTCAGTATGCAGCTAAGTCTTGGTTGGGAAAAGCCAGTTCCGGTTCCAGTTCCATCCTAATTTTTTCTCTGGAAAGGGCCAATGGCTAAAAATCCAGAAATGGAAATGACTGTGGAAAGCCTTTATTTTTTCTGCAGTTTAAGAATCTTTGAATGCTGCCCACAGCGATCCAATTAAATGCCCCCAGAAGAACATAGCAGAGCAAAATGTGCATTTAAGCTGAGCCCTTGCACTTGAGGCCAGTGTTACCTTTCATAACATTGGATGGCTGGCCTTGAATTCACCAGAATGGTCACAGACAAATAACATAACTGCCATCATTCAAGAACGTTTCCCTAAATTGTAGATAACAAGACGGGACATAATTGTCTTAGATTGCGATAACCCCACTCTAGGTATCAAGCCGCAACAGCCGTCAGTAACATTCTTAAGGAAAAACAATTCCTACATTCAAAAATAATGATTCATTTATTTTCCAAAAATTTCTAATTTCGCAGCACTAAGTTCTGTGTGCACACAGGATCAGAAAGCTCTGCATACGTTCAAAAGCACACTCCACCGTTTGTGTAGAAATGTGCATATACACCGTTTACATGCGTTATATTCATGGTTAAAACCTCAGTCTGGCGTCAGGCTCAGGTGGCCAGAACTCTGGGGAGATGGTCAATTGAGCAAAGCTACTTTGCTCATTAGGGCTCTCAAAGAGCATGCAATAAACCTGGGGAACCAACAGCACCGGAGAAACATTCATAGGGACCAAAGGGAGGCATTTTCAGAATAAACCAGACACTCGGCATCTGGGATTTTGGCGTACCAGTCAGAGTTAAAGCGGCAATCAATAATCCATTGTCCCAGAATTGTACTTGAGAGGCTTTTGGTCAACATAATGGGTTTACTCTCGGGCTGTGGCAGTGTGAATATGTCTTACCGCAGTGAAAACCAATGTATAATCGCGGTATTGCGGTTCACTGACAGGGGGTTGACGGGGTACATGTCCCCATCACGCGCGGAGCTTGTGTTGTTACGTGAGGAAAGGAGTAAAATCATTGGGCGACCCATCGCTGGCGCGCCGCGGGCACATTCGGTGCCGTCAGAGGGGGAGCGATCGGGGCGCAGAGCTGCGATTATTTAAAACTTTAGAGTTGTGTTGACAATGAGAGGGGGACAACTCTCTGGTTCTCCCAGGAAGAGGGGGTCCGCACCCCCCTGTCCCCCATGTAATCTCATGGGGGACAGGGGGGTATCATGTATCATGCCCTGACATATCATGCCCTGTTCATATTCACATTGAACGGCCGAATCCGATTAGACTGACACAATTCTGAGTCAGGTACAGCCCCGGAAATAATTGATAATAATCGAACACACACACACACACACACACACACACACACACACAAAAGAAATCCCAATATGTTTAATGAACTGGCCCTCCCCCTCATGTGCGGCGCATCACCAACAATGATAATATATACAGGAGCGCCTTCAATGCAAATAGATGAAACAGCTCTTTCTTGTGTGCTTGGGAAAGTCAGTCTGTAGTAGACTGACCTGTGGTGACACATTCTGAAGAATTTAAAGAAACCTCAGCATCTGACGCTAAATCAATCCCGGCCGTACTTCTACAATGGCCACTTGTCACCAGGCTGTGTATGGCATGTTTGGCCTCATGTCGTCAGGGTTTACGGAACAATCATAAACGCAGACCACGCGACTTCAAGCACTGTACCAGGTATCGCTCCGAGGAGACGCTGACGAGGATGAGGTCGTCTCCCACTCGGACCTTCTCGCCCTCTGACCGCTGCTTGGACGCTGGGTGAATGGTCCACCAGCACGCCTCCCCTGCAGAAACAACACACGCTTTAAATCCGGCACCTCGCGCGCCCTGAACATCTCGGTGAAAGAGCAGCGGTTTGACCCGGAGCGAGAGTCGCCGTCTGGTCAGAGAAAGCGGGGGACGGGAGGAAACGGCTTGAGCGAAACTGACTCATTTATGGTGCCCGGTGTTTTTGGCCATGAATCCAACAACAATGAACAACAAAAAAGACCTATTAACATATACGGTGAGACAGATGAGCAAACCAATAATCTCCAAGGTCAAGACAACCAACCTTAGTCAATCATCCAGACTCACTGGCCCACACATAGCAACATAACAAAACACTGTCATAATAACCTTAATCTCGGTGTTACATTGTGTTCACTGGGCTTTTGTTCCCGATGTGGCACATTATCCCTTTCAGGCCTCATGTTTATTCAACGATTTGCATCTCGTCTTTATAGAGGCAACACAGGGCACCCCGAGGTGTATTTCACATCGGAGTCGTAAGTCATTCGGGTTTTGTTTTAAGCTAAACGTGCAGCTTCTTTTAAAGGGAAGAGAACACAGAACAATGGCAGAGATTGTCAGGCGAGGAAGAAGGACGGCGGGCCAAGAGCTCACACCCATGATGGAAAAAAAAAAAAAAAAAGACTGGTATCTGACAGAAAGAGTGAAAACAGTTTGTAGAAATGACAGCTGAGCACAATACAAGCGCTGGCTTTCCTCACCATTTGTGTTCAAGTCAAACTTGGCCCATACCAGGCATGACATGGATTGGGATTTGCGACAGCGCGGAACATGTGACAAAAAAGGCGTTGGTGCCACAGCACGATCTTCTACCCAAAGGCTATAATCTTTCATTAACATGCAAAACCTAAAAGCCAAGTAGTTAAATCCATCACCCTTTAAGCAATTTCTCCATTTTCTGGTTGGGTGGCATGGAGACACCTTGAATGGGACACCAGTCTATCACACGGTCAGTCACACACACACACACACACACACCATTCACACCTACAGGCGAGATAGTCTCCAGTCCTCCCCACCTAAAGGTCATTCTAAAGGCCTTACGGAGGAAACCCGCATAAACCTCACGTATTCAAATACCGGCGACGGGATTCAAACCGGGGAATCTGTGGAAGCACTACAAACAACACCTCGGCTCGCTGCGCCACGCTTTCTATCACGAAAATAAACAAAAAGCAAAGGCAGGAAAATAAATCCTTGAACGATCCTGGGAAGAATTCCCCATTGCCGATGGAGGTTTGTCACGATTCCCACCTGTGGTGTCTTCCTGAAGTCCCACGTCGAAGGCCAGTTTGTCGGTTGACGAGCGAGAAGTGGACAGGCAGCACAAGTACTGTGACAGAAAAGACAGATCATTATTAAAGAAGTAACAAGCAGAAGACTACCAAGCTGGCGATGAAGGAAACAAGATAGTGACGATCAAGATGAGCGAGAAGATAATGCTTTCTCGCTTGTATCGTTCAGTCACGTGGGACGTTGTTGAAAGACTGACATTTATTAATTAAACTGGGTAATGTCGCAGCTGGAATGAGGGAAACTCTTGCAATTTGTGTTTGTGTGTGTGTGTGTGTGTGTGCGCAGTACGTCTACTAACCATCCCGCTGTAGGAGTGTCGTAAAAGGACAGCGTGGCCGTACAGCAAGGTGCGATGGCCGCCTCCCTGGGCCGTCTGGGGGAGGAAGGGTTGAAGAAAAAAAAATAATAATTCAAATGAAGAATAGAGAAATGTGAATATAGAGGGGGGAAAGCAGCAAGCGGAGGAAATAAGCATCAGTCATCTGTCAAACAGAGGAGCAGGAGGAGAAAGGACGAAATGACATCAGTGAGAGTCACGAGAGTCAACATGACGGGAGAGATTCGTTAGAATTGAGAGGTCATAGTTTTACATTGATTTAATACATATTCATGAATATAGATTATACACGGCAAAAAATACATTGTTTTCTGGATCACTTAAAAAATGTTATATTCAAAGATAAAAAATGACAAACATTTAAATGACTCAGTCCACTGAAAGTAGCAGCAAGAATAAAATAATCATATTCATAAATAATATTCTGTAGTGCCATTACGGGTCAAGATCGAAAGAAAGGACTTCATTTTCGTGGAATGTTCATGTTTTTACTTCTGTTTTCATTTATGGTTTTCTCATAAACACCGAAGAACATCACCTCTGACAAAGTCACAGTAATATAGATCTCAAAGGAAGGAAAATGTGTTATTTTAAAAGCAGTTATAAACAATATTGAACCCATTTTTTTTTTTACATGAAAATAACCCTTATCTATAGAAAAATACCTTTTTATCATCGGAGTCAGTACTTTACAGTATGGGCCGTAAAGATACACTGACAATTCCCCCCTCCCCAAAAAAGGGAAATGGTATCTGTTTCAGCGAGGGTGGGGGACCCTGCGTCCCCCAGGACGACAGACTGTAACTACTGCAGAGCGGCTGCGGGACGGAGGCGAGGCGAAGCGCAGCCTCATGACTTCCGCGACCGCGCTTCGTCTCCCCCCCCCCGCTCTAAACGGGGGGGGGGGAATATCCACAGTCCTGCTGCTGCTGCTGCTGCTGGAGGTGCAGCGTCCTCCTTTCTGGACCTGGTGCTAAATGAAAAAGTTAACACGATGTGACAGGCCACCCTCGGAACTTCATCGAGGGCTAACAAGTGCGGGAGTCCTTCAGGCCGGAGCCATTCGTCCCCATTAGCCTCGTCAATTAACACCTCGGCGAGAGCTGAGCTGAACAAATGGAGGCTTCACGTCTAAACCTGTCCTGGCAGTTCACCACATCTAGGTTAGTCAGGATGCCCATTAACATTTATCTACCTCTGAGGAGGTGGGTATTTTCTCATCCCTGCTGCTTGTCTATATTTCCCATAATGTCATTTACGTAATGTTATCTAACGGTGTTTCCCAAGCATTTTTGTGCCACGGCACACGTTTTACAAGGAAACAATCCCACGGCATTCCGGTACCCTGTAAACGGCCTTAAAACCACACCAAACATCACAGACATGTATACGTGGGCTTATCACGGCCTGCCAGTAGTTCTCAAAGTGAAACTTGAGCGAGTTCTGATTAACGCAGAGCTGGTATTCCGTCTGGAACTCATGAATTAATACAGGGTTGCAATTTTGATCTTGCGACACAACAGCAATTTCCATTTATCTATTTTTTTAAAGTGGAATTTGGATATATCAACACATCTATATGCAGTAGGCTACGTTTTTTAACTTTAATTCCCCTTAAATCATGCGGGAGTCTATATTAGTTTTGTTCCATCGGATGCAAATAAAAATATGACGACTCAGCGTCATGATCCGGAGAAGCGCTCGTCGGTTCCCAGCGCGGGGATTTTAATTTCCAAAGTCGACCAAATCTGAACGGTTGTTTGAGTCTCCTGTCTCCTCGCGGTAGTATTTCTGTCCCTCTGTGTCAATGTGCGATTATTTCCACGCTTTGTAAAGTAAAGAACAAAAAGCAAGCGTGGCAGAAAGGAGAAGGTGAGTCTATACTGTAGAGCACGAAAACTCAAATTCTGATTGTGAGAATGAAACAACATAAACCTGGACATGGTTTTTAAGGTTAGGCGCACACACACACACACACACACACACACACACACACACACACACACAAACGCACACGCACACGCACACGACACACACTCACACAAACTTACCTTCATCATGAATTTCTGTGGTAGAGGGGGCATGAAACAGGAAAATATCAAATTAAAACACATTCTGATACCATCACTGCAGAGGATTTAAAAGAAAAACATTAATTACTTATTGATTTATTTATTTATCACAAAGTACGTGAGCTACTGATGTCAGAAAACAATATAATGGCCCATATTAGGTTCCTGTAAGAGAATTATTTAAAAAAGGGGCAAAAATAATAATAATAATATAATAACAACAATAATAGATAATTGATAACTGAAGCCTTGCATGTAGTCACATTAGTCCAAATGACCGACAAATCAATATAAATGCTTGTATGGCTTAAACGAATGATTTTTTTTTTAACAGTTTACAGCACAAAAACAATTCTTAAATTGTCCTTGTCCCAAATGAGACATGACAGTGATAGGTAGTTCATTTCCACATGGAAGAAATTGTATTGTTATGTGTAGATTACTATTATAATTATTATTATTATAAGAGCCGTGAGATGCTTCATGAAGTCACACGCAGCACTCATTTTGTGGAGGGTTTTGTTTTCACTTTCGCAGTTATTGCAGATACTTCTATGAATGGCCATGATTACAAGAAGGCGTGTATGTATTTGAATAAACCCCGTTCCTTCAGACTAGAGCCGCGAACCAACCTCCGCCCAGTCGCTTTTCGTGGGAGATTTGACCCGTACGATTTTGTGCGGTTTTGAGGTGGCGAGCCTGGCTATCCCATTGGACTAATCCAGACACGTTCTTCAAGGTGGTGAGACGGTGAATGGATAACGGTTTTTACTGACTAACGACGGAAGAACTGAACAAGCGACGCCTTTGTTTCTCTGAGCTTCTGGGCCGGAGAAACTTACGGCTCAAAGGTTTGTCATTCCTCACATACATACATATCACAAATACACCGGTTTTGGGGATACTTTCACGTACTGAAGACAGAAGTTGTTTATATTTCAAAACATGTGTATTTTTCGACGACTGACACACAAATTCAATGGGAACAAGACGATGTCAACAGAGAGCCGACACACAAACACACAAACAGATTCTCAGATATGAACTGTGTTGCCAGGAGTGAGTTGAGGGTCAATTGGCAAAGAAATTGAGTAATTCCTCGTAAATCACAAAAAAAAAAAAAAAAACATCCATCAAATCAATACACCATTTCTTGGAATCAGATCTAGGCAGTATTTTGGGATATTGATGTTGATTTTATGTAAGCTGTGGGCTAATCTTTAAGGCCACAGTGTGTGGATAAGAGGCTTTGTCTCCCCGAATAAGAAAATACTTTAATTTATGGATTTACACCTTCAGGAGAGAGAGCGCTGGATTTATTCATGTTCTAAAAGCCATATAATGTTTAATGTAATGTATAATGTGAAGCCGGTTTCATTTACCTTTTGTATCCTTCATTTCATTACAAGTTTATACGGATTAATGATTACTGTATTTGCCAAGAACATTTTTCACATATACCCAGACACTACTCTACTTTTTACCCATCTTAACTATGAGGAAATATCTACATATCTACATCAATACCTACCTACCTACATAGAACCTACCTACTTATCTACCTACATACCTACATACCAACCTACCTATCTACATATAGTATAAAATGTACCTACATACACACCTACCTACGTATGTACCTACATACTGTACATACATACAGTACCAACCTACCATCCTACGTATGTACCTACCTACCTACATACATCCAGTACCTACCGACCTACATACTGTACCTCCCTACCTACCTCCCAACGTACCTACCTACGTATCTACCCACCTACATAAAGTACCTACCGACCTACATCCCAACCTACCTTCCTACCTACCTACCTATCTAGTACCTACCTACCTATCTGCCTACATACATATAGTACCTATCAACCTACATGCCAACCTACCTATCTACGTACAGTATAACTACGTACCTACCTACCGAGCCATGTACGTACCTACCAATCTATCTAATGAACCAACTATTGAGAGTAAACAATGTAAACAGTGTATTCAATCAAATATGAATCTGCACGTAGACACACCCACAGTCTGCAAAAAAGAGAAAGAATGAAGAGGATAAAAGTAAAGTACAATATATAATACACGTTCACTGTGTCACCTCATAAATATTAATAATAAAGTGACATGTTGCATATGGAGCTGCAAATCACTGTATGCATCCCTGAGTGAAAGAGATTCGAGCTCCTTATCCACAATGTCTTTCAACTACCTCATCTGTCCGTGTCTTCACCAGCGGGCACAACAGATAAAGCAGAGATTCTAAAAACAATGACGCTAACATAAGTACAATATAACTGCGATGGTACTGCAATAATTAGCACGGTGATGGTGGAGATGAGGGACAAAGTGGACGACGAAGGAAAAAAGGCAGACCTACCCATTTTTCCACATCTACATGCTGTGTGGAAATGAGAGAGAAAACATAAACAAAGTAAGTTGCCGTAATTGTATTTAAAAAAAAATTATAAAAAACAAAAAAAATAGAAGAAAATCACCATCTATCCCATTGCAATGAGATAAGATGAGTGCAGGCAGAAGAGTCATGATTCAGTAAAGCATAAAAAAAATGTTTGTTTGTAACACAACAGGTAGTTTCAGTTGAACAGGAGGCATTCCATGTGTGTTGACACACGATACAACACTAATGTGACATTTCACTCAAAGGTGTCACTCAGCTTTGCAGGTAAGTATCGCCAACATGCATTATGCGATGCTCGATAACACAAATGCAATATGCAGAGAACTGGTCTTGTTGGCAGAGCCTGATAAACAATAAACAAATAAATAAACATAATGCATTGTCTGAAATTAACATTACTTGGTAAATAACATGCTGATTTAAGTGTTGCACAAAAGCAGCATCACACAGGGAGTGACATCGTACTGTCATATCAGTACAAAGAGGCCGCAGCCAAGTTATTCTAATTATCTTAGAAATTATATATATATATGTTTGAGTGATAGAGTCATTGTTTTGTTGCTCATTTTCTATTGAATACAATAAGCAATAAAATGTGTTTAGCGCTATGTTTAATTTTTTACAAAATGATGAGCTTCACTTCTGAAAGGATTAACATTAGGCTACTCTTAAATAAAGGAAGTGAAATACAATATCATTTTTACTAAAAGAAAAATAAAATATTGAAATACAATTTAATCAAATCACATGATAAATAGATAAAATACATTTGGCTGTCATTTTTGAATGTCAATTCATCTGCTCATAAAAAAACAAAACCTCTTAAATGAAAGAGCCATCGCTGCCCGGATTTTAAGTCACTGCATAAAACAGTTATGTAATATTATCCAAAAACAGTACCTCAATGTCTTGCAAATACGATTGTTTCAGAACAGAAAAGGCAAAGATATCCAGTGAACAATCAGCATCAATGCTGTTAAGAGGATATACTGTGTGTCTATATCATAAAGTATAACAGTTTCACCTTATTAAAAATGTATTATTCTACATGATGCATGGCTTGCTGAGCTAGTTCTGTCAGACAACTTGACGGCGCCACATGCTTCCACAACCTGCTTTGCTCCCTCCGCCTCCCCTGCATCCACCCGTTGGGCTCTCCTCTTCTATCCAATGGGGGATTCCAGCTCATCACTCCAATATTTCTAGCTCACTAAGTTATGCCTCTGTTTTCGGTGCACCTCACCAGGAGCCATGAGCAGTAGAGCCCAGACGCCAAAGTCAAACGACGCAAAAGTAAATAAAGACAATTTAAAAGTAAATCAAAGAGTTGTCTGTCAGAAATAAGAACGTCATTTCAGTACAAATTACTCTAACGCCCCGGAGGAAACAACATAACACCATCATTTTGCATTTGTTTATCGTGAAATTAACAAATTTATCCAGAAGGACGTACTCAATATAGCTCAAAATGAGACATTTGGTGAAACACGCGATGGGATTCCACTGCCATTATGTCACGTAAACGGAACAGTAAAGTGAAACTTGATGGAGTGTGTCTATTGATATGTGTTGATGAATCCAACACTTAATGGCATTAAAAGCAATTTATCCAACAATACCAATTCAGTGTTCAGACGATCCGGTTACAAGCTCCACGGAAACAACTACACCAGACATCAGGATAATTGTATGGCAGCGCAATTACATTTAAATCCGTGTGCTATTAAAATCCAATTATCCCATTATAACCGTTATCATTAGGTTGCTACAGTACAACCTGTGCAGTGGCGGTATTAGCAGGAAAATAAATAAAGTAGGTAACATAAACTTAGTAACAAATAAATAAACAAACAAACAAATAAATAAATAAATACAGCAAGTAAATAAAATAAACAAAGTAAGTAATAGTAAGTAATAAATAGAATAATAAACAATACATGAATAAATGCAATTTATAAATAAAATAAATAAAATAAATAAATTAAGCAGGTAAAATAAATCAATAAAATGTTTGTAAGTAATACATGGAAAATAAATAAATAAATAAAGTAATTACTATCTTAATGTTATCTTAAGAGGCTCTTTATGCTTTCTGTCTTTTCAGTCATGTTTTCTGCTGCACGGGAACCCGGGTGCCGTCTATCTAAAACAGCCAGAGTTGTACACGGTGCTGTTAGCTCTTCAACACTTCCTGCCAGCCCTTAAGGCCCGACATGGCCCGTTCTGATAAGGTCAAACAATACGTCAGCGATAGCATACATCAATCACCAAGGCGGGGGTCCGGTCCCTGTCCATGGGGAATCCCCAGGCAGCAGACTGGCGCCTCCACCCCCAGGTGGTGGAAGTGATCTGGATGTGGTTCGGCCGGGCTGAGGTGGACCTGTTTGAGTTGCGAGAGGCGACACATTGTACGTTATGGTTCTCCCTCAGTGTGGACCAGCCGCCGTTGGACGTGGACGCGTTGGCCCCCACCCGTAGGCAGAGACGCTGCTTTATGCTTTTCCCCCTGTGGCATTCATTCAGCCAGTGCTGGATAGGGGGCGGGAGGACAACCTGATGCTGCGGCTAGTGGCGGTTCTGCGATCTGTGAGAAATAAGTGTGGGTCCCTCGTGGGAGCTCCCCCTCCGGTGGGACCTACTCACGCAGGCACCTTGGGGCCTGGTGCCTGAGAGGGAGAAGCTCCTAGCCTCGGGCCTCTCGGATGCGGTGGTTGCCACTATACAGAGCGCCAGTGCACCCTCTATTCATTCCCAGTACACACTGAGGTGGCATATTTTTGCCCAGTGGTGCAACCAACAGTGACACACCCCTTTTGACTGCCTTATAGGACCAATATTGCAGTTCCTGCAGGAACAGTTTGCTGAGGGGGAAGCGGCCGCTACACTAAAGGTCTATCTGGCAGCTATTGCCTCATGTCATGTGGGCTTGGACGGCTTCACACGAGGCAGTCACCCGCTGGTGTCTCGCTTTTTGGTAGGGCTCTGTCTAGGCCTCCGTTCGAGCCCCGACACACTGCCGACATCAAGATTGTTTCTCTGAAAACAGCCTTGCTGCTGGCACTTACCTCAGTGAAACGGGTAGATGAGCTGCAGGCACCGTCAGTCCACCCATCCTGCATACAGTTTGTGGGTGGAGGTGATAAAGTGGTCATGCAACCTAACGCTTCTTTCACCCCGGAGGTCAATAAAACTCTGTTTCTAAGTCCGGTCATTGAATTAGCGACCTTCTCTCCACTGCCTTTTGAATCAGAGGAGCAGGAGCCGTACTGCAGCGCCTGTTCAAGGCGCTGCAGTGTTGTTTTATATGGACCGCTCTAAGGGCTTTAGGCGCAGGGACCAGTTGCTTCTGTGCTTCGGACCCAAAGGGTAAAGGGTAGGCCCCTGTCCAAGGAGCGGTTGGCTCATTGACTGGTGGAAGCTATAGATTTGGTCTATAGGAGCCTGTCTTTGGAGGCACCTCGGGGCCTGCACGCACACTTGACCAGGGGAGTGTCCTCCTCTTGTGCCCTCTTTCGGGGGGGGG
>NC_137207.1:13269611-13279611 GCF_960531495.2 Zeus faber
TGGATCATGGGACTCAATGGCTGGATCAAAGAACTGGATAGGAGAACTGGGTCCCAGAACTCACACCCCACGTGTCAATTTAATTGATGCTAGTTCTTGAAATGGTGACGCTCTTCCGTCTCCGCTGCAACATGATTATCCTGTAGCGGGAGCTGTAGGGGGCGGGACCTAAGAAATCCAACCAACCAGGATTTTGGCATCACGCTTCAACCCATTGCGTCCTTCCCAGACCCGTTCTGGTTATCGGTGGTGTTCACTGAAACTATGGAAACTGCCGCTACAAACCTCGATATTTCTGACTTTCGCATATTTTTGTGGTATCGTTTGGTAATATTGGTGAAAATTGACCATGAATGTAAATATGTCGCCAAAGGGTTATTTTGCGCCTCCAGTGATAAGACGCCAAATGGAGGAAGTCGTCGAGCATCTGCGAGGGCGGTCCACTCCCTCACAGACGCTCTAAGGCGGTTTGCCCTTCGCGCTACACCCTACGCTCAGAGCTTTCTGACACCAGGAATCTGGACTCCTGTTGCATGATGAGTACTTCCCTGGGTGCAGCTCCAGGCCCATAGCTGCCACTCTGTCAATCAGACCAAAGGTGAGGGTTCCTATCAAAGACATACCGTGTGTCATCAAGGAGAGAAAGTCTCAGATGTATCGTGTTGTTCTGGGCGGGTTGGGAGTAACTTCCGGGCAAAGTGCCGCTGCCGTGCAAGCCGCCAAATAGACACCCGACAGGGAGAGAACCTACTCATTCTAAGACGGCTAAAACCGAGGGGGCGAAAAAACGTGCTGTCTTATATGAAACCCATACCTTGGAGTTGGAGGTGGATTCGAGAAAGCATAATCTGTTCCCGAAACCTTCGGCCGCCAGGCAGAGTTTTTGTTGTTCCTTGTGGACGGTGGCCGAACACTGCAGCACCACCTCGTCATCCTGGAAAAAGCAAAAAATAAAAAATAAATAAAAAATGGAATGACGCACAGTTCATGAAAACAAGCAATTACCATTCGACGTGTGAATCCATGGTAGGAGAAGCTAAGAGGAGACTCAATTCTGGCTTTTAGGGAGAAGGTAGGAAGAAACAAGGAAATGCAACCATGCAGGAAAAACAATCCAATGACATTGTAGATGTAGACTCTTTTGCGAAGTAAGCTGGACGCAGTGAACTATCGTCGTCTTAAGCGGAGCTCTGCTTTGAGTGCGCAGTATTCGGTCAATCGGATGAGAATATTTTCTGCATTAAAATACCACATTCCAAAGAGAGTTGCAGTTGCTCTCCTGATTATGACTGAACACATCAATTTGTTGCCTACTTTCCTACGGGTCGGGGGGAGGGTTGCTTCCTCGGCAGCCTCCTGTTTTTTCCTCGCACGGGCAAAAAGGTTTGTGCACTCAGGTTGATGGATCAGCTGCGGCCGCTTCTACACAAGCCGGGGCTTTAGGGCACGTACTAAATGTTTAGTTAATACGGCCCTAAGTGTGCTTTGGGTCGGCCGAGACCGCCTGGCCCGCCGCCAGTTCCGCCGTGTCTGTGTTGCTGGCCGTGAGAGTGAGAGGCGGACTGAGGCGGCTGCATGTGACTCGAATTCATGCTTCTGAGGAAACGATGGCGCAGTCGGAGTCTGAAAACAAAGTTCCTTCTGCGGCGGGCGGAGCGAACGTGGCAGAAACAAGTTGGACACGAGAACGTGAAGCAGGATTAGGGGACAACGGAGTCTGAAGGCAAGCACCAAAGCAAGCTTCTGTGGAATTAATCTCACAGAAAATAAAAGCATTGATGTATTACTGACCATTAAACTGCATTGATGTAGACTGATGTCAAGAGTGTAAATATAATTCTTCTACTATTCTACTAAATAAATACAACGACCATCATTGGATGGTCATTTTATTTATTTTACATCAAATGCACAGATAATGGACTTAATTAGGCTTGGTGATATTAACAAAATTTGCTATCATGATAACACCTAAGATAATAAGATCATTTGACTTGAAAGAAATTAAAAATTTTAACCTTTGTTAATTTCACGAGATATTTCCACACAGGAAATATTTGAGAAATAACTATTAGTAATGTGGATATTATGGCTAAGCAGACATCTTATGTCATCTAATATAATCTTCTAACTATCTAATCTAACGATAAAGGAAAGAATCTCTGTATGTCCTTCGATTACCTCGACAGCCGTTCATCCCATCTACTTCGCACCAGGAGGGTGTGTTTACGGGGACCCAACGACGCGCGGTGTCGAATTTGTTGCAATTTGGACACGCGACACATGTAATATTAATAAACCTTTCAATAAACAGCGAGCCAGCGGGGGGGCGGGCTTCAGGGCTCTGCGACCGAGACCGTCTTTCCTGAGCCGTTTCTGTTAAACTGTGCCATTCAAATGCCTTAGAACGTCTTACATTTTGACTGGGCGTGCACTGGTTGATTTAAAAACAACCAGTGCGTATAAGTGCCAAACCCTGTGCCCAGTGCCATCTGCATTACTACTATAAATGACTGTGCTCTGGGGGGGGGGAGGTGTCCAAGGGTTTAGATTCCTCCTAAATGGCATTTAACAAGCTATCAATCTATCTGTCTTACACTGACCTTCACAAATAGTTTGGATTATCCTTCAACTCCACACAAGTTCAGTTAGACACAAAGCAGAAGCATGAAGCTGGTCTTGACAAGTATGATTAAACTAATCCTCCTGTATGCGTGCGTGTGTGTGTGTGTGTGCGTGTGTGTGTGTGTGTGTGTGTGTGTGTGTGTGTGTGTGTGTGTAGCTGTGTGTCCGTAGGCTGGCAAGTTCAGGATCTGTGCATGTGTGGCTGCGTGGGCTGGTGAATTATGAGAGTGTGTGTGAGGCCCCGGCCACTTGCACTATCACTCATATGGTGCCACTTTGGCCCATCTCTATTAATTCACCCGGACACATATAAATCACCCCCACACACAGATCTATAACTCTGCCAGTAGACCAACAAACGGTGTCTGATGGAAAAACGACGGGTACACCGTGCCAATTCAGCTCAGCTGCAGGTTGGTTTCTTTGGTCCGAATCGGACCAGAAAAAAATGTTGTTGGGGTTCATCATTCATGGTCCACGCTGACTTATACAACGATCAAATCGGACGATATTTCATCAGATGTATTATGTCATTCTGGTACTTCAACATTTTATGGTTTTGAACATACTAAAAGACTATTTTTGGTGTTTCGGACACAACACAAAAGACTCCCTGCCAAGACGGCGCCGAGCGTAAACCCAAACTCAAGGCTTCAAATAATGTCTTTGGAAACTGACGGGTGACGTCACGGACACTGCAACCATTTTTTTTCTTCGAGAGTTTACGGTCCTAACACTCATCTGGGTCTGTAGCCGACTCAGAACTGCGTCAGTCTAATCGGATTTGGCTGTTCAGTGCGAATATTCAACTAATCGGCGGGGGCGCATTTTGCCATCCGCACGCCAAAACAGCGTGTGATTAAATTTTTACGTCTGCTTATGGAACGAAACAAACATTTTCCCCACACTGTTTTTTACTTGATTCTCTCTGGAGGAAGAGGGCACGGTGATCTTACTTATAATTCTTTAATGTTATCCCTGTGCATTTTGTAAGCTTATATCTGTTTTATCCTCTTATTGTAATGCACGACTGCTCGACTTGAAGAATCTCAGTCGACTGATGGGTTTCCGACAGATGATTCAACCCGCCAACTTTCAGGGGGCTGCCCTACTTACACCTGGAACATGTCTTCCATTCAGCCTTTAAACCTGTGACCAGAGGAATAGCCCAAATCAAGTCTGCTCGTAGCTAAACATCCGCATTTACGGTCACCTGTAGGGGGAGCCCCGGCCCAGAATTACTGATTCAACATTGTCGCAAGTCTGTACTGAATCGTTTTAATTTCAAAATAACTTCAGTGAGATCAACGAGGTCGGTCAGTTCCTCTATCTGCGACGAAATGATGTCTTTCATTTTGCGAAAGGTCAGAAACCCTGTTCGAGGCAGAATTTTCAGGATTTTCTTCAACTGGATTTGTCAGGACCACTTTCCCGCCTGGCTGCAAATGCAAATGGAGGAACGTGATGAGTCGATAAACTCTGTTTATTTTGATCATTTGGTAAAAAAAACATTTGTTTGTGCTCATACTGTAAATATCTGGCATGCACTGGCAGACACCGCACACACACACGCACACAAAAAATGGATTACTGCTTGAATTTGTGATTGAGTGACCACAGGATTTTTGAATGTTGAAAAAAATAGCAATCCAACTCGCTGAATAATCCCTGACCCCACCCCCAACACACACACACACACACACACACACACACACACACACACACACACACACACACACACACACACACACACACACACACACACACACACACACACACGAAAGAAATAGTACTTAACGCGGGTTAAGGTAAAAAAAATCTATGAGGTTCTTTCAGAGTTTGTG
Organism: Zeus faber; assembly: GCF_960531495.2. Taxonomy (NCBI): domain Eukaryota; kingdom Metazoa; phylum Chordata; class Actinopteri; order Zeiformes; family Zeidae; genus Zeus; species Zeus faber. The sequence continues at coordinate 13,274,081 of NC_137207.1, forward strand.
CAGTTTAAATGAGAAGCATGGTATGCAGCATGGTACTCTGAGCTCTCAAACTGGATGTGAGTAAGGCTTTTATGACAGTGCTGGTGCATCGTCACACAAGTACAAGTACTCCCACACAAGCACAGAGTTACGTCACAAAGTACATGTACATGCCATCAATCCTGGCCCTGAAATGATGACAAGCTTAGATGTGTGTGTGTGTGTGTGTGTGTGTGTGTGTGTGTGTGTGTGTGTGGGATGAGTGATGATTCTAGGGCAGCCCTGCTATTTTAGCCATACTATGAAGAGGGAGATTGACATCTGAGTCTGTGGTGTCTGACACCCTTGCTAAATGGCAGAAGGTTTTCTTAAAGCCATTGTTGTCCGGACACCAAGTTAACAGTGTAACCACAAATTATTCAGAGGTAATATATCAGACTGGCGAACAGGCTGACGGGTCTGAATTGGCAGCGCAAGCTTCGACTATCGCAGCCGTCACATCAACAAACCGTGTCTGTAATCGCCTTATAGGACAGCGAGGGGACAGTCCTGGCTTGCTTCCTCTTCAACCCCTACACCTCAGATGTCAAAGTACAGCTGGGACTCTTCTCGAATCTGGAAAGGTTGTTAGATCTCCCTGCTATGATGGATGGGATGCGTCCATGGTGGGAGGGGGGCAGAATGCCGAGGATGCCTGGTGAATGATGTTGTTAAGTGGAGCAAACAGAGCCATCTACTGCTGGAAATCAACAATGGTGGATGGTGGATGACAAACAGATTAGGGTCCAACTGCCTCCGATCTCCATTCAGGGAGCTGAGGTGGAGGTTTACCAGGAAAACACAATCCTAGGAGTGTATCTGGATAGCAAGCTGGGAGAGTCAGGAAGGGTCATCCCAGGACAAGGATCTGCCTAGCTCTCTTCTATAGGGAGCTGCTGAGGGAATCTGCCATTTTAGTCATTTGTCAAACAAAGACGCAACACTATTGTGTCTCAACCGAAAAAAGGAAAACTTCCTGGTCTGAAAATAAGACAAAAAAAATGGTCTTATTTTAGAGTGACTCCCACTCTAACTGTTGAACTCCTTGATTCCACTCATTTTGCTTCCTATCAATAACATGCGTCATGCTAGTGTTTGCCTTTTATCGCACTTTGTAAGACGTTTCTTACAAGGCCGTTCTCTTAAACACCACACATACGATCTAATTGTGTGTCTATTATTAGATGCCTATGTGTTGGTGTTCATAGGTGTCGCTATAGTACCATAGAATAATGACACCATGTTGCATCATGGGGCTCCACCGGGTCAGCTGTGTGCCTCTTCTATGCAGTGGTGTTCTGGGCCGGCGGCATCAAAGCAGGCAATGCAAAGAGACTTACTGAACTCATTAGGAAGGCTGGTCGGCTCCGGGCAGGAGCCTTGACTCTCTAGAGGCTGGAACAGAGAGAGGGATGATGACTAAACTGCTGGCCACTATAGACAGCACCTCCCTCCTTCCCTCCCTCCCCTCCACTACACTGGAGGGAGGGAGAAGAAACTTCAGCTCTATAAGAGGTATGTTCTGCCTGCTGCCATTGGACTCTACAACTCTTCCTCCGAATGGCCGGTTGCCATCGATCTCAGCCAGCAATGGCCGCCGAAGACTGTTCCCTGCGTCTTGTCTGCACTTATCAGTGCATCAAGTCAAAATATTCCTTATCAAATACTTCATAGATGTATTTCAAATTATGAAACGTTGAACTAGCCCTTTTGAAAAACGCACAGCCAATGTGTGTCTGTGCGCGCTGGTCTGTGATCATCTGTCCTTGACGGAGAATGCATTGACTGTGACAGCTAATCCTATTCAATTGTGGAGTCTTTTTTTATGAGAGAGAGAGAGAGAGAGAGAGAGAGAGAGAGAGAGTGTCCCTACCCTACTGGTATTTGTATGCATGTGTGCATGCATAGCTTACAATGTACAACATATTTACATGTGTGATATACAGATGCATCTGTACAAGCATCAATGTTGTACCTGGATGTTTACATGCTGTGTGGTGTTTGTTAATCTGTTTGCATCTACAGTTGAGAACTGCACCGTACGGCAAAAATCTCGAGCTGTTTGCTTTCAACTCTGTCCGTTTTAAGGTCGGCACTAATTGTTTTGATCGTTATCTAGTATTCTGTAGATGCACAAATACACAAAAGGACAAGGACGGACATTGTTAAAGATATTGTTGAATCTGATCAGCGTGTGAAGCCTCCGCATCAGAATTGGCAAAATGCTGAATGGTGTTTTGCAACTCAACACAGTGGGAAGGAGACCAAGAACAAAGCATTACCATGTTGACATTTCTCCAAGTAAACCAAGTTCGAGTAGGCTTTCTGCCTGGTGTCCCTAAATGGTCTGGGAATTCACAAGCCCGCATTTCTAATTTCCGTGTGTGTTTGTGTACTTGTCTGTGCACGTATGTGATGTATACAATTACAGAGACCAGCGTAAACTCATGAGTGAGGGGCCCCTGTTGTCAACATAATCTTGAGCTTGACCAGCATACTAACATGTGCACTCATCTCTCAGGGGTCCAAATGGGGCCACGGGGCAAAATTAAGGGTCCGTTCAATTGAAGACAATAAAAATTGCTTTTACAGACTGTGCCTTCCTCATTTGCTGGACATCTTTACAAGGCTGTTTTTCCTCATATAGAATCAAAGCTAAAAAATGAACCCCAGGAATTGGAGTAACATTTAAAACGACAATGTCTTTAACATTTGGAGGGCACATCTACATTTGCTTTTATGTGTGCTTCCAAGCTTCCTGATGGCCCAGTGAATTTATAGATAGATACTCTGAAATAGACTATGAATGGCATGCGACTGGCCTACAGATATGGTGAAAATCTACAGCTGAATGCAGCTCCAGGCGTGCTATTGTGCGGAACAGGATGGGTGCCCGAAATGGAAAAATGTGGCAGCAAAATTAAAACAGCTTCAACTCTCCTGACAGTGAGTCAAAGAGCTTGCTGTAACTACTTCATTCATGGGTTAGGATTTCAACGTAGTGATGTTTCTATCCCCGAGAAAAGCTGAAGACGACAATGGTGACCTCTTCGTCGTGTATTTCAATGGGCTTTATCAAACTGCCATCAGAATTTTGGAGTATGTCTGTACATCTATGCATAAGTCCTGGATACATCCCATCGCTGCACATGGAAAATCATTCTTTCATTACAAATATCAGGGAGGGAGATACTACAATAGCAGAATACTACAATAGATACTACAATTTTTTGAATCTGCAGGTATTACTGCACAAGGGACCGCCAACATGCCAATTGAAATCAGCTTTAAGCCATCAAGTTAAAACTTAAATGGGAAAATTTGTCAAATTTCACAGCAACATTGCACCATTTCCTAGCCGTGGAGTTATCATTGCCTTGGACGCCAAATGCCGCCCACTGGTGATGAAGCATCCTCCACTTGGAAACAGAACATAAAAAAATTAATAAACCAATCAAAATAACCAAATAATTCAGAAGCTTGAGTCCTACTGAACCGCTGAACCTACTGAAGTCTCCTCGACCACAGTCCAGATCAGAACGCCTGGCTCCCAGAGTAAACATGCTTTGTTTATTTCACCTGAACTGACCATGAAACACTGAGAAAAAAAATAAAAAAATAATAATAATAATAATAATTATATATATATATATATATATATATATAATATAAAACGATAAAAGTGATAAAAAATGTGCATATCGATTATGTCCAACTCAATAACTTGCCTGAGAATGGGGCTTGGCTCCCCTGTCTCCATTGTTACTTGATTAAATATGAACAAATGGTTCTGTTTGAACAAAAATCTGTAAACACTCCGTGTCCTGCAAAAACGCATAATTTCAACTTGTCCCTCGTGTCAGTGTCACTGTCAGTGAGAAATTTTTAGCTCTTCCAGACATGAAGATTTCACTTCAGAACAATCCCTCCCATCAAAACTGAGAAAAAAACATTTGTTCAAATTTTACAGCAAGGACTTGAGCTTTGAATATGGCTGAGTGGAATTTTACACAATACACTCAACATATACATTGTTTTGGACATTTAAAGTCGTAGCTTAAAGAGTAGTAGGTGCCGAAAGGGATTTAATGTTGCCTCTGGTCACTTTTTACACACAACTTTGTTTTTTTTTAAATTTCCTTATGTGTTTATGTTCTTTTTCGCACAGAGTAAAACGTTTAGGAGACATATACGAAGACATTTATGAATGAAGAACAAGAGTTCTTACTATGCCTTAAGCTGTCTATAGACAGCTCCACTGAAGAAAGCTGAAAGCTGTTTTTAACCAAGTCTCAACTTGGCCTTGACATGCTGTGATTGGGCCACTACGGCACCCATCATAAGGCCTGGCCACCAGTCTATATACTCTCACTCTTCATTCGTAAAACCAGGGCTGTAGCACAACCCAACCATATTACTGAATTGAAAACTCGAGTTCTGATTGCCATATTGTATACCTTCAAACCTCACTGACAGCGAGGTCATAACCGATGTGTCCTATGCAAGCCCTCAAAGGCAGAGACATAGAACCCAGGGCCCAGGGAGTCCATTCCAAGGACCAACTGACAGATGTGACCTCAAACCCCAATCTCAGCATACAAGAACCCATTCGGAGGGTGAGGAAGGTAAATTATATCACCGCCCTCCCTGACACACCGCAATGCTCGTGGGTGGGGATTCCACATACAGCTGAGTTTGTATCACCTGACCATAACCACTCTCAACCACATAGCGTAACTCTGAACGCAGGCTAACACCTGGCCACACGCCAGTGCTCAAAGGGTAGCTGGATGTGTAAAGCACCCTTGTTGACGGGGTGCTAGCACTCTGAAGTATTTCCACCACCTCAATGGGAAACCTTAGTTTAATAGCCCGTCCTGCTCAGGGGCCACAGTTTCCACTTGTGGGGAGCGTGTTTGAAGATTTCCCCCCACACATTTATGGGCCTTCTGGCTCATATTTTTGGTTTGGGCCCTGACGCTTATGTCTCTGAGTGGATGGGGGCCTCGATAAACACACTGGAAAAACACACTGTGTGTGTAGTTTGTGTACATTGACTGCACGGCTTTTGCAGGCACGGGAATTTGTACAGCAGATTGTCTTTTTCAGGCTAAAATTAGAGGACGGGCAGACAGTCCAACAGTACAAAACCCCACTCCATGGCAGCTCAGGTCCTCCACCACTTTCTGCCCCACAACACCGAAGGCTGCGACTGCTGGGGACAGCGGAGAGGATTGCTGTTCCAGCCCCTCATCATCTACCTTTTTGGGGGCTGTCTAGATCCCGACTGCTCCTGCGATGAGCCGGTCGGGGCTCGTAACGCGGGGACCTCCTACTGCTGCTCGAACTTGTGGGTCATGGTGTCCACAATGTGCTCAAATAGGCCTTACACCTTTACCGGAGCATCCAGAAGCCTGTTTTTCTCCTTCTCAGATATCTGAGAAAGACTCAGCCATAGATGGTGCTGCGTCACTACCGAAAACCCCATCACACACCCTGTGTCTTGTGCCGCA